>NC_065536.1:11337861-11660639 GCF_932294415.1 Quercus robur | reverse complement strand
AAATGATTTAAGTTGTAGGTCTAGATAAAAACTAGTTACAGCTTGCCATTTAACCTTTATTGTAAATTAATTGTGAAAAATACTGTGAAAATAGCACTAAGATGATCATATTCAAGTTCATTCCTGTAGGGTTTAAACAAAATTTAAATTCAGGGTGTTCAAATTTTTATTTTTGGAGGTAAAACAAAAAAAAAATTATATATATTAAAAAAAATGGGACCGTTTAGGGGGTTCATTTGAACCCCTTGGGTTGCCTATAGCACTGCCCCTATCCAAAACATAAGGTTATGGTCCTTATGAATGATAAATAGGAAATTACTAAGTTGTGTAACATAAAAAATAAACAAATAAATGAATGCAGTTGCATCATGTGTCCAGCTGAGAAGATAGAGCCTGGTCCGAAATCATATGATTTAATTCCACATCCTCCTTTTATGTATTTTAATAAAATTATGGGTTTTCATAAATAAATAAAATTATGGGCACATCATCCTTATCATATATACTTATCAAGAAAAAAAAAAAAAACTGAGGTTTTTATTTGTTTTTCAAGGTTAATTTTTGTGGGGCCCAACGATTTATGGGCCGAGCCCATTTATTCATGGGGAGCCCTAAGGCCCAAGCCGAAGAGGGTTACAATCCAAACTCAATAACATAAAGTCCAAAATGGCCCAGAGATGTTGCCGAGGACAGTTCAGTCCTCGGCAGACCCAAAATTCCACCGAGAAGAAGGGCAAAAACGGTATAGGAACAAGCCTGAAAGAAAATCCAAAATATCTAGAAAAAGCTACCCTTCCCATGCAAGGCTCTGACCTAACAGAGTCGTATTCGTCAGCTTTATCAACCATCCCCAACGACTTTAGGTTTGGATGGACAGGACAAGTATCAGTCTTGGAAATGTCGACCCTACACGTGGACGAAGGAAAGTGAATGCAGACTAGTATAAAAGAAAAAATAAGTAATCTAGAGAAGGGGGTGGGGAAGACTGGCCAGAAAGGGAGGGCTTCCAGTCCACCTCCAGGAGAAAGACTCCAAGAGTGAAGGCACTTTAATCACATATGAACACCACAACAACCACCGCTGGGTGACTAAGGCCTAGCCTTTCGAATCCACTCTCTACAAATGATATTGTTTGGGCCCATTCACGTGCGAACCCAACACTACTGCGGTTCGTCGCGGAACGTGACCCTACAATTGGCGCCGTCTGTGGGAAAGGCTTGTGCGTTGGTTCGAGCGGCAGTGGAGTTGAGCTTCTGTCGAACAAGGATCTACGACGAGGCCTTTACGACCGGCGACACATCGTTGTTATTCTGACACAATTTCCTACTAGGGGCTATACCTCGTAATGCTAGTGGCATGGCAAGTCTAGGGGCTTTACACATCAAGCTAGTTTCCCCCACCTTATTCGAGGAGCTAACCTTCAGGAAGTAGATAAATTAAGAAACAGAATACAAGTTTTGGACAGAACCAAGGCCTTGTATGGTCTTCGGACTCAAGCCTCTGGGGAAACCAACTACTTACAAGAAAAATACAAGTTTTGGACAGAACCAAGGCCTTGTATGGTCTTCGGACTCAAGCCTCTGGGGAAACCAACTACTTACAAGAAAAATACAAGTTTTGGACAGAACCAAAGCCTTGTATGGTCCTCGGACCCAAGCCTCTGGGGAAACCAACTACTTAAAAAGAGAATACAAGTTTTGGACAGAACCAAGGCCTTGTATGATCCTCGGACCCAAGCCTCTGGGGAAACCAACTACTTACAAGAAAAATACAAGTTTTGGACAGAACCAAGGCCTTGTATGGTCCTCGGACCCAAACCTCTGGGGAAACCAACTACTTACAAGAAAAATACAAGTTTTGGACAGAACCAAGGCCTTGTATGGTCTTCGGACTCAAGCCTCTGGGGAAACCAACTACTTACAAGAAAAATACAAGTTTTGGACAGAACCAAGGCCTTGTATGGTCCTCGGACCCAAGCCTCTGGAGAAACCAACTACTTAAAAAGAGAATACAAGTTTTGGACAGAACCAAGGCCTTGTATGGTCCTCGGACCCAAGCCTCTGGGGAAACCAACTACTTACAAGAAAAATACAAGTTTTGGACAGAACTAAGGCCTTGTATGGTCTTCGGACTCAAGCCTCTGGGGAAACCAACTACTTACAAGAAAAATACAAGTTTTGGACAGAACCAAGGCCCTGTATGGTCCTCGGACCCAAGCCTCTGGGGAAACCAACTACTTACAAGAAAAATACAAGTTTTGGACAGAACCAAGGCCTTGTATGGTCTTCGGACTCAAGCCTCTGGGGAAACCAACTACTTACAAGAAAAATACAAGTTTTGGACAGAACCAAGGCCTTGTATGGTCCTCGGACCCAAGCCTCTGGGAAAACCAACTACTTAAAAAGAGAATACAAGTTTTGGACAGAACCAAGGCCTTGTGTGGTCCTCGGACCCAAGCCTCTGGGGAAACCAACTACTTAAAAAGAAAATACAAGTTTTGGACAGAACCAAGGCCTTGTATGGTCCTCGGACCCAAGCCTCTGGGGAAACCAACTACTTACAAAGAGAACACAAGTTTTGGACAGAACCAAGGCCTTGTATGGTCCTCGGACCCAAGCCTCTGGGGAAACCGACTACTTACAAAGAGAACACAAGTTTTGGACAGAACCAAGGCCTTGTATGGTTCTCGGACCCAAGCCTCTGGGGAAACCAACTACTTACAAAGAGAACACAAGTTTTGGACAGAACCAAGGCCTTGTATGGTCCTCGGACCCAAGCCTCTGGGGAAACCAACTACTTACAAAGACAATACAAGTTTTGGGCAGAACCAAGGCCTTGTATGGTCTTCGGACCCAAGCCTCTGAGGAAACCAATTATTTAAAAGGAAAAACTACGTTACGTGGACCTTAGAATCTCCCCGAGGAAAATTCTCCATTAACAATTGGGTTAATTCCTGAACTACATGGATTCTCTAGTTTGCCCTCGGATCCTCAACACCAAAGGGACTAGTACGGAATGGGGCAACATGTTTCCAAAAGCATAAGCGAAGTCATTCAATGCTCGGTCATCCCCTTGGATGAATTATTTAGAATTTGTCGTTCTCAGACAGTATTCTCGCACTTATTACAGAACGTTCAACCATTATCTCGGTTAGTTTCCTAAGTTCAACTTACTATGAATTGTTATTATTGTGCCTGGTAGTGTTGGCAAATTAGAATTAGTTGGATTGTATTCCACGGGTTCTTGCTTTAAATATCGCCGAGAAGAAACAAACACATGGAGCACGCCCATTCACAAAGTGGTGTTGCCAAAAGAACAATATTGAAAACAAGTAAGTAAGTTTCCATTTTCACTAAAACAAAGAAACAGTACAACGTACAATGAAAAGCTGGAATCAGCTTATGTCAGAGCTCACTACATAATTGGAAAGGAAGATACAAGAGAATAAAACAAAGCAGAAGAGGCAGTACAGATGAGAGGTTGGCTTCTAAAGCTAACCACATAACCAAAAAGAAAGAAAGATACAAGAAAATAAGATAAAGCCGAGGAAGTGGATCAGAGGAAAGGTTGGCTACTGCTCCAAGACCTTGTTCTTCCTCAATGCCTTTATATGCCCATAACTCAGGCAGCAAAAGAAACCCAACTTGAGCCTCACACCGCTGAAGGAAAGGTGCAGGGAGCCGGAAGTTGAGAAGCCTTCACCAAAAATTTGCCTGCGACAGGGCAGAGACGCTGATGGCGGAGAATCTTTCTTCTGACACACCAAAATTCTGGCATGAACAGAACCTGCTTCGGATTTTGACTAGAAGAGGGAGAAACACCCTTTCCCCTCTGTCGAAGTGGAGTATTCTCTTAAATTTATGCTTCTTTTGCCCGTACCTCACTATTCTGAGTCTCAGGAGGACACGGCGCCTCTGTTGCGGAGAGAGTTTCTTCTCCCCAACCCTCGCCTCAAACATGTTATGCTAAGGGGGGATAGCACTGGATATGGGAGTTGTGATTTGGGAGGAAACTGAAGAATTGGTGCGTAGGTGAAGCAACTTTCTCTCCTATTTATTTAAAGAGATAAGGTGGTGGCATTTAATTCACGCAGCGTTCCGAGGAACGCTACAGACAAGATGGCTCTGGCTCAATCTCCAACGCCACCTGCAACCATGGGATTAAAGGAGTCTCGGGAAGGTGCACCTCGAACATTGGGACGCCAAAAAGTACTGCGTGACCAAAAACTACATAAATACCCTTTAAGTTGTGGGCCTAGTGAATTTGCGGCCCAGGCCCGTTCTGCATGGGGGCCCAGGGACAATGGCCCACGCCGAGGAATAACCGTTGCCGAGGACAGCCTCCTGCTCGGCACCTCGCGAAATACCTGAGGAGAGGGAGAAACTGAACTACAGCCTTCGGACTCAAGCCTATGGGGAAACCAACTACCTAGGTGACAAAACTAGGTTTTGGACAGAACCAAGGCGTTGTGAAGCCCTCGGACTCAAGCCTATGGGGAAACCAACTACATAAATACCCTTTAAGTTGTGGGCCTAGTGAATTTGCGGCCCAAGCCCGTTCTGCATGGGGGCCCAGGGACAATGGCCCACGCCGAGGAATAACCGTTGCCGAGGACAGCCTCCTGCTCGGCACCTCGCGAAATACCTGAGGAGAGGGAGAAACTGAACTATAGCCTTCAGACTCAAGCCTATGGGGAAACCAACTACCTAGGTGACAAAACTAGGTTTTGGACAGAACCAAGGCGTTGTGAAGCCCTCGGACTCAAGCCTATGGGGAAACCAACTACCTAGGTGACAAAACTAGGTTTTGGACAGAACCAAGGCGTTGTGAAGTCCTCGGACTCAAACCTATTGGGACGCCCACTACTCAAATGGGGAAAGCTCTCGGCTCAAATACTTTAAAATGTTGAGGCTGATAAAAGTGTTAGGATGATGGTGAGACACCCCATTATTTGACAGCCTACGGGAGTTGTTCATTCTTGCAGGAAATATGTCTTCGGATGATTACTTCCTATACCGCATAGAGCATCCAGTTCTAATGTCGGCATTGTCTTGGGTAAGTATCGTTATTCACAGATAGGTATTGCTGTGTCAAATAATGCTATTAAAGTTATGGTGACATCTTTTTATTAGCAAGTATTTCGGCCTTAATTGTCATTGGTTCAAATGCTATACTATTGTGCCGAGCAGCGCTTGTAAACTTGTAAAAACATAGAAACAGAATATGCGAAGTAAAACAACAACAATTTTTATTAATATGAAAATTTATTACAACGTACAAAGAGAGGCTTAAACAAGCCTATACAAAAGGTAAACTACCGAAGCAACAATAATATTCGCAATACAGATAAGTAAACAGTCTGGTGTCTTTTAAACTCGTCTTCAAAGTCTCTCCAATCTCTGCCTCAGTAGTGCTCCTATTGAGAGAAGAACTTTCTTTAGAAAAAGTTGAAGGAGAAGGAAGAAGAAAATGAAGGACAAGGAAGAAGAGGATGGAGGAGATGAATGAGGAAGATGGAGAAGATGAATGAGGAAGATGGAGGAGATGAATGAAGAAGATGGAGGACATGAGTAAGAGAAGGAGGAGAAGAAGAGGGAAAAGATGAGAAGGAAGAAAGAGAGGCGGAAGGAGGCGCCAGTGAACGAAGAGAGGAAGAAGCAGGGGCACTTAGTCCCTGCCCCAGTCCTGACTCCTAACACGCTGGCGCCATATTAGATATGCTCATGAGAGAGCGGGTAGTACTGATGATGTGTGTCCTCGGCTCAGTCACGTCAAAAATGTGACGTGACGAGTCCCTGCTTCGGATTTTGGCTGAAAGAAAGGCGAGACAAATCTTGAGTCTCCGCCATCCTTGCCCTGATCGAGCCATTTCGAGTTTCGTTAGAACATGGTGTTTCTGGGAGGGGAATAGTTTTTTCATTGCTAATTACTACGGTGAGTGTGTTTCAGGTTAGGGTATAACTGGAGAATAAGAGTAAACTCCGGAAGGAATCTAAGGGTTTCAAATTTTGGTGGGAGTAAAGGGATTCATTTGTGGGAGAAACCACTCCTGTTTCTCCTCTTTATATAGGGGACGAAGAAAAGAGTGCTTAATGAGTTCAGATCTCCAAGGAAATCTGCAAACATAAATACGTCCGTTTCATTCTCCCACGCCATCAAAAATCGTTGAACCTGGGAGGTCTCGTAAAGGGAAGATATTAAATACGCGCTTCAGATAACCAAACGGCATAAACGCATCGTACGCAAATCAAGGGGAATATCTTGTAGACCGGTACATTCCCTGGGCAGGTGAAGGGTCGCCAGCGTCAGTCAAGGGCTGAATTAAATGAGCTATAATAAAGGCTCGGTATCATCAAAACCCCCCTCTCCAACCAGGAAGTCGGACAGCAGGGTTTTGAGGGGCTATTGTGGGGCCCAACGATTTATGGGCCGAGCCCATTTATTCATGGGGAGCCCTAAGGCCCAAGCCGAAGAGGGTTACAATCCAAACTCAATAACATAAAGCCCAAAATGGCCCAGAGATGTTGCCGAGGACAGTTTAGTCCTCGGCAGACCCAAAATTCCACCGAGAAGAAGGGCAAAAACGGTATAGGAACAAGCCTGAAAGAAAATCCAAAATATCTAGAAAAAGCTGCCCTTCCCATGCAAGGCTCTGACCTAACAGAGTCGTATTCGTCAGCTTTATCAACCATCCCCAACGACTTTAGGTTTGGATGGACGGGACAAGTATCAGTCTTGGAAATGTCGACCCTACACGTGGACGAAGGAAAGTGAATGCAGACTAGTATAAAAGAAAAAATAAGTAATCTAGAGAAGGGGGTGGGGAAGACTGGCCAGAAAGGGAGGGCTTCCAGTCCACCTCCAGGAGAAAGACTCCAAGAGTGAAGGCACTTTAATCACATATGAACACCACAACAACCACCGCTGGGTGACTAAGGCCTAGCCTTTCGAATCCACTCTCTACAAATGATATTGTTTGGGCCCATTCACGTGCGAACCCAACACTATTGCGGTTCGTCGCGGAACGTGACCCTACAATTTTTATTTCACTTTTAAATATATTAGTGGACATATTGGAGAGGGGATTACGGTTTGGGGTTGTACACGATGAGGACTAGTTCTACTTGCCAGTGAAAGCAAGAAAGAATCAGAGTCATCAATAAAAAATCATAATGTGGTAATTCTAAGCGGGTTTGATATCCTTAATTTTGTCATCATTGTCAGTGTTTTTGGTGACTATTTTGGTTGTTTGTGGTGAAAAAAAAAATGTTTTCATATGATTTGGTTTTGGCTCCCTATAAGTTAATATTTATGCTTAGTGAGTTTGCACATCCTACATGCTTTATACAATGTCTTAGAGACATGGGGTTTATTGCTATTATGATTTCTTTTTTGGGGTTTCATTTCTTTCCTTTAGATAGATATGATATGAAAGAGATTTTACAAGTCAAAGATTCAGCAGTTTTGCAGGTAACTATGATTAAACCCCTGCATTAAAAAAAAAAAGCATGAGATTTAATGTTATTTGTGTGTACCTTATGCATTCTAGGAAAAATAAGGTATACTTGAATTCAAAAACCATTTTAAGAAGATTTTCAAATTACTACAAAACTAGTGTGCACTAAAATAATATTGAAGATAGTATAGTAGTTTCTAGGTTTCAGGGATGGAGATTAAGACTGCAATGAATTCTTGAATGGTAGTACATATGAATTTAATTTTAAGGGAATCAAGTTATTTGCCTTTTGCATTGTTGTGATTGTTAGTACAATAGTAATTGAGCTTCAATATTGTATCAAAGAGAGCATAGTAATTCAGAAAACAAAACAATAGTGAAGATAGTATAGTAGTTACTGTGAAAATGTTGTTACTACTTTTCTCACCCCAAAAAAAAAAAAAAGTTGTTATTGCTTCAAACCACTACACATTGTATTTTCCCTATATTATTGTACGATGTAACTTATGGCATGTGGTTTGTCAAATGCTTTCTCATTTTATATGTGCTTACATCTTCTTCTTCTTTTGATTTCAAAAACACAACATGCATACATCTCCCTCTCTCTAAATTTGGGTTTAATCCTCTCTATCCTTCTCTCTAAGGTTCGCTCCTCTGTTTTGATTATCTCCATTGACTCTGCTCACAATTTCAACAACGCTTCACTAAGACACCCACTTTGGATAATGGCTTTTCCAATCTCTGTGCTTTGATAATCCGTTTTACATAATTCAATTGTATTGGCCTTTTCTTTTATGAGGGTTTTTGGGTTTTTTTTTTGGTAGTTGATTAGACGTATAAATTTCGTGTTTTTGATGAATATGGTGGAAACAATTATTTTTATTTTATTTTTATATGGATGACCAAATTTGTGATTTTTAGAGACTTTTTTTTTGGGTTTTGCATGTTGGATTATCTTCTCACAATTTTAATTAAGCATCTATTTAGGCGTTCAGGAAAAAAAAGTGAAGCAAAAGTAAATGGAAACACAATTAATTGTGAAGATTCTTTTTAGATACCTTTGTGAATTATGACTTTTGCTTTGTTAATTTGCCAATTGTGGATTACTTTGTAGGTTTTGGTCGGTATTTTTTTTAGAGAGATTTAACAAAGCAATGAACTATAGCTTTGTATATATATTTTTTCTTGTTAGAGATATATATTAGACATATATTAGCCCAATGTAATAGGCCCAAGTCCAGTCCTACTTATACTAGTAGTCTAGAGTTTAGTCGCCTATATATACTCATGTTATGACTCATTGTAATACAGGTTATTGTATTACACTCTTATACATAATAAAAATATAGCCCTTAAGGGATTCCTTCGTGGATATAAGCCGTCATGGCTGAACCACGTAACCCTCGTGTTCTCAGTGTTCCTATTCTATGCTTTTTCTTCCGCATCCACTCTAGCATATACAAACATGGTATAACACATTATGTTGCTAATAACATTCACTTTAACATTTCTAATAAACGTATTGTTTGTGTCATTCATACTAAGATGTTTCTATGGTATTCTATCATATTTCACTTTCGTTGGTTATTTCAATCCAACATATTTGGGAACTCTCACACCATCGTTCATATGGGAAGAACACCTAAATAACTTCTTTTTTTGTTGCAGATGTTTGCATTTTTTTTTTCATGTTTATTGATGTGCATGAAATATATATAATAAAGTATTTACATATCTACATATTTAACCTTACTTTTATGTTATTTTGTGACTTATTATATAATATTTTTGTATTGCAGGTAACAAGGGCTTTATATACAAAGTGGGGCTAGGCCAATTGAATCAAGCCGACTTACATCCAGCCAGGCATGAATTCATCAAGAGAAGACAAAAAAAATTTAAGAATAAGAAGTGACCCCTACTCAATCTGACGTGGTAAAAGTGCCAAGGAAACATTTAATCATGAGATAGTTTTTTTTTTTTTTTTTTTTTTTTTTTTTGAGAATTTTAATCATGAGATAGTAAAGTTAGCATGTGAAGTAAAATGAAGAAAAAAAAAAGTAGAGATAAAGAATAAAGAATAAAGAGAAGCAGCCTGGAGACACGTGAAGGAGCAAGAAAAAGAAAAAAAAAAGAAGAAGAAATGTGGGCTTGGGCTTTCTTCTTACTCCATCGAACCACAAATAAGAGAGGCTCTAGGCCATTGCGGGTTTTCTGGGAAGCTCTTGCATGTGTCCAAGTATATAAATGGAGCAAAACAGAAAAATAAAAGGAGAGACCACTAGGGATGGAATTGAAGTGTAGGTAGTCGCATGTGGCTTCCACTCTAGCTTTTCTCTAGCATTGTGACTATTTCTTTTTTTATTTTATTTGTCTAGTTTAATGTTTAGTATTTTATTTTTGTGTTTATTTTAATTACCATAAGTAGCTAAATTTATAATTAAGGTTGAAACTTTGTTAAGGATTATCAGTAATATTTATGTGATTTGATTTTTTCCACAATAGTTGTTTTTTAATGATTTAAATTGTTCTTACTTTATATCAATTGACTAGATTTTAGATATGAGTTCAATCATGTTTTTCTCATGATTAAGGATTTGTCTTAATTAATTGAATGTTTAGTTTGTTATTTATTGATTTTAAAATTGGATATCTCTTATGATTTGTTTGGCTATGGATATAATTGATAATTTGATTTTATACCTAGGAAACGAAGAAGAGCATGCTTTAAATATTTAAATAGAAGTTTTAATAATAATATTTTTTATGATAGCAAGATTGATTTCTAGATTATCATGTAGTGGTTGGGAAAAATTAATGATCGTAAATATATACTGATATGAATTAATAAAGCAAATTCCAAAACCTTAATTCATTTCTCTAGATTGTTTACATCTCTTTACTGCTTTATATTATATATTTGCTTAGTTTAATTATTTGCTTAGTATATTTAATTGCAAACAATCAATTTTTATTAAACTAGATTAGGATTAATTTGGTTGAAATTTGATTATTTTTTCTACGTTCATTCAAGTCCCTATGGGTTCGATATTTCGGTACAGTTCGTACACGTGTGAGTGCTTTAAAATTTCACAACATTTGTAGCTGTACATCATTAAGCAAGGGTTACATATAATTCTTTATTCATTGTTTATTTTTTTTCCTTATCTTTTTTTGGTAGTAAGCTTAATTTAAGTACTACATTTGAAGTTTTTTTCTCCTTTGCTCTTGCTTATGTTTTTTTTTTTTTTTTTTTTGCTCTAAAAGAATGTACTACCATATATCTTGTATGTTAGTTGGAGAAGTTAAATATTGTATTATGCTTGGTTAAATGAGATTTTTACATTTTTTTTTGGGTTTCAACTTTTATAATTTTTAGCTGTAAGTTCCTCAGGGCTCAAGTTTCTTAGGGATTTTGTGCACGATAAATCTCTCTCTCTCTCTCTCTCTTCCTCTTAAATTTGCTTATTTTATAGAGTTTACCCAAAAAGTTTTTTTTTTTTTTTTTTAAATGAAAGAATTTGATCTTGTTAATTTTTAAATTTTGAGCAAGTTATTGGAGTTTTAGTACATAAATTTTGCAGTTAGAATATTGTTTCAAATTTGGTGAATTTTGGGGAATGTAATAGTGTGAAAATTTTACAAACTTTTACTGTTTGGGAAACCAACTTGAGTCTAACAAGAAAGTCATGAACAACTTAAGGATCCAACATGATGGCCATGAACATCCAGGTAGTCTGTTGGCATGTTTTTGTTCCAATTCTTTTCCTTCCTTGGATATAACTTTGCCGTTTGATATTTTAACTGAAATTGAAATTACAAAATTTTCTTATTCTTGATGAAATTGTTTATGGGTTTTATTTTATGTATAGTTTTCAATGCAACTAACATCAATTCAATACACAATTATGCAGGTGGAAATGAGAGTTCTTGGTGCTCTTTTTTAAAGCTATGTCTAATTTATTAATTTCTGTTGCTTACTGTTTCAATGTTAAGGATTCAGTGACAAACATATTTTGTATTTGTACTATTGTTTTACTTGTGGGGAAAATTTGATGAGTTTTCTATGTTTGTGTTTTGCAGTTCGGATTGATTTGCTAGATGTGAATAGTGATGCGGGGAGAATTAGACAAAGAAGATGAACTACCTGTCTTCTATCTCAAGGTTTCTATTTTTCCTTTATATTAAGCTATAAATGTGTAATAGTTTCTTCGAAATCTTATATAGATTCTATTTATAGACATACATTCAACATAATATATTAAAAGAAACTCCTATTAATTTTTTTTCCTAAGTTAATTATTGAATCAACCATGCATCCAAAATCTGTTTTAAATGGATATAATTCAACTGATGATTATATACCCTTTTTTTTTTCTAAACTAGAGATGAATGTTTACATTGAATTGTGTACTTGATGGTGCACTCCCACACATAGATAGCGTGGAAGAAAACCATAAACTGGAGTTCTATAGAGTTTTTGAAAACTTGCCTCAAGTTATGATTAGGAGTTCTATGATGATTGTATGTAACTTATTATAGAACATGGTGGAAAAATTGAATCTAAAGGAAAGATGAAACATTTTGGTTGAGAGCAAGTGTCACAAATGTCTCAAAGGTTATTATTGCATGTTGACAAGTTTGGGGTTTGATGGCGCCATAGAAGTTTCAGTGGAAGTCTTCTCTCAGTTGCCAAGCTGTCATGTATGTAAATTAGGCTACTTATTGAAAAATATTGTAAAAATTAGGCTAGATATTGAAAGTTCTTACTGAATGCTATAGTTACTAAAAGCTATGTTTAGCTACTAAACTACTTGAGATGTTCTTTAAATTTTTGGGATATAAGTTAATAAGACATGTCTTTTACATTATGTTTTCAGATACAATTTTTATTCAACTTTGATGTTGGTTTTTATTCCCTTTTAGATTCTATAGAGAAGTAGGAACACAGAATTTGTATTTTAATTTTGTGTATTTTTGTGTATGCTAATCCACATTCCCGCACACAATATATACACTATCAACTTATATAGTTTCATGGCTGGATAGTTTAGCAAATACCTGTTAGTCTTAAATGGGGTTTTGCATTTAATAAAATTTAATGAATTCAAAGTGGAAATTTGTTAGATAGCACCGATTGTGTTTTCAACCAATAGAATTTTCAAGAAACATTTGACATTTTTTTTAATGAATTAGTTTATATAACATGCCTCATTAAATAAATCAATCATCAAATATTTAGAAACAAATTATAAGTAGTATGGAACTTTGCAATATGAACTAAACATTAGACTTGCATATCTCTTTTCCAACTACAAAATGTACCAATAATGAGAAACACTATTTGAAAGGAGATTTAATTAGAAAATAATTGTGCTTGCTGAAGTAAGAGTAAGGGTCCGTTTGGATACAGCTGAAAACTGAAAACTGAAAAACACTGTAGCGAAATAATTTTTAAATGTGTGAATAGTATCGTGGGACCCATTTTTAATGAAAAAGTTGCTGAAAAGTGAAATTTGTGGGTCCGTGAACAGTACACGATGTGCTGTGATTGGTCCAAAAAAATTTGACAAGTCAAAGTTTGCGGCTACTGTTCATTGAACAGTGCATGAACAGTAGCCGCAACACCCAAAACGCGTGAAAAAAATAAAAAATAAAAAAAAAACGTAAACGCAGACGCAGAAGTTTTCATCCCAATCCAAACGCAACCTAAAGATTCATAAATTTACTTTTGTAAGTCTGGAAAGAAGTACTTTTAAAGGTTATGATTATGGATTCATCAAACTTGCAACATTTAACCATTTAAACTTGCTATTTAAGTACATGAATATTAGGAATTAATCTTATAGCTTTCATCTTATAGTCTAGAGGAAGGTGAATTAAAAAAATGAATTTCTTGAACATTTTTTTGAATTTTTCCGTGCATCGCACATGTTAGTAAACTAGTGTATAAGTAATTAAACTTGAAACCTTACATTGTAGCTTTTTGTAACGTGTGGCAAGTGTCTTTGTAAAAGCTACTTAGACACGGCTTCAAGTTATAATGGAGACCACATATTATGTTACAAACAAGGCAATGACTGTTTGAGCCAAAATAAAATAATTAATTAATTAATTAATTATAGGTAAAAGTCCAAAATGAAATAATCCCAAACTTAAATGGTACAAAAGCATACTTTAGTGAATTATTTAAATGATCAATTTTGAAAATTGCTGGTAGTGAATTAATAAGGGATGGCTACATGGAGGCCTCTTTAATATGATTTTTTTTAATCTGCATTTTTGTGTTTCACTTCCATGTCTCTTTAATCATTTAGTAAAGCAGGAATCTTTTACTAATAATTAGGAAATTAAAGAAAAATCAAGAAAGAACAGCCAAAGGATCTTCGATTAAAGTTATTCCCTTCATTCTATTTTAAGATCGTATCCTATTCATTGACAGGCATACGTGTGCTTCCTTTAATATATATATATATATATATATATAATTTTTTTTTTTTTTTAAGATGATCATATTAAGTATGAGCACACTGCACACATATGTTTTTATTTATCAACATTTTTTTATATAATTCATGCCAATCATATTTTTTTTCTGCTAAAATATAAATTACATCCTCTACGTTTGGGTGAATTGTCAATTTCATCTCAAAGTCTAGTTTTCATTTTGTTATAGTTTTTTTTTTTTTTTTTTTAAATTTAATAGTTACAACAAGGAAATAAATATTCAAATCTTAAATCGATATGTTGAAAACACTAAAAAATGTCAACCAATTAATTTGCAAGATTCTTGACTTTTTTGTCACTATAATTCTAAACTTTATCAGCAATTTTATAGACAACAACAAATCCAAGGACCAATTTGCCAGAGATGTTAAGTTTAAGAGCAAAAATTTTGAAAAGGCAAAGTACGTAATTGTAACAGCAACCATTAATATTTTCAAAGCGAGAATTTTCGCTTTAAAATGTCTATCTTTGCAATGATATACTGTAAGCGCAATGCATTACCAAAATATCTTTTAAACTATCGCCGTAAGAGAATCCAACTTCACTTGTTACTGGTACAAGAAAAAGAGATGGAACCTACAGCACCTTGACATGCACGGCAAATTGACAAAAAAAGCTGAGATTCTAAGGACAATTATAGCTAAGAAAAGTTACAAGTTCTTGTCTTCTCTGTCCTACTAACGTGTTCTTGTTATAGTATTTTTATTTTTTATATACTGCTCATCACAAGGCACAGCTCTATAGGATACTCAAGTCTGAAACCATGGCCATCCTTAAACTTAGCCTTGTTTTGCTTGTTCTTCATGTTGTGCAACTGCAAGGCAACGCAATGAGTGATTGTGAGGGTACTCTCTCTCTCTATTAATATATAAATATTAATAAATAAATATATACATAAAAAAAATGTATAATAATATACTATTATACATATAATATAATATATATATAGTATGTTTTTCATATATAGTTTAATTTACTTAGCTGTCGTTGAAGATATACATGAAAAGTTGCATGATTGCTTCACTATCTTTTTTTAAGAAATATTTGTAGAATCCAATGCTTGTTTTCTTTATTCTTCTAATTTTTTTAAAAAAAATTGGGTTTATAGCAAAATCCTAAAATCTAAAATTATGAAAGCATTAGGAGATTGAAGAGAAAAATGTTGATGGGGCAAGAATATATGACATACATAGTGGTTTTTTTTTTATTACTATTGTGGGTACTTTTTTGGAGTTACTTGGTAGCCTTTTGGCTTTCTGTACTCTCCTTTTGGTTTCCCACATCGAATAAAACTCCCTCCCCCTTTGCCTTATAAGCGTGAGCTTAAGAGAAAGGAGTATCATCAAAAAATGCACCCACAACTATTATTCATAGTTTCCGTTACTTTCAAGTGCCCTAAATATTTTGTTTAGTTTAAAATACTGAATCTATTACTTTGAGTTTCAAATACAGTGACAAGACCAGTTTGTTCTACCTTGAAAAAAATGTTGTGATATGGGATATAGTACATGTAGGGACTTTCAATTTGAAAGATAACATTTTCTATTTAGAGGACTACAACTTATCCTATAAAAGTAGGAGTATAATTTTCTATCTTCACTTTATCACTAATTTACTACTAACCAATTCAATTTTTACACCTACAGCTAAAAAAAAATCTCTTCGATGAGATTAATGGTAACAGGACGCCACTACATCTCGCCAACTTCACTAAGAACAGCAATGCAGCTTGCTTGGCTAATAAGATTGCAGACCAATTAAAGAATGTAACATGTAAAACGCCTTCACTATAGCTCTACTCCAGGCACCAAGCCGAATATCACCGATTTTGACAAGCTCCTAGATGGCTGTGACATAAAAGAGAATCACATAGTTCAAGGGGTCATATTGCCTGTTTGTGTGCCCAAAATTAACCTATCGTTGATGACTGATAATTATACAATTACTACAACATCTCAATATGCAAAATATCTGAAGGATTCAAACTACGCTGGGATTGGGATTGGCTCTAAGGATAATTGGATGGTGGTTGTTTTGAGCACTAACACATCAGCCGGAAACTTTTCCCGTGCAACTTCTTTGATTGCAAATTTCAGTATGCGTAATTACTTGGTGGCTTTGTTCATTGGATTTCTTGTTGTTTCAATGAGCTGAAATGCATGCTCCAGGTGCTTGTTATTGATATACAGATCATTTAGCTTCTTTTTGTGTGTTTGTTGTGTAAAGTTGTGAACTTAGTTGAGATTGTTTTTCTTGTTGTAGAGTATCGTGATTGTAATTGTGCATATTTCTTATGGCAAGTTCATTCTTGCTGAATCTGTAAGATATGTATAACAAACTTGTCATGAATAAGATATGGAGTTCCATAATTGATTGTGATGGTTCTCTCTCCCTGCAAAATTAATATATAAATATTAATTAGTACTAATAAATAAATACATAAATAAACAACTATATAATAATATAATTATTATACATAATATATATATACATACGTATTTTTCATATCTAATTTTGTAAAGCAAAGGAATTTCAGGAAGGAAAAGTAAATACTCTGAAATGAAACTTGTATTCACAAAGAAAATGAAAAGGCACACAGAATCTTACTCACTGGGTTGCTATTTATACTTCATAGCAATCAGTTACTCAAGCCCACAAATCAGGCGGTAAACTAGCAAATGTAACTAACTAAAACAGAAAACAATCTAACGGCTAAAAAGAAATCTAATAAAATTACAACACATGTCCATCTAACCGCCTGAATCACGTGCCAGAAACTGAAACCTCATTTAACAATACGACATCGTTTTTCCTTTGTAATTGCTTATTTCCTTTAACAGAAAACGATGTTGTTTTCTTCAATTGCTTCATCAAACTTCTTGCTTCAGTTTCAACAAATTTACTTGCTATCATTGACGAAATACATGAAAAGTTGTATGTGTGCTTCACTGTCTTGATTGTTTCAAGAAATATTTGTAGAATTTAATGCTTCTTTTCTTTATTTTTCAAAATTTTTTATAAAAAAATATCTTAAAGTTTAAAAATTGTGAAAGAGTCAAGAGATTGAAGAGAAAAATGCTGGTGGGGCAAGAAAATATGACATACATAGTGGTTTTATTATTATTATTATTATTATAGCCTCAGTTGCTTTCAAGTGCCTTAAAGATTTTGTTTTTATTATTTTGAGTTTGAGATACCGTGACATGACCCGTTGTTCTGCCCTGAAAATATGTTGTGACCAGTTGAAGCATGAAATTCAATTTCGTTTTCAGTTTCATTAGTAGGACTAAATTTTGGAACATGCATGTGCTCAATTCCAATCAATGGTCCCTGAGTATCAAGGATAATATCGGACTCCTAAAGAAATTCATTGAGTTGCTAAACTAATTTTTTGTTAAAGTAATCAAACAAAATCCAAAACCATCAGTCAGCAACCTTTTTAAAAAATCATGAAAGTATGATAAAGTTATTGAAACAGTGCTAAAAATAATTTTTCTGCAACAATTGAATTCCATCAAAGTATCAGATTAAGAATTAATATTGGTAGCTAGTTGTAGAAAATAGAGAAGATCACTGCTAAATAGGCTAACTTTGGTGCATTACTTAGTTAATCTTCACTCTATTAGTTCTAACCAATGCAATTTTTACATCTACTGCCCAAACATATCTCTGGGATGACCTTAATGGTTACAGGAGGTCACTACATCTCAACAACTTCACTGACAACAGCAATGCAGCTTGCCTAGCTAATAAAATTGCAGACCAGTTAAAGAATGAAACATGTAAAAACGCCTTTAACTTCAGCTCCACTCCAGGCACCAAGCCTAATGTCCCCAAATTTGACAAGTTCTTGCATAAGTGTGACATAAAAGACAAACACGCAGTTGATGGGATCATATTGCCTGTTTGTGTGCCTAGATTAGACCCAATTGTGGTGTTTTCTAATTATACAAAATCTCAATATGCAAAATATCTGAAGAATTCAAACTACACCGGGGCTGGGATTGCCTCTGAGGATAATTGGATGGTGGTTGTTTTGAGCACTAACACAACAACCGGCAACTTTTCCGGTGTAGCTTCTTTGATTGCAAATATCAGTATGGGTAACTATATGTTGGCTTTGTTCCTTGGATTGCTGCTTGTTTCAGTGAGCTGAAATGCTCCAGGTGCTTGTGATTTACACAAATTTACCTTCTTTTGACATGTTTTTTATGTAAAGTTGTGAACTTGGCAGGGATTGTTTCTCTTTTTGTAACATATTATGATTGTAATTGTGCATATTTCTTATGGCAAGTTCATTCTTGCTGAATATGTAAAAACTGCATAACAAACTTGTGCAGTATATGAATAAAATATGGAGTTCCATTACTATGCTTTGGTAATAGAGTAATAATCAAGGGGTAAAGGCCCAAAAACATGACCTTTTTATTCATGTTTATAAAAAAAAAAAATGTCCTTTTTATTCATTAGTATCTTCAATTGATTTAAAGCATTTTTTCTAGCTCATGCTTTCCAAGGTTCAAATGGAGAACTGATGCAGCAAAAGTTGCTTTTAAATAGGATTTTGCAAACAGAAAAATAAAATAAATCTAGGAATCAACACCAAGCAAGAATTAAAAACTTGTCATATAAACTACTACGACTAAACTCTGACCGTAATTGACTTGTACCAAAGCTCAATTATTAAATAATAATTAAAATAGCATTGACTCTAGAAAATTCAATAAATTACTAATTAGCTAATAAGACCTAAAATAAAATCCAATGGACCAATGGTAAAATACAATTGGTTTCTAAAATTAAATGAATTTTAAATAATTGTTGCGCTCCTTGCATCTAGAACTGGCAATACACTTTTATATTTGATTAAATTACATTTTGCCTTTTGGCCCTTTAAAGTTTGAGATTTTTTTTTTCCGTCACTTAAGTGTTAAATTTTTTATTTTAATCCCCCAAGTTTGATTCCGTTTAGACGTTAAATCAATGTCAAATTAGCTCAAAACGATGTAAATTTTTTATTTGAAACTACATCTTTTTAAAGTGTGTTTAATTCACATCACTTTTTATTTTTTAGTAAAATAACTCAATTTTTTTCCTTTTTTTTTCTCTCTAACACTAAAAATAGCAATTCATGCCTTAGAGCTGATAACAATTGGGGTGGAGGATGGTGGCGACACAGTTTGGGTCTATGTATGTTTGAGTAGTGAAACAATAAAATACGATGTACATTGTCATGGTTTAATCATGAGTCAGTCAGTCAGCGGGACTTGTCCCAACTTGGCCATGCAACTGTGTAGGGTGAGTTTCCATTACCATGAAATTGGTCGGTTTTGTGGGTTGTGTTGATGGAGTTTTGTGAGGTCTGAATGTCTGATTGTTGTGTGG
Source organism: Quercus robur (assembly GCF_932294415.1). NCBI lineage: Eukaryota > Viridiplantae > Streptophyta > Magnoliopsida > Fagales > Fagaceae > Quercus > Quercus robur. The sequence goes on along the minus strand of NC_065536.1, from coordinate 11,641,291 downwards.
ATCATATTTTTCCTTGGTTTTACTTTCTATATCCTTGAAATTTGAAAATTATTAGTATCTAATACTACTTGAGCAACTGTTGTAACGTTAGGTTAGTATATAGTTAATTCTCAAAATAAAAAATAAATAAAAATAAAAAAGAAAAGAAAGAAAGAAAGAAAGAGTAGTCTATGGTCAGTAAAGAATTTAGTCCACTATAAATACTCTCCATTGAATTATTGTAACGTAACACACAAGATATGATATAAAAGATATAACCATCAATAACTTTTTCATTATGGATGTAGATCGTTATGCTAAAACATATTATTGTCTGTTTATATACAAATTTACCTACTTTTGTGTGTTTCTTGTGTAAAGTTGTTAACTTAGACGAGATTGTTTTTCTTGTTGTAGCATATCATGATTGCAATTGTATATATTTCTTATGGCAAGTTCATTCTTATTGAATATGTAAGATCTACATAACAAACTTGTGCGATACATGATAAGATATGGAGTTCCATAACTATGCTTTGTTAGATAGCAATGGAGTAATAATCATTAATTAGAATGGTAAAAGGCCCTGAAATATGACCATGTTTATTTAGTATATTCAATTGATTTTAAGCATTCTTTTTTAGATTCATGCTTTATTTTAGAAAATCCAACACCCCCAGTTCTCTTCCTTTAAATTAGTAACATATATAAAGTTCTCCCTATTCATCATATTCATGATGGCTTTAATTTTATTGAACTGTAAATCATGGTCCTGTTTAGAGGCATATATGATATTTTCTCACACATAGATTAGTTGAAGCGAAATTCTTCACTCTAGTGGCGGAGCCAAGATTTTAGTTTAGGAGAGACAAGATTTAAAGAAAATATTAAGCAAAAATAACCTAAAAAAAATTAATTGATATCAATAACCAAATGAATAAAAAGTTGTAAACAACTGTAATTGTCATACAAAATTTAATATAAATGTAAATGTAAACTATAATTTATTTTTCATACCAAGTTTAATTTACGTACTAAAAAGCCTTTGACCTTTTTTTTTTTTTTTTTTTTCATATTTTGAAATTGTTGCATAGTCACTAACAATCAAAGTAAAATATTAATCTAAATAAATCAATCTAAATATGTAAGAGTATAGCAATAACCTGTAAAATTGTATATAGGTATGTGAAAATGACAGACAATAAATCATAGTCTACCACGTAGAATGGTTATGAAAGATGTGTAGTATTGGTTGACTTGAGGTTGTAGAATAACTCAAATGGTTGTGAATATAAATATATATTTTTTTTAGTTAAACACTAAAGTGCAGTGTATGGTACTTATCAAATTGACAACTTGGACAATATAAAAGCTTAAAAAAGAGAAGTTAATATTACTATGGTAACTGTTAAGCGGCGTGAATTGTAAAGCTTTTCCTTTTTCTTTTCTTTTTTTGGTGTCAGGGCTGTTTTCTACAACAGAACAGCTGAACAGGTTACACTTTTTTTTTTCTTCCCTTGTATTAGGCAAAGCATTTAAGAAAGGAACAAAGATGCTATAATATCCATGAGACTTTTCAAGAGCAGTCGCCCGCCCCTACTTCACCCTAACTTCTTTTTAGGTGACAAATAGAAAATTCTGGTTACTATAGATATTTATTAAAGCAAATGATGAAGCTATTAAGGTTTTCATTTCACCGTTAAAACTTGAAAGGGTTTTTTTTTTTTGATAACTTGAAAGTTATTTTGGTTACAAGGTAACGAAACTTGAAGGGTTTTGATTCTCACACATCCACTTTTATGTATTAAAATATGGATATTTTCATATCAATTATGGACATGTGCAGGAAATAATGAATGTGAGTGAATGTGAAACAATTAATATTTTTCAAAAAATAAAATCTTACACCTACAGCCTTTTGTAACATGTGACAATTGTCTTTATTGTAAAAGCTACTTAGACGTAGCTTTAAGCTATTATGGGTACCACAGGTTATGTTACAACCAAAAAAATAAATAAATAACTTGTTTGAGCCAAAATAAATTATAAGGTCCAAAATGAAATAACTTTAAACTTAAAATGTCAAAAGTGTACTTTAGGGAATAATTTAAAAGATCAATTTTGAGAATTGTTAGTAGTGAATTGATAAGCAAATAAGCCATGTCTACTGGGACGGACCTATCTTACGAACAAGGGGGCCAAGTCACCCACCCCAAAAGATTTTATATTATATTACCAATTAAAAAATAAATGCAAGTGTAATAAAAATATATAATTTTAATTAGTAATTTTTGCATCTAAAAAAAACAAGAGAATAGAGTTTAAGTAAAAATATTATTAAGTAATATTTTTTTAAATCATATTTAAATATATATAAAATGTCTCAATTTAGTTCTCTCTTTAGACTCCAAAATACATTAAACCACCCCTGAGTATAAGTATTGTGGTCCAACAACATTCGAAACATACAAGTGGAGCAACAAAAAAGCTAAACCTTACAATTCAGATGCTTTCTCAAGAGTCAAGTAATTCCAAGTTCTTTCCAATGTCTTCCTCATATCCCAAGCAAGGATATATCCTTACACCTTTTTAATATAAGGCAAGACAAATATTTGATAGGAATTGCATTCAAGTTACATTTATGTTAACTTTTACAAAATTATAATACTTGTTAGCTTTTTCCCATAATGTAATATTTGGATATTACAAATATCAAGGAGATTTGGAATTTGGATACTACAAATTCACTAATCTATGAAGAACTTAAATTATAGTATTTTTTATTTTAAAATATAATTAAAAATAAACTCGTAGAGATTTAGTGTCCGTTTGGCATGATTAATTTTGCCAACCTATTTTACTATTTATCTTATTTTTGTTACTATTCATGAGTCCTACTGCACTTTTTGGTACTAGTCATAGGTTCAACTATACTATTTCAGCTAATTTTTATTTTTATCTACAGTACTTTCAATAAAAAATTTTCAGTTTCAGCAAAATAAGCGGGTTCCAAACAGACCCTTAATGACAATAATTGTTGTGAAGTTTTGCATGCATGATAAACCTGCTGAAGATATTTAATCAAACAATGGTTTCAACAAAATTGAAATTTAATAAAAGTTAATAGAATGATGTAACTTTTTTAAAACTTACACTAAATTTAACTTAAACCCAATTCATTTGGCAATAAATCTAACAAAAATGTATTAATTTAAGTGAAAACCAACAACTAATAATTAGGCCCAAAATATATTGCATTTGACATTTACATTACAAATCACATACATACGTAAGAATAATCTTGCAAAAACAGCTTTGAGTACTTACAAGAACAAAAATTCAATTTTGGCTTTAGAATACCCCTAGGAAAGCTTCTGAGTTAGACCATGTCTTCATTCCTTTTAAAGTTAAGTTCACTTCGGAGAGTTCATCTATATAACTTCTACTCTATATAGGACTAAGGTGTTACTTTTTAAGGATAAACACATGTTCTTTTGTTTTTTGGTTTCAACTTATGACTATGTCATTGTGACCAAAAAAAAAATTCTCAAAAACAAAAGAAACGAAAAAGAGAAACAAATGGGTACGTAAGGCATTTATGCTCATATACAAAATTATAAGAATCAAGAAAATACTATATTCCATTAAATTTTTTTGCTCCCACACACAAAAAACTCAATTTAAATCACTAGAATTTCCGTCTAAAATACGTAGGACGTTTGGCAGGTATGCAAAATTACTATAAAATAGTAATTTTTTTATATAACTTTTATAAAAATTCAGGAATCATAAAATTGGGTTTTTATTTATTTATTTATTTTTTGGTGAGTGGGAGAAACAAATTTTAATGGAATATAGTACTTTCTGATTCTTAAAACTTTTTTTTTTTTGATAAAATATATTTTTAGTACTATATTAATTCCAATGTACCTAATCCAGTTACAACATTGTTCGCCTTGTTTGCTATTAAAGAATGGTAAATCATGATATTTTTAAACTTCATTAATAAATTCTAATACCTTTTATATGTTTACAATCTTTTTTAGATTATATATATATATATATATATATATATTGTGGGGTTTTTTCCCCGCACACTCGGCTCATTGTCCTCTTTGGGGAGCCAAGCCCGCAAGGATTTGTCCTCGTCCCCGAGTGTGGGAACCTTCTCTAACCGATGTGGGACTCTAAGGATGCAGTGTAAAAGGCTACAAGGCAAGCCCTTGGCCCGAAGATCCGTCCATCCGATGTGGGACTCTAAGGATGCAGTGTAAAAGGCTACAAGGCAAGCCCTTGGCCCGAAGATCCGTCCATCCAAGGTTCCCACACTTGGGGACGAGGACAAATCCTTGCAGGCTTGGCTCCCCAAAGAGGACAATGAGCCGAGTGTGCGGGGAAAAAAAACCCCACATATATATATATATATATATAGTTTGTTTAGAAATGAATTTTTAGAATTAGACTGGTAGTTATATACCCTAAATTAAAACTAGTGCATAGAAAAATAATAATAATAAATTGGAGACCAATAAATACATTTATAGATCTGTGTATGTTTGATATGGCACTGGAACTCAACGAAGTCCTCACCTTATTTAGTGCTACAATGTCTCCAATCTCAAGTGCTAGTCAATTTGGTGTGCAAAAGTTAGGATCAAACATTGTGAGAAAGAAAGTGTGAAGGAGAGAGGTTGAGAATGGGAATAATAAATTAGGTGTGGACATAATAATTGAAATTTAAAATGGTGTTGGGGATTAGAGTGTGGTTCCGTCTCCCCTTAAGCTTACCAAATATTAGTTTATCATGCTTTTCAAATATCAATGTCATTAGCCATTAATAAAAACTCAATAATTAATGACAAGCTTAATGTTTTTTTTTTTTTGGTGTATTTGTATTTCTAAACATACTAAACAAATAAGCTTATAGACTTAAATGGTATATGGCATCCAATTGTTGTGAAATTTTGTATGTGATTAATTTATAACAGATGTTTAATAAAATTATAAATTTCACTTAATAGTGATTTATAAAAGGTAGAGATCATGTACCCTTTATCAAAGTAGCATTAGATGTGTAGGTTCCAGTTAACTCAACTGATAAAGTCTTTGATGGTTGTATAAGAGATCGTGGGTTCAATCCCCGCCTACACCAAAAACTAATTGGTGTCTTGGTCTGATGATAAAGAGTTATTATCAGGAGCGGACACCATAGGTTGAAACTCTCTAAAAAAAAAAGTAGCATTAGATGTAACATGAATCAAACCCATTAGTAATAAATATTGTTAATTCAAGCAAAAATGATAGTCAAACAACTTAATACCTAGAATTTGTTGTGAAAATGTTGTCGATGTAACACTTCAAAAAAAAATGCCACATACACAAAAATTTCATAACATTTTTATAAACAGTTAAGTTGACAAGTTTTTACTAATTCTCATTTAGGTCTACCACTAATATCATTTTTTTACTTATAACTATCAATCTGTCATATTAACAAGTGTGAAAAGTTTTGTCAACAATTTTTTGCATCTATAAACTTTCTCAAAAAAAAAAAAAAAAAATCTATATTGCTTGTAGGATCTGCTCTAAATTTTGTCACTCAAGTATAAAATAATTGTGATTTTTCTACGCTATGTTTAAACATTTAAACATAGCGTAGAAAAATCACAATTTTATAGCTGCGGGACTCAGGCTCTTCTCCATTCGAACCATTGCCTTTAAAAAATTTCAGAATTGTGTTTTTAGCCACTTTGTTTTATCCTTCGTGTTAAGTTATTGCTTTATTCTCTTCTCAAAAAAGTCATTTTGCCTTTCATTTTTTTTTTTTGGTTAAAGTGAAATATGTAAAATTTATTTTATTAAAGAAAATTTGGGTACAACAAGTCAACAAAGGAAAAAATGTAGTCTATAGAGACAAAAGAAGAACATTGTAAATATATTATAGTCGGTTTTATTGCTTTAGATGGTAGGTTTTTTTTTTTTTTTTTTTTTTTTTTTTTTTTATAAATAAGTGGGTTAGTCATGTTACATTACAAATTAAAAAATAAATGCTAGTAGAACAAGAATGCAAAATTTTAATTCATAATTTTTGCATCTAAAAAGAATCAAGAGAATAGAGTTTAAGTAAAAAAATATTATTTAAGTAATATTAAAAAAAAAATTAAAATCATATTTAAAAAAAATATATATATATATATATATATATATTATATTAATAGGTCTCAATTTAGTTTTTGCTTTAGACCTAAATGCATCAAGCCGACTGAATGGTACAAGAAAAAGAGATGGCACCTAGAGCACCTTGACATGCACGGCAACTAAAAGAAAATCAGAGATTCTAAGGACAATTATAGCTAAGAAAAGTTACAAGCTCGTCTTTTCTATCCTCTGAATGTGTTCTGATAGTATTTTTATATACCCCTCGTTACAAGGCACAGCTCTCTGTGACAAGTCTGAAACCATGGCCATCTTTAAACTTAGCCTCTCCCTTGTTTTGCTTGTTCTTCATGTTGTGCAAGGAAACGCAAAGAGTACTTCGGCTGGTACTCAGAGTACTTCTGCTGGTACTCTCTCTCTCTCTCTCTCTCTCTCTCTCTCTCTCTCTCTATATATATATATATATATATATATATAATCTCATTAACACTTACACCAATGTTACCCTCAATAAGTAATGTTACACTTATATTACTCAATAACTTATTATTAAATTTATATTTTGAAAATCTCACTATTGAATTACATGTTTTATATGCTCTTAACATATTGACAATTATTATACCAATCAGATATTATTAACCGTTTGATCAATAAACTCATCCTTTATGCATTATTTTAAACTACAAAAACTTGAATTTAAACAATTAATTGATAACATGGTTATTGATTTTTGATTATCTTGAAATTTTGCAAGCATGAAGAATATACGAAGATAATGTAATCTAATAGTGTATTTGTCAAAACTTACATCCAATTAAATAATATCAAGTGATGTAAAATTGCATAAAGTTACACCAAGTGTAACTTTAAACTAAGTTACACCACCTAAATTTTTTTTTTTTTTAAAAAGATCACCTAATAACTTTTTATTGGATTAACGTTTCAAATATCCTACTATAGGATAACATGTTTACTATGTTCTTAATATGCATACCAACTTTCATACCAATTATATGCTATCTCCTATTCAATCTAAAAACTCATCTTTTATGTATAATTTTAAATACAAAAACTTGTAAATTAAACATTTAATTAATAACATGGTTATTGATCTCAGATCGTCTTAAAATTTTTTAAGCATGTAAAGTATAAGAAGAAAATCTAATCAAATTGTAGATTTGTTAAAATTTGTGTTTAATAAATAATATTAGATAATATAACATAGCTTAAAACCCAACCAGGATTTTGATTTGGGAAAAGATTAAAAGACATGATTTGAAGCGCAAAAAAAAAAAAAAAAAAAAAATCTATAATTATAATCGGTACTAATAAATAAATACATAAATAGACAACTATATAATAATATAATTATTGTTCATAATATATATATATATATATATGAATTTTTCATTTTTAATTTAATTTACATGCTATAATTGACGATATACATGAGAAGGTGTATGTGTGCTTCATTGTCGTGAATCTCGTGATTGTTTTAAGAATATTTGTAGAATTCGATGCTTCTTCATTCTACTAATTTTTAAAATAATTTGGGTTTATAGCAAAATTCTAAAGTGTGAAATTGTGAAATAGTTAAGAGATAAAAGAGAAAAATATTGGGGGAGCAAGAAAATAAGACATGCATAGTGGTTATTATTATTATTATTAATTTAAAATATAGCCTCCATTACTTTCAAGTGACCTAAAGATGTTGCTATTTTAGTTTTAAAATGCAGAATCAATTACTTTGAGTTTCAAATACCATGACAAGATTAGTTTGTTCTGCCCTAAAAAAATGTTGTGAATATGAATATAGAACATGTAGGGACTTTCAATTTGAAAGATAACATTTTCTATTTAAAGGACTAAGAACATTCACATTAAATGTTCTAAAATAACTAAAATGTTATTTTAGTACTCAAAAATCTAAAAAATCTACAACATCAAAGGTACCAAAAGTCAAATTTTTTAAGACCTAGGTAGGTATTAAACACAAGAAAACATTATTTAAATGAAATTTGAGAGGGAGAGACTTGAGTTGTAAAATAAATAATAAATAAACATATTATTACTGGTATGTGTTGTAGTTACTGTTGTTCGGTCTTAATTACTGTGTTTTTAGGCAAGTTAGTTCCTCAACTTGAAGCATGAAATTCAATTTCATTTTCAGTTTCAGTATAGTAGGACTAAATTTTGGAACATGCATGTGCTCAATTCCAATCAATGGTCCCTGAGTATCAAGGATAATATCGGATTCTTAAAGAATTTCATTGAGTTGCTAAACTAATTTTTTTTTTTTTTTTTTTGTGAAATTAATCAAACAAAATCTAAAACCATCAGGCAGCAACCTTTTTTAAAGTGATGAAGTTATTGGAACAGTGCATAAAATATTTTTCTGTAGAATAGGGTAGTCTGCATTAGAAGAACTGAGCACTTAGACCATTTTATATCTTGAATCTTGATGAGTAACAGGCTTTTCAGAAGTATTTGGTGCTTTCAAGAGAACACAACCAAAATAATCTTTGCTTCTCTCACTTTTTCCCTCCTATAAGATCAAAATTATTTGACAAATCAAGAAAACACAACCAAATTATTTATCTAAATGGCATTTGTTGTCTTTTTTTATTTCTTAAGTTTTGGCTGATGCCTTTCCCACTCTTTCAACCATTTTAATTCCATCAAAATATCAAATTGACATTGGTAGCTAGTTGTAGACATAGAGAAGATTACTGCTAAATAGGTTAACTTTGGTGCGTTACTTACTTAAATCTTCGAATTTATTAATGCTAACCAATGCAATTTTTACATCTACAGCTGAAAGCTATCTCTTGGAAGACCTTAATGGTTACAGGATGTCACTACATCTCAACAACTTCACTGAGAACAGCAATGCAGCTTGCCTAGCTAATGAAATTGCAGACCAGTTACAGAACGAAACTTGTAAAAACGCCTTTCACTTCAGCTCTACTCCAGGCACCAAGCCTAAAGTCCCCAAATTTGACAAGTTCTTGGATAATTGTGACATAAATGACAACAACACAGTCGATGGGGTCATATTGCCTGTTTGTGTGCCTAGATTAGACCCATTTCTGGTGTTTTCTAATTATACAAAATCTCAATATGCAAAATATCTGAAGGATTCAAACTACACTGGGGTTGGGATTGGCTCTGAGGATATTTGGATGGTGGTCGTTTTGAGCACTAACACATCAACCGGAAGCTTTTCTGGTGCAGCTTCTTTGATTGCAAATATCAGTATGGGTAACTATACGTTGGCTTTGTTCCTTGGATTGCTCTTCTTGTTTCGGTGAGCTGAAATGCTCCAAGTGCTTGTTATTTATATACAGATTTGCCTTCTTTTTGTGTGTTTGTTGTGTAAAGTTGTGAACTTGGCAGGGATTGTTTCTCTTTTTGTAACATATTATGATTGTAATTGAGCATATTTCTTATGGCAAGTTCATTCTTGCTGAATATGTAAGAACCGCATAACAAACTTGTGCAGTACATGAATAAAACATGGAGTTCCATTACTATGCTTTAGTAATGAAGTAGTAATAATTAAGGGGTAAAGGCCCAGAAACATGACCTTGTTTATTCATTAGTATCTTCAATTGATTTAAAGCATCTTTTCTAGTTCATGCTTTCCAAGGTTCAAATGGAGAACTGATGCAGCAGAAATTACTTTTAAAAAAGATTTTGCAAACAGAAAAATAAAATAAATCTATGGTTGTGGGTGTGCACACATGATTTTTTTAGTTCATTGAATTTTTTTCACTATTCATTAAGAGTGTGGGTGTGCACACGCATGTGTACGTGGAACTTTGTTATATAACTCTACTCCAAATTAATACTATCTAATCCTACTTGGAGTGCAACTGTTGTAACCTAAATTCGTCTATCGTTGATTCTCAAAAAAAGAAAAAAAAGTTAGTCTATGGTTGGTAAATAATTTAACCTTCTTTTTTTTTTTTTTGAAAAATAATTTAACCTATTATAAATATTCTTCAATGTGTTATTGTAACGTAACACATAGGATATATAATATTAGAAAAATATTATTAGGTACTCTTGGAGTACCATAAATATGTAGTCTTCCTCTCACATGAATGGTGGGTTCCATCATGAATTTAATTAGTAGAACTCACCATTCATGTGAGAGGATGAAGTACACATTTATGATATTCCGGGAGTACACAATAATTTTCCTATTAAGTATATAATTATCAATAACTTTTTTGTTAAGGACGTAAATCATCATATTAAAACATATTAAGTCTACTTTTGCTCTCTATTCTCCCTCTCACTAAATCCAATACCAATTTTAACATATTTTATCTTTCTCTCAAATATTTCTACACGAGGTAGTTAACGTCAATGTTGATTTATTTACATAGATGGCGCAAGAAAGTTTTTTTTTTTTTTTTTGTACGTGTGTGTTTACAACTGTTTCTAGTTGGTGTGTCTACAAAAAAAGCTTCACATACTCTCCAATATTGCAAAGTAATAAACAAAATTGACATGTAATTGACTAAATTAATATACTTCTACACCCCAAAGAAAAAGGAAAAGAAAAATGGAGGCATATTAGCTAGCTGAACCTGTCGGTGCAGCTATCATAATTAAGTAATTAGACCTTTCTTTAGCTGGGCCACAATTCATGAACCTTTTTGATTAATTAAAATTTATAATAATTTGATAAGAATAGAGGAACCTGGTTAGAAAGATTCAATTTCACTTTGTACATCACCAAGACACCAACATAAATTTGTTGGTAGTGAACCATAAATATTGTGTCAAATATTGTAAACAGATTCTTTTCTTATTTGGTTTTCTCTACCTCTTTTGTTCCATGTTTACCAAGTCAAAAAGTGGAACTATTAAAACATCTTTCCATGAAGTTTGGATTGATAAATTATAAAGATAGAATTTTGAAGTATTAAGAAGTCAAGGGAAAAAAAATGCGTTTAAAAATGAAATAAAGTTTTGAGCATATATCTTCTGTATTTGCCTTGTCAAATGTGTATAATCTTGACACACTTTGAAAAAGACAATTGGTTCCCATGAAAATTGAAATTCACATTGAATTATTCGATTGCTACAAAGTTGCTCGTGACTTGAAAAGTTCTGAATTGATTCTCAGCCCAAGAAAATGATGGGGGAAAAATTCAAGCAACAACTGCAGCATGCCAAAAATCTACATGTTGTAAGAACTTCCCTGTGATGACAATTGTTTTGGTATGTCATAATTATCAATAACAAATCCAAGTGATACCGTGAAACTCGAAGAGTCTAAAAAATAATAACATCTTTAATTTTGTGCCGAGAGCGTTATAACTCAACTAGCACATTTGGGTATTTCCAACTAAAATATTTAGATTTCAAATCTCTCATCCTCCGGCTATTAATTTTTTTTAAGCATTATTTATGGTGCCCCATGTTTGTAATTTAAACTCCACTTCTTATGTCCCTCACTTTCTACCTATTAAAAAAATATATTCTTCTTAAAAAAAAAAAAAACTTTCTACCTATTAAAAATATAATAGAATGGTGTTATTTGTACACATTTTCCACACACTTCTTACGGATATCTCTATATCATTAATTTAACATCTATTAACTATAACTCACTATCTCTAAAAAAAAAAAAAAAAAAAAAATTAAAAAAAAAAAACTATAACTCACTATCATACAAATCCATTCACATAAGCACACATTGTAATATGTTCTCTAAATGTAGAATGGACAAAAGAAAATTGTGTCCACGTTATTCGTACATTTTCTACAAACTTCTTTGGTTTGTTTCTTTTCTTGTAAAATGCAATTCTTATTTAACAAAAATAAAAAAGTAAAAAGTATTACATAATTTAAAATGAAAGTCAATTTTCACGAGATATTTGAATTTTTTTTTAAAAAATTGGCAACTAAAAAAATTTAAAATGTGAATTTATATTTTTGATTTAACAAATTTATGTTTCATCTTTTTAAAAATTTAAATTAAAGTTCTTCACGTTCTTGCATGCAATTTATAAGATAGAGAATGATTTAACGGATCTTATAAAAAGAATGGGATTGACATTTTAAACATTTTTTATGGACCACATTATGACTTTTTTTTTTTGGGGAGGGAAATGACTTTAATTTTGGGAAACAAAAATCCAACTCACACCATATTTTAGGACAAAAAATAGAATAATGCTAGAGATATAAATTTTTTTACAAAAAAAAATTTATAAGCTGCTGATGTGGTGAGTGATTAAAAGTAATTTATATATGTATAATAATAGATGAAGCTTAGAGAAATTTTATTAGAATTCCAAATTAGAGTTTCAATTTTGTGCCATGTGTCCTAAATTATTTATTCTTAAAGAGTTTTATTTCTTAATTTTAGAATCAAATGTGAGACCACATCATAAACATTCATCAAACTGAGTTATTAAGAAAAAAAACCAAAGAGTCTAGAATAAATAAGTTGTAAAAAAAAAAAAAAAGTGTTTCATAATAATTTAAAAAAAATGGACAATTTATATTTTATACCTAATAATATCCTTACAAATTTTTTTAAAAAGTTAACAAAATATAAAAATGACTATTAATAGTATTTAAATTATATATATAAATTATATTATGCATCTTATTGTATATCTTTAAATGTATCTATGCATATGTATAGAGTTACAAGTTAGTATTAATAGTAGGTTTAGATAAAAACTAATAAAAAGTTTGTCATATTAGCATTTTGTAAAAATATTGTAAAATAGTTTGTGGAAGTAACATTACTAATAGAAAATAATAAGCTTATTTAATGACATATATTAAGGTGGAAAATTTTGGTTAGTTTAAAATTAAAAAAAAAAATATTATGGGAATAATTTTGTGGTTAGTCTAGTTTCACTTTTACTGTTTTACATGTGATCAACAGTCCAACACTAATCCAACTTGATATATTCAACGAGTCATAAAGTGTATGTCTTCCTAAACTTAAATTAGGAACAAAATTGTATTTTAAACAAAAATAATAATAACAAAATTTTAGTGACACAAAAATTTTCACCATTGTTTAATGTTGTTTATTTGGTTGTGATTGATATATAACAAGACAGTAGTTCTAGGATTATAAACTATTCCACAATTTTTTTGCACAATTCTAATAAGATAGATTGTAAGTAGTTATCTATCATCTACACATGAATCCACAAATTTTTTCTTCGTCACTCGCACTCTATATCACATCACAGTTATGACCAAAAAAAATTGTATAATAATTTATAGTTCTAGATTTTTTTTTTTTTCCATAGAGTAAAGGTTAATTTGAAAAATCATATCTAATGGAGTTGTATTAATTACCCATTACGTTGCTTAAAAAAAAAAACCCTGTAATTGCTAGTAGTATAGCCGTGTTGGATGGAGTTTATTCCACGTCAAATTACACCATATTCGAAGTTATTATTATAACCCACCCACGTGCGCACCGTTTCGTGCCAAGCCAAAACCCTCCATTACCAAAACAAACACACAGAAAACAAAAGAAAGAGAGAGTTTTGTTCAGATTCAGAGGAGTCCTCTCCTCTCCTCTCTTCTCTTCTCTTCTCTTCTTCTCCAGCTAAGTTTTTAATATTCCATGGCGGAGGACGTCGTGGACGAAGACGAGAGCTTCGGTGATTTCCACTTCGCTTCTTTTCCCACCAATCACCATCCCACACCAACCCAAATCAACGGTCGAATTTCCGATTCGTTCGGTGGTTCCAACAACCGGGTCGGGTCGGATAATTCTGGGTGGGTCAAGCCGCGCGGGGCAATACCGTTGTCGATATTTGGGGAAGAGGAGGAGGAGGAGGAGGAAGAAAAGGAGGAGGGATCTGGTGTGGACGAGTCTAGAGTTGGTGACGGTGCTACCGTTTTTTCTCTGGAGAAGAAGAAGAAGAAGCCGGATTTGGAAGTTCATGATTTGATTGCCGATTTGTATAATCGGGATCGGGAAACCGAGAACCGAAATGGGTCGGCTGTGAATTCTAATGGGTCGGCTTTGAATGTTAATGGGTCGGATTCGAATGGTAATAATGGTTTTATTGATGTTGTTGATGACGATGACGATGATGATGATGGGTGGGAATTCAAAGCTGCAGAATTGGAATCTGGGATCGGAAATGGGGATTCTAAGTTAAAGGTAAAAGCTTTTTTGGTCCCCTGACAAAAAGTTTTTTTTTTGGTTGCTGAGAGAAAATAATACTAATAAAAAGAAATGACCAATAAAAATAAGATTTTGCAATTAATTTGAAATTGGTTTTTTGGTTTCTAGGTGATTAAAATTTAAAAATTTGGCACTCTATGATTTTGGTTTTTAATTTTTATGGGAAACAATTGAGTAGAGAATGATTTTTGATAGGATAGAATGATGGAAATGAATACATGTCTATTGAGATCTATAGCTGATCCCATAGTTTTCGAACTAAGGCTTTGTTGTTGTTGTACAATTGAGTAGAGCTTTTAGTTTTCTTAGCTCCTAAAGGGTTCACAATTCTTGAGTTGATAGATAGATATTACTGGCAACAATTAAAAGGGGGGTATTAGGAAAGCTATGGTTTTGATATTTTATTTTATATCAGGAAGAAGGGGTCTTTGAATCACCAGGATTGAAAATGGAAGCAACAGTGCAGAGAGATGAAGAAATCCAGGCGGGTATTGTTTAATTTTTGTGTAATTGTTTGTTGAATTCGTTTGTCACACAATTGAATTACCCTTTGGAATTTAGAAGCAATTAGCTACCTTTAAATTGGCAGTGAACTTGAAATAGGATGTTATATGTGTTGTTGATCATGCTGTTAATATAGATGCATATGCGCTTGAATGTCGATTCTGATTGATCTATATATATAACTTATATTTTCTTGTATAAAGGTTGATGGGAAAGGGCGGGAAAACAATGAGGGAGCCCAACATATATTTGAGTTTGGCAATGGTGTGCATGGTCCTAGTGATTTCTTTACTGCATCAAATGGATTTTCCCACAGAAGTAGTGAGTGGAGCTTTGGGTTTGATTTTAACATGGCTTCAATGACTAAACAAGATGCTTTTACCTTGGGTTCATTCTCTAAAAGTAAGGACAATGATATTGCAAATGTGGTGACCTCTTCCACAACTAATAAAAAAGTTGATTCTGTTGAAAATTTTTGGGATTTCAAGGGTGTGTTTCCAAAAATTGGATCACAGCATAAGTCGGTGAGTCAGTTTGATATGGTTTTTAGTTTTTACTGATAATATACGGATTAGAGGGAATGTTCATTGTCAAACTTTAATTTTGGCTGTAGGAAGAGCAAAAGATTGCTGTTACATCTCCTGCCGGTTTAGACGCACTATCATTTGACAATAATGGCTTCGGTGGTCCTATTGATTTATTTGCCGTATCAGATGGGCTCTCTCAAAAATCTGGGAAATGGGACTCTGGATTTAATTTTGGTCCTAGTTCTGTGAATGGTATCGTCTTGGATTCGTACTCTAAAAGCAAGCAGAATGATTTGATATCCTCTCCTGGTGAGAATGATGGTGCCAGTGGGAATTTTTGGGAATTTAAGGATGCATTTTCAGAATCAGGATCACAACTTAAATCAGTGAGTCAGGTGATTTGAATTCTTTATTCCTTATTTATCAAAAAAAAATTCTTTATTCTTTATATGATGTTGAAAATCTCGAAGAATGTGCTCAAACTTCATTTTGGTTGTAGGAAGAGCCAAAGGTTGCAGATAATTTTCCTACTTCTGCTGGTGTAGCAGTCGTTTATGATGTCAATGGTGCAAGCAATTCTAAAGATTCGCTTGTTGCATCAGATGGGGTTTCTCACAAATCTGGGGAATGGGAGGTTGAATTTAATTTCAATCCAACTTCTGTGACTCAAGATGATATTATCTTTGGGTCTTACTCTAAAAGCAAACAGAATGACTTGAAATCCTCTCCAGTTGATGAGAATGATGAATTTGATGAGAACTTTGGGGAATTCAAGGATGCATCTTCAGAAACTGGATCAAAGCATGAGGTGTTGTATCATTTTGATTTGATTTCCTTTTATTCATTCTCTATGCTAAAATATGCGGAACATGAGTACTAAAACTTTACTTTTGGATGTAGGAAGGGTCCAAGGTTGCTGATCATACTCCTTCTGTTGTAGAAGCACCAGCTTTTAGTGATGAAATCCAGGTAGTAATTTAGATTGTAGGCTTATTGTATTGATTCAGATATAGATGTTGGGTTTCCTGAAATTCAATATCATTCAACCACAGTTGCTAAACAGAACATATTGAAATTCAGGAAAACCAATATCTCTTTCAGCTAATATATATTAGAACCATTCTTCACATTCTTCTTCTTCTTTTCATTTGTTTTTTTTTTTTTTTTGGGGGGGTGTGGGGGGTGGGCGGAGGGGGGTGTTAAAATGATATATATATATATATATATATGCTTCTTGTTGATCTTTAATGATGTTGTTCAACAAATGTAGTTCTAACTATAAATGTCATTGTAACATGATCAAGGTGATGTTTGTTTTTAGCATATATATGGTGCCTTGATGTTGATCTGTTTTCACTTAGCCTTATTGCTTGCAGAATTATATTGGTCTATTTTTTGAAATTTTTTATGCCAATGGCAAATGAAGTTTGCCAGTGGTTTATGCTTTCCTTAGCAAACCTTTTTCCATATAGTTCTGTGACCATTTTCCTATTTTTCTTCCAGAGGAATGAGGTAAGATCTGAGAATCACAGGGAACCCTTGCCCATGTCCATTTTCAGTGATGGAAAACTGGAATCTGATGATTCGTTAATCCTTCAAGATATTTCGAGTTTTACACCAACCTCCAACCCAAAAAGTAACATCCAAAGTCCTGGTTCTAATATATCTATCAACGATCTCTTATCAACTTTATACAGTCAAGCTGAGCAGAATGCTTCTGTTAATAATATGCCAAAAGAAAGTGACCATGAGACTCGTTCCACCTCAACAGTGTTTGAATCTGATTTAGGCAACAGTGATGATTTTGATGATGATTCCTGGGACTTTAAAGATGCCATTTCAGGAACCAGAGCTGAGGATCAAACTTCTGATATTGATCTTGTAGATTCACAGAAAAAACTTTCTTCCACATTAGAGCTAAATGATTGCGTTGATTTCTTTTGTAAATTAAAGGGTGAATTGTGCTCAATTGCACTGTGTCATCTTGACAATCTGAAGGTTGGTAATTTGTTAAGATCATTTTTTGTTGTTGAAATTGTTTACCTTTGTTTACCCATTTAAACTTGTGAAAATGCAATTTGTTAGAAAGCTCAAAGCACTACTGCTCTATCTGGTGAAGAGGCAAAAGCAAAAGCTCTTGATGAGGAAATCCAGGTTGGTGACTTTACTTTTTCACGTGTATTTCTTGGCTTATTATTGCTTTTACTATTTCTGTTTGACTTCATGTTTTGAGTTGACTGAAAAGCTTAAGAAACTTGTATAGAAGCATATTAACTTGTCTGTTTATCTTAAATGGTAATAAATTTATTCAATGAGATCATGGCTTCTAGAGATTGGATCCTCTCTCTTTAACCAATTTATATAAGCATCTTAGGAGTGGATATTGTATTGTTCTCTCTCTCTCTCTCTCATCAATAACACACCTGTTAAATATTTTTTTTGCCTCATTTTGAATTGGTTTGCTAATGCTCATTTTAAACCACGTTTAGTTTTTTCTTTTGATTAGTTTGTTTTAGAATTATTATTATATCTTCTTTGATGAGCAACATTTTTTAATGGGTCTTTCACCTTGTTATCTTTCTTGTTTCTTTCCTTTGTAGAAATTCTATAATGAATTACACGAAGATAATCTGATATCTGAAGAAGACCTGTCTGAGCATCTATCCCAAAGAAATATACACTTCAATGAACTTCCTGAAGTTTTGCAGGAACCAAAGTTCCAAGTGCTTGAGTCTGAATATGAGTTATCAAGAAGATTGTCATTGGTATGCATCTTTCACATTGATTTGTGATGATGAACTAGAAAGCATCTTATATTTTAGCTAAATGCTTCTCTATTTGAGAGTTTCATGTCATAATATTCTGATCAGAACATGCATTAATATATGTACAATGAGTTAACTCAAATAACTTTAGATACTTACATTTTTTTGTATTATGGTCAATATATTTGATTTTTCAATTCTAATACTGAAACTGTGCTTTAACTGCTTGCAGTAATTTGAGCAAATTTTAACTATTATAAGCTGTTTGGCTTATGTTTTTTGTTCAAGTTTGACTTAGAGAGTAGCATGTGCGATGAAATTAAATGCAATTGTTGAGAACTGGTTTTTGCTGGTTCTAAGAAATATTGTTTCCTTGTTTGCTGCCATTCTCCTCCCTCCCTCTCCCTCCCTTTTTATTTTATATTTTATTTGGGTTAGAAATTATGCCAGCATTAGGTTTCCTCCTTGTTTTTTCATTGTTTAAGTAGTTCTTTCGTATGTCTTTTCTGGGGTTCAATTCCATAGGACCTTAAGGAAACAGTGATGAACTCTAATTTTTAGATTCTATGCATCTCATCAAGCGGTTCTGAATTTGGCGCAATGGGATATGTGGAGTCCCAACAATGCTTACAACCAATGTTCCATTTTTTGAACAACCCCCCCCCCCCCCCCCCCCCCCACCAAAAAAAAAAAAAAAAAACAAAAAATGATGTCTTTCAAGACACTTACACAATTTGTATCGGTCATAATATTCTGCTTATTAGACTTTGGCCTTTTATCTCACCATGTATATTTTTTTTTTAACAGGCAGAAAAGGATATCAGATCAGCTATTGATCTCCTAAAAGAAGTGGCATCAGCAGTAACAATTCTAAAATTGGGATCAGCGGAGGAGCAACAGTATTATGTTTCAACCTGGTCTAAAATACTCTCTGTTTGTGCTCAAGAGCTGAAACATGGAGCCTTAATTTGGAAGGAGTCATTACAAAAGAATGTTCAAAGTCAAATATTATCTGAACCTCAAGGTGTATGCACCTTAATGATCATGGCAGATCCCTTTTTACATAGTCTTACACTTATTTTCTTTTTCTAAAAAACAAAGGGTAGATTCTTTTGAGCTTAATTTTTATCCTAATTGTTTATTTTTTGAGGGTTGAAAATACAGGGAAGCGGTATATCCTTGCCCTTGGAGAAATTTACAGAGTAGTTGAAGTTCTTCGAGCCTCAACCAAGATTCACAAGCTGTGGCTATTACTAACTTCTACGGATAACGCTGGCTTGGTTGGCCTTCTAGGTGAATGTTATAGTATATGGTCAAGTTCAGGAATTGAAGATGCTCTCAAGAGTATTTCTGATCCTATTGATTTCGAGTATGATGGAACTATAAAGGCACTGCTGGAATCTATCAAGTATATTCATGATATTGACGAACTTGCACTTCAAAATCATGTTTTCTCTGGACAACAACCTATATGTCACTTGTCAGCCTTGAGTGCCGGAATTGTACCAGGTATATTGATTTCATAGCTCTCAGGGGTCAATTAAGCTATTCCAAGCCATGAAAATAACCATTTTCCTTTGCATGGGTTTTGGATTTATTGCCACCCGCTGGTTTATTGGCATTCTCAGGTGTCCATGATTAAGAAATTCTTTTAGATAATTTTATATATGAAATGGATTGAGGAAAAATTATATGTAAATGGAATAAATAATTGGAGCTGTGATGCAAATTTCTTACTTTGGTCATCAATCTAAGAACATTACTTGACTGAAGCTGAAGCAGCTACTTTCAAAGTAACAGAAAGAAAATCAAAGCCTAGAGTGGGAGAGTCTTTTGTCATTTTCATCAAATTTTAATATATTGCAAGCATCTCTAGTTTGCAAATTTCTTCCTTTGCATTGGTGGTTTGCCATTTTTATCAAATTGTAATATTTTGCAAGCATCTGTCGTTAGCTTATCTAATGAAGTTAAATTTTTTAGTCCAAAAAGATAGTGTGATATGCGAGGATGACTATGTTTGACTTGGCTGTCTGGTGCTTATAAATTGATACAAAAAAATTATAATACCCTACTATCTTATTTTAAATTCTGACCATCTTTGACCCAATCTCAATTTCTGAGTTCATTTTTATCTTTTGTTTTTGGTGGGTGGTGGAAAAAGCCTGAATTTTCTAACCTTCTCTGTATTTGCCTGAATCAGGCTTGAGACTGGTGGCTTGGAATGGGGAGCACTACTTTCTCACACTTGCAAACATGTGGGCAAATCTAATAAGTTGTGATCCTCCTAATTTGCCTCAAATTCATGGTAGCTGATGAGAAGGAACCGTTCAAAAAGAAGTTTGTGAAGGCTTTAAGAGCTCTTCGGCTGTGATCAAAATCCAAGTCAATTGTCTCCTCTGGAATGAGGCTTTCGGGGAACTAATTGCAGGTGCTTGACCATAAGAATCACGCAAGGGAAAGAGAAACAACAATTTGAATTTCAAGATCTTGATAAACAAATGCGTGCTCAGTTTTGATCAGGCCAAGTATACAATTCAATCTTTCTTTTTCTTTTTCTTTACGGATCATCATTCTTTTTGGTAGAAATCATAGCTTAGCAATTGGATGTAGAAGTGTTGTATTATTGTGTTGTTTTGTCTATGTATGTTCAGAAAGTGTTGATAAATAAAACACCCATATACCTAGAAATAGAGCTGGGAAAGAGTATTATGAGTTGAGAGGGAATAATGATAATGAGAATGTTCTTGTTTGTGAAATAAAAATAATTTCATTGTGCAACATATGTAGAATTTCAGGTCAAGACCAGTGTTTTATTTATGTTGGTGGTGGCGGAATACAATGTGAATTGTGAAATGAGTGATGAGTAATATTGTTTTCTCAATCTAGCTTTTCTTTTGAGATATAGTATGTCATTATTATCTGATAACAAATTCTGTAACTAATACTCATCTGATAATAAACATTTATTGGACATCACTAGCTGCAAAGGCCTTTTTAGTTTTAAAAATGTAAAGGATGATCTTCGACAATTCCAAATAGAATTTGCACGTTGTGTCAATGCTTTTCTTGCTTTGCATTTTTTTTTTTTTATAACTGATACGTACTATTAATTCGGTACCTAAAGAAGGTATTGGAGAGAGCCCCAAGCCCTACCTCAATATTTTTTTCTTTTTCTTTTTTCTTATTTGGTTAAGTAAGTGGGAGGCTAGTGGATGAAGAATTTATAGGTGTAAATCTCAAGCTCAACTTAAAAGAAATGTTTTTAACTTGTAAAAGGTAGCTTTATTAGGCACTTATAAAGCATCCAACTCTCTCCTCTTAGCTTTATTAGGCACTTATAAAGCATCCAACTCTCTCCTCTCAGTAACGTCGGATGAAACACACGGCACTAAAAAAATGTCGACATCCCACTCAATCTCACTACCTCAATGTTATTAGCTAAAAATCCTTTTTAAAACAATAAAAACTCATAGTTTACCTAACCATGAGAATGGCTGCAAACGATTTCAAATTAGTAATATATATATATATATATATATATTTCATATAATACTATGTGGGCTAAAATCGCTTACCTATGGGATATGGGCCTTAGCCTTAACAAGTAACAACTAATTTGTAAAGATGGGCCTATAGACTATAATTTAGCTATGGAGAAATCTTGATAGCACAATAGCAGAAAAATAACTAACAATAAATAATAATAAAAACAAGAACGTGTATAATATATGACCTCCCTCGGGATGACCGAGGAGGATGGATTACAAAGAACTCAGGTCTCACTCTACAATTCTTTAATTAGGAATTTACACTTTTCTCTCTCAAGCTCTCTTGTTTTTTTTTTTTTTTTTTTTTTTTTCGGATACCCTTTGCATGAGGAATTAGCTTTTATTTATACTGAGGGTGGATCCATCTTTATCGTCCATTTGTAGGGTAGATATGAGGTGTGTGAGGATAATTGTCTCATCCTCTACTTCCCATTCTTTTAAGGCTAAATGAGTGAGTAACAGGATATTGGAGCACTATTCAGGAGTGTCATTCAATCAAAATGCGGCATAGTTGGTGGGTGAGATGCATTTAATGTGGAGGAGATGATTGCTTCCTCTAGAAGCTTCCTTCTTCCTTATTTGGGATCCCACTGTTACTTTGTTTGAATGGTCATCCATGATACCTTTTAGGCTTATTAGGTGCTAAATATGTTTTTAAAGTCGGGTCACTCCTTGGACATGGGTGATCCTCGAACATTTCTTCTTGAAATCTGTCATGGTGACTCCCACTAGTTCATTTGGCTCTTATCCTTGGACATGATCAAGATGTGTTTTGCCAGGGCCAATTCCCTTTCATTCAAGCTCATTTGGTTTGGTCTAGGCCTCCCCCTTTATCATTAGCTCATGGGGACTTTTTGGGTTTAGACCTGTTTATTTGGATCTTCCCTCTCACACATACTATTCTTTAGTCTAAACTACCATAAAAGAAATTTGTTATTAAAAAATCAAATTTTAAATACGCAATATGTCGTTAAAATTACCAAAAAAAAAAAAAAAAGGTAAAACTCATACTTACTATTATTGGTACAACAATGATAATAACAACACCTTAGTAAAAAAACAAAAATTGAAATCAATCATAGAATCCTTAAGAGACCAATTGCTTAGTTGCATCTATTCTTCTTCATGATTCTATCATAATTGAAATTGTACCATATATTACAATTGCAAGAAAATCATACTATTTGTCGTCAAAAGCCTTGTAACTTAATTAATTCCTTCAAATGTTTTTAACACGTACATGGTTAAATCCCTTATCTCTCTCTCTCTCTCTCTCTCTCTCTTAGAAGCCCTCTCCCAGGCAGGGTTAGGCTCACCCTACATCCCAAACAGCAACTATTCTTTTGCTATTTTGTCTTTTCACAACCTTAAATAGGCTTAGGGTTTTTGAAGAAGATAATAAAAAGCAAAACCTCAAAACCTTTTCTCCCACCTCAACTTTATTCCACTTCTTCTTCTTCACCTCACAGTTTCAGTTTGCAGACAAAAAACGCAGAGAATATAATAGATTCAAAATGCTGGACATCAATCTCTTCAGAGTAGAGAAAGGTGGCAACCCCGAACTCATTCGCGAATCCCAACGCCGTCGTTTCGCCAACGTCGAACTCGTCGACGAAGTCATCGCCATCGACAAACAATGGCGCCAACGTAAAAATCTCTCTCTCTCTTTCTCTCTCTTTACCAAATCTTTGGTTTGGATCTCTGTTTTTTGAATATGGGTTTTGTTTTTTTTTTTTTTTTTTTTTTTTTTTGGGTTGTAGTTCAATTCGATCTGGAGAATCTTCGCAAGGACTTCAACAAGATCAACAGGCAAGTCGCTCAGCTTCGAATTGTGAGTCTTTTCATATCCTTTCTTTCGTTTCGGGTTTTCGGATCGTACTTTTTTTTAATATTAGGATCCACTTCATTTCTTGCTTTAAGATGTTTGTAATTTTCACAAATCTAAAAAAAAAAAAAAAACATAAAGCTTATAGATTGTGTAAACAAATGTGATCAGTTTTCAAATCTTAGTATACTGATGATTACTGATTTCAAATTCAAATGACATGGCGCCATGTGTGTCTTATTGATTCCTTATTAAAAATACTAAATTTCATTTCGAAATAATTTGATTCCTCCCTGTTACATAAACAAATGAAGAGAATGCTTATGCGGGGCTGAGCTGTATATGGTGTCATGTCATTTCAAATCTTAGTACTCTGGTGATAAGTAATCCCCCTGTGAGGTCTCCAGTTCAAGTCCTGGGGTTACTCAATACGTGATTCTTGCTTGTGGTGTCGTGTTATTCGGACTTTACTTGACACGGGTGGATACACGAAGTGATTAAAAGGAAAAAAAATGAAACGAAACCATTTTGATTCATTTAATAAAAGAAATGAAATTGAATTTCACATTTTCACTGTGAAAAGGTCTGATCCCTCCTTGATTCATAAAAAAATGTATAGGATCCTTATATGAGGTATATATGATGTCATGTTTTTTAAAATCTTAATGCCCTCTAAGTAAGGGATTATAAATGATCATTGTACACCTTTATTTTGAGAAAGTTAAAAGCTTCACCATGAAAAAAACTCTTATCAAAACACAAATGGTGAGGATGTTGATAAAGGTTTACCGGAAAATATTTCAACAGAAACATCCTTGTTTGTGATTATATTAGAGCAACAAAAAAATATATATGCCATATATTTAGTATGGCTTCATGCTTTTGTTGGTGAAAAGTTGAAAACTTTTAGGGTATATGATTAGATATGTTGAGAAAGTGCGTAACATACTGTACCTGAAATTTAGGAAAAAAATAATTAGGAGTGTAGAATAACCATTATGATAGTAGCGGAGCCTCTAAAAGTTTTTCAGAGAACAAATTTCCTAAAAAAATTTCCTGTGTAGTTTAGCTTCTGTCCTGTTCTAGTGGGAACAAGATAGATTTGGTCGTGGCACATGCTTCACTTGGGGCCTCAGGGTGCAAGTAGGTGGGATCCAAGGGACACATGCCAGTATCGATGCAGGTTCAACATTAAAAAAGATTTCCTGTATAAGCTAAACAGGAACTTGAGTGTTTTTTGTGTAGATTCTTTAGAAAGCAGAAAAATTTAGTGAAAATACTGGTTGTTCTAATTCTTAATTACATTCTTTTTAAAGTATTTAGATTTCTTTAGTTTTGGAAAAGAAATAAGTTGTTTGAAGATGGGTTTCATTGAATAGACTTCAGAGTGGAGTCTTTAGTTTTAAACCATTATTTTCTTGCTGTATATTGAAGCAATAGAAAAACTAAGCATTTGGCGGGTGTACGCATGCAAGTAAGCTGATGTATTTTGAAATATAGAAAGCATCATTCTTCTGTATAAGAGTCATGAGCTCCAGAATTTGGGATTTGAATTGGATTAATTCTGTGTGGGCAAATGCTGTTTGACTTAAAATTTGTTAGTATTTCAATCTATTTCTTCTGAATATTTTGTTCTTGTTGGATTTTTATTTTTTTAATTAATTCTTGGGTTTGTCTGGTATGTAACTGAATTTCAGAATTTGTTTGTAAAAAAAGGCAGGTGAAGATGCCAGTGAGATGATAAAGAATACTGAGGAGAATAAGAAGTCAGCAGCAGAGAAAGAAGCTGAAGTTCGGGAAGTTTTACAGCAGTTGAATTCAAAATTGCTATTAATTGGAAATCTTGTTCATGATTCAGTTCCAGTTGATAATGACGAGGTGTTGGAGTTGGCAAATTTCATTTCCTTTTTATTGTATTTAATGCTTATTCTGAATTGTGAAGTTGTAACATGTATTACAGGCAAACAATAAGGTGGTCCGATCATGGGGTGAGAAACGATTGGAGCCAAAACTAAAGAATCATGTTGATCTTGTTGAGCTCCTTGGGATTGCAGATTTGAAGAAAGGTATTTAGGAAACTACTTTCATTCAAAGTTCGAAAGCAAGATGGTTTTCTTATATTGAACACGTTGTGGTGGTTTTAATATTTTATGACTTGATTGGAGCATTATTCTAGTTTATTGTTTCTCTTGCGTGCGCTGAATTTAATATGTCAGCTTACAGTTAGTGTACCTGGCTTTCAATTCATGAGTTGCATTTTTAATTCTTTGGGTTTATTCTAAATCTATATTGATTCACCTGATTACAACTTTTTCTGGGCCATATCTGGTTGCAGAAATCTAAATTGTTGATCAAATGTAACTGCAAAACGCATTTGCATCATGACTTTTTTTGAAAAATCAAACCACATCTCTGTTCACTTCTCTACAAGAAAAAACTAAATAAGTAGAAAAGCACCTATATCTAGGTTGAAGTGTCTGGAGTTATTCATTCTAGCTTGATCAGCTCTGAGGTTTTAGCATCTGTACTTTTATAAATAAGTATACTTGTTAAGCTTCTGGAATATGGTCACTAAAATTATGAATCGGTAAATTAGACAACAGTTTCATATATTCTTGTTCAATTCAACCTGGACCAGCGGTTTGTTCTTAGTATAGTGGGTTAGTTGCTTCAACTCACTCATTGCACTCTAACCCATGTATTGTGGTCAACTTACTGAGTTTGTGTAATTCATACTCAGTGGGAAAAAAATAAATAAACGTGTGAATCATATTCCTTGGCCATTCCGAGTTATACTCAGTATCTTAACACATTCTTTTGTCCTTTCATTTCTACTTCCTGTATTTATTACTCCTTTGTAGACCATTGCTAGGCTTTGTATCACTAAAACAATCTCAATAGATTTATACTATGCTACTCTAGATGATGTTAATTTGATTTAATTACTTATCCCAATATGTGTGAACTTTAGGTGCTGATATAGCTGGAGGCAGAGGTTTCTATTTGAAAGGAGATGGTGTGCGTCTTAATCAAGCTCTTATTAACTTTGGTCTTGATTTTTTGGAGAAAAGGGGATATACATTATTGCAAACTCCATTCTTCATGAGAAAAGAGGTCATGGCAAAGTGTGCTCAATTAGCACAGTTCGATGAAGAGCTTTACAAGGTAACATTCGTAAAATTTTGAAAATATCCCCTTATCTTTCTTTATTTGACTTTTTAATATCTTGCATTTTTGCTTCTCTTCTTCCTCTGTTCTTGTTTTAACTTTTGTGAGTTACCTCTCATTTACCTCTCATGCACCTTTTATGCACTCATTCTTTATACTAGTAATTATCAGAAAAAGAAAACAAAAGAAAATGGGGGAGAAAGTGTGGGAGCCCGGGAGGGTCTGACGTCATAGAAAATGAATGCTTCATTCACTTTATTTTCCCACATCATATGTACACGTATGTGAGCTAACTGAAGTAGTTGTCATTTAATAGGTCACAGGTGAGGGAGATGACAAATATCTGATTGCTACAGCTGAACAGCCACTTTGTGCGTATCATCTGGAAGATTGGATCCACCCTTCTGAGCTACCAATAAGGTTGTAATATCTTCTTGAAGCTTGTTCCTACGACTAGAAAGGTGGCCTTTTGCTCATAAATATTCAATTTTTCCAGATATGCTGGATATTCCTCTTGCTTCCGTAAAGAGGCTGGTGCACATGGTCGAGATACTCTGGGAATATTCAGAGTTCATCAGTTTGAGAAAGTGGAGCAGTTTTGTATTACCAGCCCTGATAATAATGAATCTTGGGACATGCATGAGGAAATGATCAAAAACTCTGAGGATTTCTACAAGATGGTGTGTTGAATTTTCCTTTAATCTTTTTTCCTTCCCTTATGTTTTAAGACTATTAAGTAGCATATTAACAAGTTGGTTAGTTTTGTTAATGCCACATGATATGGATGATCCAAGAACAAGTTTTGATGGTCAATGTCTATCTTCTTCCAAGTTAAGAGATACAGATATGTTTGTATTTGGTATGAACATTTGTGTATAAGTCAAGACATAGTGGTATACTTTTGTGTATAGGTTGACTCTTTCCCTCTCTGTGCTTCATGTAGGAGAAACGTGAGGTAATATATATGAATTCCTCTGACTGCTTTTCTCTCTATGAATCTGATTTATTTTTTCATGTTTCAGCTAAACCTCCCCTATCAAGTTGTTTCTATTGTTTCTGGTGCTCTGAATGATGCTGCCTCAAAGAAGTATGATTTGGAGGCATGGTTTCCTGCATCTCAGGCTTACAGAGAGCTGGTGTCTTGTTCAAACTGTACAGACTATCAGGCAAGAAGAATGGAAACCCGATATGGACAGAAAAAGGTAGATCATGCAAACTCTTTTATCACCTCCCATTTATTTGTGTATACTGAGCTGGAATCCTCTATCAACAGCAATATTGAGTATATTTTCAAGAAACAAGGTTACAAACAACCAAATTTATTGGAAAATTTTTGAATTAAAACTTGGTGAAAGTTACTCATCCTAAAAAAAAACTTGGAGAAATTTCAATGCTGTTATAAATTTGTCTGCAAGTCCAAGTAATTTAAATTCGTCACCCACTAGATATTGATGAATTTTCCTTTATAAAGCTATACTCTATCCTAAGTTTTAATTTTAATAATGGCTAAGAAGCAAAGGTTTATAGTGCTTTGGACTTTTCGGGATGATCCAAAATGAGGATTGTCCAAATAACAAGAAAATAAATATTTCTAATAGGCCCTTTATGCTTTCAAACATAAGCAAGGAATGTTTGCTGTTATAAATTGTATCATCATGCCTTGTTGATCAGTCTCGCTAGGAAAGTGAATGCCTATCTTACAGAAAGCCAACCTTTATTGTGAGGATGATAAAAATGGTTTTAGGTTTAAATGGGCAAGTGAACCTAGATTGCACATTTCTGATATCATGATTTTAGCATTGACTGCATTCAACTTCTCAAGTTCTTATGTTATATGACTTTTTCAAATTTATGATTGTTTGCCCACTGTTATTTTGTGCTGTTGCAGAGCAATGAGCAGACAAAGAAATATGTGCACTTGTTGAACTCTACTCTCACAGCAACAGAGAGGACCATGTGCTGCATTCTTGAGAACTACCAGAGGGAGAATGGTGTCGAGATACCAGAAGCTTTACGAGAATTTATGGGTGGAAAGACCTTCCTACCTTTCAAGATCAGACCAGCCCCTGAAGCCAAAGGGAAGAAACCGAAGGCCTAGTTTTATTATTATAATAAGCTTTGACTGAGTATTAGCTGGGAAGTAATTAACATTTCTATGTTTTTTTATGAAGGGTGTCGGGGATGGGTAGGAACAACAGAAAACAAATTGTTCTGATGCATTGTTGAGAAATTGGAAAACCTAATTTTATGATCAGTGTTTAAATTCGATTTTGCAAGATCATCCTTACCTAAATATCATATTGAACCATATGGTAGATTGATTTAATGAGGGCATTGTTACATGTTCACCATTGGCTGGCACCTTCATCGAAATTATTATTATCACTTTTTTTTATAGAAATTAAAGTAATGATTGATGATGTGTAAGTTTGTAGTGGTGGGGTTCTTGTGTTGATATGTCAACAGGATGAGTGCAACTATTCTTTGAGTTTTCAAGTAATATCAATGGGAAGATATGCTTGAAAGCTTGCAATTTTTACCAAATGAGACCCTGTTTTATGGATTTGTTGGGAGTCCTAGGTTGTGTATGTGACTGTTTATGAAAGCAAAGAAAGATTAATTTGATATTCCTGTGGCTTCGATTTAAACTAATATTCCCACTTGATGAGGCTACATCGAGCTGATTGAATTTGATAATGAGCTATGTGTATGGACGTGGCACAAGTCAAATGTCCCATGTAAAAGTGATCAAATCTAGTATAGTCTCATCACTTATGTAGCCTTTAATCACAATCCCGGCTTCTGAAATTTTACATTTTCTTCTTTTGCAGGACACGCAAGTCCATTCAATCCAATCAAGCTGTACCAAAATTCGCTCCAATTATGAAACTGTTTGAAAAGAGGAACATGGTGTGGAAACTTGGGCTTAAATTATTCGGCAAACATTTGTAATAAGAAGTCCAATCTTCTTTAATCAACTTCCCAAAGCACAATGTTTTTAGATTAATTCCTAGCTAGTAATTTATCTAGCTGACTGTTGAAAGTTGGACTTTATAAACTAAGAGTCCACGACAAGGAATTATTTTGCCCTCTGAAAATCAAATTTAATCAAGAACCTTTTTATTATTTTTTATGTTGTATTTTGTTCCATAGTCAAAGAAGGATGTAGCATCGCTCATTTTATTCAAAGTATTGCCCCAATTCAAGGACATAAATATCTTTGTTGTACACAATTAAATATTGAAAATATCATTAGCATAAGGGATTTTCTGCCACATACCTTCATGCTTTTATTGATTTCTCTGCAGTTCATTTCTTTTTTTATGCACACTGCAACCTATATTCCTTATTTTTATTGTTGAACTTCAATATCCTATGGGTTTTTCTTTTTGTTTTTTCGTTTCCTGACTGGTTTATAACCTAAAACGAAGGCCCAGGGCACTACCACCATCCAAACTAGCAAAGCAAGGCATTAGTGGGTTTGCAATTTAATTGAAAAAATTTGGTCCTTTCTTACTTCTATTGGATCGAATTGGGATGGGATGAATATATTGAAATAAATTTTAGTCTGATAGCATGCGCATCCATTTAGAAATGGTGGGTTTAATCCCATGAGGCCCAAACTCTTAACCACCTATCAATAAAGCTATGTTTCTTGCTGCACACAAAGGAGATCCTTAGAGATATTACAAGTGCTACAAGATCTTATTAATGCTGCAATGGTTTAATGAACAGCATGCTTATAATGGAGAAGAGAGACAAGAGAGAAGAGGGGAAAGACAGAAGAAATATAGATCATATTTGATATTTTCCTTTTCTAGTTGAATATAGACATGTAAATGAGACTAAATCCATATACTTAATTTGCTTAAACATTTAAATAGAAAGATGTCTTAATATGTTATATTAACTCTTTGATTAGAACATTCCCAAGTTGTTATCTCTCAATACATACTTTGTCCAATATAGTAAGATTCATTGTTTATTATAGAGTTCAATACACAACAGGGAGAAAAAAATGAACACGATTGATGATTTATCTCTCAATACACTCTCCAAACACAATAGGGAAAAAAATTAACATGGTGATTTATCTTCCTAACACACCCTCCATCCAAAGAAAGTTTTATTATATAATTTAAAACACAATAGAAAAGGAAAAAAAGAAAAAGAAAAAAAGAACATGGTGATCATAGCTACGTGTGTAGGCAATATGACACTGTTATTTTGCACTGATATTGCTCACGTTTAAACTTATTCTTTTTTTTTCAATCCTAGGTAATAAACAATACAAAATAATAAGGAAAAAACAATTAGCTCACGTTTAAACTAAAACATGCATTTTCAATCCTTACAAAATAATAAGGAAAAAACAAACATCTTTTCTATCATTCAAACTTGCCGGATTACTCAGAAGCTTTGACCAATCTCCCTGTAATCAGCAATTTATATACAGCTCCACATAACTTGAAAATTCACTTGCATGTAGATTGTAGACCGACTTAATTACTTGTTGTGCAAGGGGTCAGGACAAGATGGAACTGTTCTCTCGACTGTTGTAAAAGAGCTTTCAACTTCATTTTTAGAGCTTCCACTATTAGAAACTTGAGGGTTCTTTATACTATCCTCCTCTTTTAGATATCTAGCTCCCAAAACTCTATTGTGAAAAGCTGAAATACTTAAAAAAATCAGCAAGAGACACACAACTTGACTCCTTGAGACAAACATGGCTTCCCTATATATTTCAAGAAAAATATTTTATTTTCTTTCTTTCTTTGTCCCTCTTTAGCTTTCTCTTTGAGCTAAAGATGGAGAAGAAACAAAGAGTTGTGAGAGAAAGAGAGAGAAGCTGCACTTGTGGTGCAAATTTGTTTTGGTTTTAAAGGGGAAGGAGTGAGTGAAGGGTATTTATATGGGGAGTGCAATTGTGAAGAGGAAAAGATTTGGTCAAATTCCCTAGCATGGACAACTAGGGAGTGATGGGTTGAGTTCTTATTGTGGTAGAGGTGTCCCACACCTTTTCATGTAAAGAACCCATTGTTTTGGACTTGCTTTAACATCTATAATAATAACAACAACAATACTAGCAATAATAATGACAATACCAATATACCATTCCCCTACATAAAAATTGATGGCATATGATCTCACTAGCTTGAGGTGATGCTTTTCCCCACAGAATATGAGGTATTAGTTACCTGCAATCGTTACACAACGTAACACCTTGTCTTATATACAGACAAGCTTACACATCACAAGTAAACAGAAATTTACAGAACTTTGGGTAGTGTATGTATAATGAAATGTGTTTAAATTTCCACACCAACCAGTCCTTTCAAGTCTCAGACTATGTCAGCCAATAATATTCATATTCAATGAATTGACAATAATCTAAAGCAAGTGAACCTTCAGTATTTTCTCCACAAGAGCCTCAATTTCAGGATCTTTATTTTGACTCTTCCTTTAGTTGTTATAGGTTTCTTCATATCTTTCTTCTAAAGTCTAAATTGCTAAAGTCCATGCTAATGCAGTTCTCTAGGGCTATTTGTACTTCTTTCTGTTTTTTTAATAAAGTTTCATTTGTTAATTATGTTTTTTGTTTCACAAACTACGGTGCTTGCCTTTTGAAGTAACAACACATTTTCAGTAAAAGGTATCTTTAGCATTGGTTTTGTTGGGGTTTAGGTTTCGTTTATTATATATTTTGCAGTGTTTTGTTTTTTGTTTTGGACTAGCTTATGGCAGCTCTAACATGTTGGTCTACTGGTCTCCTTTCTTTAATCTTAGTGTTGGAATTTGTCTACTTAATCTTTATCTTTTGTTTCACCAAATCTCTCTGTCTCTCACACACACACACATTGGCTGTGATTAAGTCTTTCTTTTCATTTTATTTTAAATATTGTGACCATCAAGAGAAATCTCCACAATGTGTCACCATTCCAATTTTTTTGCTAAAATATGTACCATTTTGCATAGATCATTGACTGGTCAAGTATGTCACGTTGGCTCCTAAGTCATGGGTTCAACCATTCAAGGATGAGCAGACAAGAAAATCAGATTTTAGGCTGAGGAAATTATTTCACTAACCACTACTAGAAGTTAGTTGAAGGCTTTGTAAAGTTGGGTTTCAATTTTTTAGTAACATTATATATGTGTTTCATTATAATGCCAAAAGACTAAGCCACTTAATTGACACCTACCTTCTTCTCAAAAAAAAAATAATTGACGCTAACCAATGTATATGATTCAGAAAAAGACTAATAAAAGTCTGAAACTCTAAATAGAAACTAGTTCCAAATTTAGAAATTTTGTGTCAACATCCATTGATCAGAATCTTCTTCTTGAAATTTAAATGAATCAAATAATCAGGCATTTTGGAGTGGATATCATCAAGAATGTGAAGAAAGTAACATCAAATAAAATTTAAGATAATGTCTGCCTTGATAACCCTTATATTGGACAAGTTGCATCCAATTGAATCAAGTCATCTGGACATTATCACAAAACATAATGATAATCCATGCCGTCTGATAAAAATAGAGTGGGAGTTCTAATTGTCACTGAAGTTAAAAGAAATAATTGCAGTAGATCATGGATGGAATTAAAATAAAAAAAAAAAACTATTTTAGTAATACCGTAGGCTCTTTTTTTTTTTTTTTTTTTTTGAAAGCAATACCATGGGCTTCTTAAAATTTTAATTGTTAATTGTCATAGATTAACATTTTATCATGTCACAAGTACTTAAATAAATGCTAAAATTAGGTTAATTTACTAATTTGGTCCTTCAACTATTAGATAAAATTGTTTCTCAAAAAATAAAAATATTAGATAAAATTCAATTTAATCCTTCAACTACTAATTGTGTCTTTAGTCCCTCAAATATTCTTTCTAAAAGAAAAAAAAAGTTCAACTACTAATTTTGTCAATTTAGACATTCAACATTTAAAATCAAGTTAATTTCATGTCCCCTTTATTTAATTTTTAATGGAATTTACTGATATATAACTAAAATATGCATTAATATGTTTTTATAGATAGTGTAAAATTTTGAAATCAAGTCAATTTTAACTATTAATTCTATTAAAATTTAAACAGAGAAGAGATCTAAGAATAAAATTGACTCGATTTTGAAAGTTGATAAGCAAAATGCAGTTAAATACCGCAATTAATAGCTAAGGGACTAAATTGAACTTTGTCCAATAGTGGGAGGATCAAATTAGTAATTTAACCTTCAAATGATGATAATTCTTGTATATTTAAATATTGATAATGTGGCAAAATCTAGACCATTTATTTAACAATGAATTTTTTAATTTTTTTAGGAATTTTATGGTAGAATTATATTAAAAGTTCTAGAGTATCTAAATGGTTTTATGAATTGCCACATAATGGGTTGAAAGGAATTCCTCCAAACCAACTTTGTCCTAAATAATTACCAAGTAGATAAATTAAAGAAACATTTCTCCTAATGGGAGGCACTTCAAATTTTTTTTTTTTTTTTTTTTTTTTTAATTTTACACTACCTTTGTATCTCTATTTTTTTTGGTCTGAATCTACATCTTTGAGTTTTCTATTCTACTATGAATATTCCATTAAAATTTAATATTAGAATTCCAACTTCAGAACGGGGGGGAGGTGGGAAGGAGCTAGTAGGATGGCTATATATCTTTCCATTGATTTTTTTCCTTTTGATCAAGGGGGAAAAAGAAAACATTGAATTGAAATCCTTTGTATTTTGAAGTCAATGCTATAACTACAGTTTGTTTAACTGGATGGAGTCAAGAACACTAGCCAGGAAAATGTTAGGCTACTGTTTTTGACAAAGCTTTTAACTTGATGATTAAAGTTGACAGTGTTAGCATGACTAACAGACCATGGCAAATTAGTCCAGCCTGCCACAGCATGTTAATCATCATAATATATGGACTTAAGGTCCCAATAGAAGATAAATAATCTACATGTAGACTTAGTGTGGGTTGGTAAAGATTCCATCACTCATGAATTGTAAAAAGGCGTCACCATATGATATGATCCTGAAAAATTAAAAAATTTAGGTTAAGATGCAAATTGCATCTTTTAAGTTTGACTGAAATTTATATTAGTCTTCTAATTTTACTTTTGCTCAATTAAAATCCTCTAAATTTCAAATTTATTTAATTTAGATCTTTCTTCTTGTTCCATTAAAAATTTGCCGTTAATTATTAAATGAATCAACAAATCTCACATAAAAAAAAAATGTATATTTTTTTTTTTGTGTGAGAAATATTTTTTTTAATGGCAATTTTTAACAACGTTAGATAAAATGTCTGAATTGAATAAATTTAAAAACTCAATTAAATGAAAGTAAACATAAAGAGCTAAAATAATTAGAGGGTGCAATTTGCATTTTAACCAAAATTCTATCATGGATTCCTTGTAAAGAGGCCCTCAATATATCATCCTAGATTAGTCAATAATGTTGCAATGATGATGTATCGAATAATGAATCAATGATAATTTAAAACTTGTACAGAGTAATCATTTCTCTCTTCCTTGGACAATTGACTTTTTTTTTTTTACTTGTAAAATGGAAAGTGGAAAAAAGGGGCAAGATCTTCCATTAAAATGAGATATTTCTAAATATCTTTCTGATAGCATTTGCAGCAACACATCCATTTCCTCAAGTGGAGTGACTGTCATAAATAAGAACATGACAGAACACATGATCAATAGGAAAATATGAAATTTCATCTCAGAATGAAACTCAACAAATAATTATACACGTAAGTTTAATCAATATTTGCAGAAAATTTTGACCGCGATACATTATTTCTCAGTTGAAAATTTCCTCTGCAAGGATTGGCATTTCTTTCATGTAACATGCATGCCTTACCATTATTGCTCTTTAACTTCAGGAGGAATTCTTTGTTACAAAAAATAATAAGAAGTTTCTACCCAGGAAATTGAGCCAGCTCTATGAAGTCATCTGTTCCAATGAAACCAAATAAAAACTCACCCTATACATTGGATTTATGCAAATCCCCCTCCATATGCTACCATCAAGCATTTTTTAATCCACCCCTTGAGAGCAATAAGAACCTTCTGGTGGCAAGTATAAGAACCCAAGTAGATGCAGTGATTTTCTCCTTGATCATCAAAAGCAGTGCCGAGCTCAGAACAGTCTTCAAGATCTGAGCGTGCAATCCCTTGAAAAAGCCTGGTACCCCTTCACTTTTCCATATAGCACGAATAACTCCTGGCACAGTTTTGCGGGATTTTTTCTGAGCTTTATCAGTTTCATTATCGTTTGAGTCCACAGCTTGGATCATGACCTTACACCTGTATGAAGTTAAAATATGAAATGGTTATAAATATTATGCTTTAACATGTAGCAGTGCAACAGAGAAGACATACATTCTTTTGATAAGTAAAAGATTGAGAGCAAATTATGCACCTGATTGCAGGATATGTCAGAATTGTGGCAATAGTCTTTGAAATTGCACCTAACGCAAAGGCCGAGGAGGCAGAAAGGGCTTCTGGTGATGAACCATTCCCTGCTTTATCCTGTTTTTTCTTCAGGAGTCTGTTTTTCAATTGATCAAATACTGTAAACTGCAGCATATAAACATTTACGTCTAAGCCTGGTTTATTCTCTCAAATCAACTATATAAGATAACTCACAAATAGGCAATACAACTTGGAGTGAAGGATTTGAGATGGAGATGATACAGTCTACCATTTATACCTGAATTGAAGGGTTTGAGGTCAGCAGAAGAGAGATGCCAAGCCCATCAAATGCGTCAGTCCATTTTCCCTCTGTAAGGGTCTTCCAGAGCCCTTTGGATTTCCCAAAGGCACTTGTCTGCATCCTTGAGGAAGCTGTGTCGAGGGGCTGCACAGTAGTAAACCAGATAGCCTAACATTAATCTTCAAGTTTTCTGCATGTTTTAGGCGTGAAATGG
Organism: Quercus robur; assembly: GCF_932294415.1. Taxonomy (NCBI): domain Eukaryota; kingdom Viridiplantae; phylum Streptophyta; class Magnoliopsida; order Fagales; family Fagaceae; genus Quercus; species Quercus robur. The sequence goes on along the minus strand of NC_065536.1, from coordinate 11,604,687 downwards.
AGCATATATGAAAAATTAATGCAAAATCATACAAAGGAAGAATAAATGTTTCCCTGTATAACAAATTGCAGTTCAAATTTTCTATTTTCCAAATATGATGTATAAATACTATGCAAAATTTGAAACTACCACTAGAAATATAGTGCTATGCTCACATGTCAGCAGTTCATACTTTTTATAGCATAGAATGGTAGTTTCAAAAGCCATTAGTTTTTCCAGAAATACTTTCTCAACCAGAATCAGGGACAGATGCCCTCACAACAGCTCACCTGTGTCAAAATGGCAGTGCATGCTCCAGCAGCAGCAGCAAGAACTAAGTTTTCTTTTGTTCCGATTCTTTTGGCACCACTCTTTTCTAGATATAATCTTTTGAAGTAGCTGTACCCATAAAAATAGACAAACTGTGAAATGAAGGATTGCAGGTTTTTTGTACCTAGGCCCTGGTAAAGCGAAAGAAACTGGCGATTTTGAATTGCTTCCCAAAAGACATCTGAGAGGTTCCTGCATAAGCCAGAAAAAGTTAATTCAAGTAAACTTTACACCTTGTCTAAAAAGCTGACTTCTGACTAAAGAATTCTGTGCTTATACAAGAAATTTGGTCTTAGTTTTTAACTATATTTTACCTAGGACACTGAAACCACAACCTAGAATCTACCCCAAAACTCAAGCTTCATCATCTAAGGGTACCTGGAAATACCAACAAGCTAGAGAGAAAAAAATTCATATTCCTTATTATTCATCAAATTCAACAACAACAAACAAACCATAGTCCCAAATTCTTTGTGTTCACTTACGTATCCTCAATAAATTAGTCATGGTCAGCTACATCCATTCCTTTCCACTATTTTATTTTATCAAAAATCAGTAGGGAAAATCCCAAGGTGTACCTGTAGTGGATCCTCTCAGAATATAATTCAAATCAATTCAAAAAACGTAATTTCAAATTCCCATGATTTGGACCAATTGTATACATTGGCATTAAGTTAGTGTCTGCACCAATATTCCAACCCAATCTTCAACTCAACTAAGGAACATATAACGTAACAAGAACAAAGAAAATCTAGAATGCTCAATTAAGAAGGTTCAATTCTATAAACTCTTCTAAGGAAAGAACAGGAATATAAATTTAATTTGTTACATTTGCTAAGTAATTGTTCAAGATCCAGTAGAAAAATGAAACAGATTTACAAGCAACAGACAATTTACAAAGCAACCTCCATACCTATAGTCAATTCAGTATGCCCACAGATAACTGACTTCAAAGTAAACTCACAGTCAGTTCTAACACCTTAGATTGCTTTAAAACCTTAAGTAGCTATATCTTTGACACCAGTACAAGTACAATAACAAAAAACTAAAAACTAAAAAAATCAAAAGTTACAACACAATATATAGTTGACACACTTATTTTTTCACCAATGAATGTTACATGTACTGGAAAACAAGGAATTAGTAACTACTGTTCATGCACGTGCAACATGGCAAAACCTAGGAATTTTACTCACAAGGAATTAGCACACATTTTCTGTTTGGAAATTACACGTTCACAGGAATGTACAACATACAATATGAAGTACAGAGGAGAAAAGTCTAGAAGTCACATTGTAACTCCTATTGTTACAGTATCATCATAGATCAATGGTTCAGAAAGAACCATCTGAAATCAAATAGTTACCGATGGTGTCAAACAATTCTCCTACTGAATGCCAAATATTAGTACTATAGCCAATTAGCCATATGATAGGTGACTGACATTGTGTTATTAGAATGACTTCAGAAGGGAAAACCATAGAGTGCCCAACATATATTATGTTAAAAACCGGACAACATAATACCAATATTGAAAACTATGTTTCCAAAATGACCTTGTAATTACATTCACATAGTTTTAATTTCAAATATTTTCACACAATAAGATATAAAATAAAATAAAGATAATTGGACCATTGGTTGCATAGCAAAACATAATCACAAAGTATGACATAATCTAAACACTGCCCATCAACCAAAGTACTGGATGACACAACAGTAGAAGGTTCAACAATCAAAGATTCCATAAAGGCTAGACTGCCAAATGCGTCATACATTCATACAATTCACCATTGACTTATAATTCACTTATAACAAAAGATCATCATAAAGCATGACATAATCTAAACACTTCTTGTTAACCAAATAAATGGATGACACGCAACAAAAAAAAAAGGGTTCAGCAATCAAATGTACCAGAAAGGTTAGACTGCTAAATGCTTCATAAGATTCAACATTGACTTATAAGTCACTTATAACAAAAGAAAATCACAAAGTATGACAAAATCCAAACACCGCCAGTAAATCAAATCAAAGGATAATGCTCAACAAAAAAGGTACAACAATCAAAGGTACCATAAAGGCTACACTGCCAAATGCATCATAAAATTCATTGACTTCTAATTCACGTCTAACAAAAGATAATCACAAAGTATTTCATATCTAAACACCGCATGTTAACCAAATTAATGGATTAAAGTAACACACACAAAAAGGTTTCAACAATCCAAGGTACCAAAAAGGCTGCACTGTCAAATGCATCATGAAATTCAATATAACTTATAATTCACATACAACAGAAAGATATCACAGAGTATAACATAATCTAAACACTTCCCAGTAACCAAATTAAGAGATGACTCACGATAGAAAAGGTTTCAACAATCAAAGGCACCATAAAGGCTAGACTGCCAAATGCATCATAAAATTCAACATTGACTTATAATTCACATATAACAAAGATAATCACAAAGTATGACATAATCTAAACACTGCCCATCAAGCAAATTGAAGGATGACACCCAACAAAAAAGGTTCAACAATCAAAGGTTTCACAGAGGCTAGACTGACAATTGCATCATAAATTCAATATTGACTTGCAATTCACTTACAAATATAACTATTTCAAATTCAGTCCTTTTGATCCCTATAATATCACAAACACAACATGGGGTTGGTAGAACTCAATTACAGCTAAAAAAAAAAAGAGGCAAATTAAAACACACACATACAGAGGCTACATATAAACAACAAAAATCAGACAGATTATAAAAATAAATAAATAAACTTTACCCAGATACAGTCATACAGAATTACAGAACCATGATCACATAAAAAAAAGACAGACCCAGATCGAGAAAAGGACAAATTATGGTTTAAAAAGAGAGAAAGATTGAAACTTTGTGAAAAAGAAGAGATGGGTAACCTGTATTTTTGCTGGCCATGGGCTCTGACCTCGGCTTGGTACTTGGTCTTACAGGTGTCAAGTGGGTAAAGGATTGTGGTGCTGACGAGGGATCCTATAGCCCCTGAAGTTGCCTCTGATATGGATTCGAGATCAAGACCCATCTCCAATATCCAAGGTTCCAAAATATATTCAAAGATCAAATATACTGTATGGCACTTTTTGGTATTTTATATATGTGGAGAGAGAGAGAGAGAGAGAGAGAGAGAGAGATAAGTTGGTAAGTGTAAACATTTATTGAGGAAGGTAGCTGGAATAGGAAAAACGATGTGAGTTTGGCTATGTGATATTGTGATGTGTGAGTCTTGTTTGTACGAGGGAAAGTGACGGAGACTCGGAGAGACTAATGGTGTGGCGCTTTCTTGGGAATTGAAAAACGTGATTGGTCGGATAAAACTCATATGTTATTTTATCTTTTTGGTTATTACAAGAATATTTCAAATTGTACACTGATTCTGTCAGTGCATTATTCATGCTAAAATGAAGAGACGTGTTAAAATTGGCGTGTTGCTAATTAGAACAAATATATATATATATATATATATATTTTTTTTTTTTGAGAAAAGAACAAATAATTTTTAAACACTTGTTATCTTGTTGAAACGAGTCAAAAGACACTTCATCTTAGGGTAAAAATTGTAGTATTTATAGTCTTTTATCTTTGTCTTTATCTGGTTTTCTTTTTTGGGTCTTTATGAATATCCACAATGGTGGCTTAATTTTTTTTTTTTTAAAAAAATCAAAGTTAAGAGAAAATTCAATTAAATTTTAAATTGGATTTCAATTATTATCTAATTTTATACTATTTTATATAAATTTTTATTTTATTTTTTTGTTCTAAGTGAGTTACGAAGAGTCTAATATAAATAAATTATCAAAAACTTAATAAAAGAAGAAGAAGAAGAAGAAGAAGAAGAAGAGTAAATTTATGTATATATCTATGGTTTAAAAATGTATTACTCTTATACTATGTATAATTTGAACTCATATATGTGTGTTGTGGGGTCCAATAATTTGTGGCCTTGGCCCATTTTTACATTGGGGCCCGAGGCCCGAGCCGAGGAAGGTTATAGCCGAGGATAGGTAATAAAAGTCCAGATAGTCTTGAGACACAGCCGAGGATGATTCTGTCCTCGGAATATCCGAGGTCTCCCTGGAAGGAAGGGCAAAAACGGTATAGGAACAGTTTGAGAAAAAATCTAAAATATCTAGGTCAATAGAGAAGGGTACGCTGAATAGTATAACGACCAAGGTCAAAGGGAAAGCTGCCCTTACTGCCATTCAATACTCTGCACCTGACAGAGCCATACTCTTTAACTTTTACAACCATCCCTAACCACTCTGGATATGGGTGGATGGGACAAGTATCAGTCCTGGAAAGTCGAACCCACACGTGACGTTGGATAAGGGATATAGGCCAGTATAAAAGGAAAAAGAAGAACCCAGAGAAAGAGGCTGGGAAAAATGGCCAAAAACCAGAACCTCCCAGCCCGCCTCTAGGAGAAAGACTCCTAGGGCGAACACGATTTAACTATGTATGAACACCACGAAAAACCCACTGTCTTGTGACCAAGGCCTAACCTTTCAAACCCACGCTCTATAAATGATATTGTTTGGGCCTTTTTACGTGCGAACCCAACGTTATTAAGGGTCGTTACAAATCGTGTCCTCACAATTGGCGCCGTCTGTGGGGAGGCTTGTGTGTTGGCGTAGGCGGTAGGTCGAGACAGTCCCCTTGTCATTTCTAACAGCCGGTTGTAGTGTTCTAGCGTAAAGTTCCACTAGGGGCTACGTTTCTTTACTAGGGGCTGCGCTTCGTAGCGTCAGCAGCACGGATGGTTTTAGGGGCTGGGTCGAGGAGCAGATTCCCCTTAAACCAAGGTCCCACGCCATAATTGAGGGGTTAATTCCCTCAACTACTTAGAAAATCAAGTTTTGGACAGAACCAAGGTATTGCATGGTCCTCGGACTCAAACCTATGGGGAAACCAACTACTTATCAAAATCAAGTTTTGGACAGAACCAAGGTATTGCATGGTCCTCGGACTCAAACCTATGGGGAAACCAACTACTTAGAAATCAAGTTTTGGACAGAACCAAGGTATTGCATGGTCCTCGGACTCAAACCTATGGGGAAACCAACTACTTAGAAATCAAGTTTTGGACAGAACCAAGGTATTGCATGGTCATCGGACTCAAACCTATGAGGAAACCAACTATTTAGAAAATCAAGTTTTGGACAAAATCAAGTTTTGGACAGGACCAAGGTATTGCATGGTCCTCAGACTCAAACCTATGGGGAAACCAACTACTTATAAAAATCAAGTTTTGGACAGAACTAAGGTATTGCATGGTCCTCGGACTCAAACCTATGGGGAAACCAACTACTTATAAAAATCAAGTTTTTGACAGAACCAAGGTATTGCATGGTCCTCGGACTCAAACCTATGGGGAAACCAACTACTTATAAAAATCAAGTTTTGGACAGAATCAAGGTATTGCATGGTCCTCGGACTCAAACCTATGGGGAAACCAACTACTTATCAAAATCCAGTTTTGGACAGAACCAAGGTATTGAATGGTCCTCGGACTCAAACCTATGGGGAAACCAACTACTTATAAAAATCAAGTTTTGGACAGAACCAAGGTATTGCATGGTCCTTGGACTCAAACCTATGGGGAAACCAACTACTTATAAAAATCAAGTTTTGGACAGAACCAAGGTATTGCATGGTCCTCGGACTCAAACCTATGGGGAAACCAACTACTTATCAAAATCCAGTTTTGGACAGAACCAAGGTATTGCATGGTCCTCGGACTCAAACCTATGGAAAAATCAGCTACTTAAGAAGAATTCTAAGTCGCTCAGTCCTCAGACCAAATACCAGAAAAGGTTAAGGCTAGGAAAGTTATTAGGAAGAGGGTGAAACGCCTTATTACTCAGCAACTCGCAGAGGCTGTTTATTTCTGGGTTATATATCCTCGGATGTTTACTTCCTACAAGACATCGAGCATTCAGGCATCATCTCGTTCAAGTTTGGGGCATGAAACCCATTTTCAAGTCGGTCTTATTGTACGCGATACCTCCAATAAGTTCATAATAACACCTTTTTTCTTGGTAAGGGATTTCGGCCCTAAGTATTGTTTTCACAGGTCGGCGTTATTATGCCAGACAGCTATAATAGGCTCATCATAATATCTTTTTCTTTTCTGCTTAGTTAGGATTTTTGCCCTAGGTATCATTTGTTCGAATCGGCCTTATTATGCCGAATGGTTTCAATAAGCACAGAGCAAGGTCTTTTCATTAACTGGGATTTCGGCCCTAAGCGTCGTTCATAATATAAAAATAAAAAAGAAGTCACAGGGTAGTACGTTTATTCACGGCATAACCATTTCAAAAAAAGAAAAAAAAAAGATAGAATATACGAAATAAAGCAATGATGACTTTTTATTAATAAAAAGAGGCATTACAGCGTACAATGAAGGGCTTAAACAAGCCTATATAGACAACGGATTACAAAAGCAATAAAAAACAAAACAAATAAACAACCAGAGTTCTTTTTAGGCTCTGCTCCCAAGTCTTTCCAAATTCCGTCCCAGTGGCACCTATATTGAGAGGAGGACCTTCCTTGGCGGAAGAGGAGAAGAAGAACAAGAAGGAAAAGCACCAAGATGGATCTGGTGATGGGAAAGAAGAAGAAGGGGAGGCAAAAGGAGGAACCAGTGAAGGAAGAGAGGAAAAAGCAGGGATACTTTGTCCTTGCGTCAGTCCTGACTCCTAACACGCTGGTTCCAGGTTAGATATGCTCATAAGGGAGCAGCTGGTACTGATAATGGGTGATCCCAGCTCAGTCGCGCCAAAAGTTTGACGCGACGAGCCCCTGCTTCGGATTTTGGCTAAAAGGAGGATGAGAAGTATCTTGAGTCTCTGCCATCCTTGCCCTGACCGAACCATTTTGAGCTTCATAAGAACATGGTGTTTTTGGGAAGGGTATGGTCCCCTCATTCCCGCTCCTATCTCGAGCATATCACAATTTTTAAGGTGTAAACTAACGGATAAAGTAAACTCTGAAGGAGGCTATGAGTTTCAGATTTCAGAAGAATTAAAAGGGTCTCTGTATAAGAGAAGTAACCTCTTGCCTTCCTTCTTATATGAAAGGCAAAACGGGGGGTATTTAATCTGTCCAGATTTCCAAGAAAATTTGTAAACGAGAATATACCTATTCCACTTCCCCACACCGTCAATAACCGTCGAATTTAAATGGTCTCGTAAAGGGAAATCATTAAAGGCGTGTTTTGGATAATGAAACGGCAGGAACGCATTGTGAATGAATTCAGAGGAATGTCTCGTAGCCCGGTATGTTTCCTGGGTAGATGAAGAGACACCAATATTAATGAAGGACAGGGCTAAACGAGCCGTAATAAAGGCTTGGCATTACCATTTATACTGGCCTGTATCCCTTATCCAACGTTCACGTGTGGGTTCGACTTTCCAGGACTGATACTTATCCCATCCTCCCATACCCAGAGTGGTTGGGGATGGTTGTAAAAGCTGAAGAGTATGGCTCTGTCAGGTGCAGAGTATTGAATGGCAGTAAGGGCAGCTTTCCCTTTGACCTTGGTCGTTATACTATCCAGCGTACCCTTCTCTATTGACCTAAATATTTTAGATTTTTTTCCAAACTGTTCCTATACCGTTTTTGCCCTTCCTTTCAGGGAGATCTCGGATATGCCGAGGACAGAATCATCCTCAGCTGTGTCTCAAGACTATCTGGACTTTTATTACCTATCCTCGGCTATAACCTTCCTCGGCTCGGGTCTCGGACCCCAATGTAAAAATGGGCCAGGGCCACAAATTATTGGGCCCCATAATAGCCCCTCAAAATCCTGCTGTTCGACCTCTTGGTCGGAGAGGAGGGTGGAAAAAGAAGAACCCAGAGAAAGAGGCTGGGAAAAATGGCCAAAAACCAGAGCCTCCCAGTCCGTCTCCAGGAGAAAGACTCCTAGGGCGAACACGATTTAACTATGTATGAACACCAAGAAAAACTCACTGTCTTGTGACCAAGGTCTAGCCTTTCAAACCCACGCTTTATAAATGATATTGTTTAAGCCTTTTTACATGCGAACCCAACGTTATTAAGGGTCGTTACAAATCGTGTTCTCACATGTGTAACTATAATTTTTTTTTTAATTGTATTGTGTATATACATAGGTTATACACTAGTAGATTTAAAGTGTGTGTTGTAATTCCAAAGGCTTTTAAATTTCATCAACTATACTATTAGTTCATGGAGTTTTTCAGGATGTCTCATATGTAAGGTTGATACATCAATTCCTTATATATAAAGGGACAAGATCAAGTTATACTTGCTGTGTAGCTTGAAGCAATATTTCATTTCCTAATAATTTTTATTAGATTTATATTTAAAAAATCTCATATTTGGATTGCATGTTCCTTAAATTCTTAATGTGAATGTCAAATTTCATGTCAATCTATTGTTATTATGGATTTTTTAAATTTTGCATTCAATTAAAAAAATATTGAATTATATAAGTATATAACATTACTTAAAGTTATATCAAATATAACTTGATCCTAACATATATATATATATATCAAATTTTGCATCCAATTACAAATGTAAATAATTTGTTTTCAAAGAGGCGCCAAAACTCTCTCTCCAAAAAAAAAAAAAAAACACAGACACTGAAACAAAACAAACTAATGATAATAAATGACCAAAAAAGCAAGATGCCTCTTGAACTCTAGCAACCCCGATTAGGACTAATCAAACTTTACCGACACTCGGTTCTCCAAAAAAAAAAAAAATATATATATATATATATATTTACCGACACTGTCCACAACTCGTTATTTCACCAATTGGTTATCAAACACTATTTGGTTTCTGTGTAACCAGAAAGATCGAAGGTACAAATAGACTATTATTCTCCGCAATAAATCAAAAAGGATGTGATCCTTCTAAATTTGATTTCGTGGGCGAGTTTGTAAACAGTTAGGAAATTTCGGTAGTCAAATTAATTTGATTATTTGGAACAAATAATTTTGTACAATATTTGCTTACATCAATCTAACAGCAATTCAATTTAAATTATGATGCATATATACGTATAGGCAAGATTGACCAGCAACTAGAGTCCAACAGTGGTCCAAGTTGCAAAACCATGGTCTTGGAGGGCATTTCCTAATCCAAATTTGTTTGTTCAATGTAGATACAATTTAGTGGCTATCATTATCAACATCTTCTATCAAATTTGTCCTGAGTGTTATTCATTTGGTATAACTTATTTTTATTGTTTTGTTTTCTTAAACAATTTGTAGGATAAATTACAGTTATATCTAAAAGAATTGATTTTTTTTTTTTGAAAAAAAAAATTATTTTAAAAGTTATATTAACACGTGTGTGTAAAACTTCACAAAAATTACACATTTTTTAACTGTTGATTTCATAGGATCTAAGGTGAGAAAGAGACAATTTTTCATGTAATTAATATTCTAAATTTTAATTAATGAGATAATTGTCTCCACATTATTTTATTCTTATTTTCCACAATTCCACACATTCTCTCCCTTCTAACAAAAAACCTGACAATTTTTCTCTCTAAGTTTACCTCCTCTTCCAGGGCTCTTTTCTCTCTGTTGATCCTGTTGACAGCAAGGCTCTTGGGTTATAAAACCAACTATGTTTATGAAGTTTTTGTTCTTAGTATATATCCTATTAAGAGTTGAGATGTCATATCACTTTTAGCTTGAACAGATGTCTTCTCAGAAAAAGATTATTAAAAAAAAAAAAAAAAAAAAAAAAACTTGTACAAACAGATGAACTTCAACAAGTTAAAGTTAAAGTTTCTCGCCCCTGCTCCCATGAACATGGAACCAAAAATTTCTCTCTCTTCTTTTTCCATCACTCATGATTGAATCCCTAAATATTGATTGGTTTACACATCAGTTTGCTTAATTAATACTAGTATCTTTTTTCAATTTTTAAGAATGATTTGGAGAATAACGAGTGTAAAGCAATCAATTCAATTTTATGTTTTCTATTAACGACCTAACTCAGCCAAACTTGGGTTTTTAGAATTGATTGCAGAAGTAATCCAAAGAACTTCTTTTGTTTATTGCAAAACTTGATTTATTGCTATTATTACCTTTTCGGAATGTGTATGTCTTGTTTTAGCCTGGTTTAGGGTTTCGGTGTTGCTGTATGTACTGTAGTCAAGTTGCACTTGTACTGTTTATGTTTATCTAATATATCCTCTGTTTACACAAAAAAAAAAAAAAAATGATTTATTGCAAAATATTTTGTTTATTGCAAAATGTGGCACCTCATTTGAGGAATTTTATGGTCAATTTGGATGGAGGAAGGAGAGTAGAATAGAGTCTGTCGAAAATTGCAAACAATTTTAGCTGACTCTATTCTACTCCCCTCCCTCCCCCCCTCCATCCAAACTGGCCATTACAACAAGATACATAAAATGAATTACTACACTAGATCTTGATACATTGATGGTTCAACCAACAAATGTGTATATATATATATATATATATATATATTGTTGCTGGGTTGGTGGTTGCATCTTCTTCTTTTTTCAAGAGCTATGGTGATCGACGATGGCAAGAGTGAGGTAAGAGTGAGAGGGTCCAAGAGAAAAAGAGAGTGAGGTGAAGGAGAGAGATAAAATTAGTAAAATATAAAATGCAAGAGCTACAGTAACCGTGCATATATGCACGGTTACTATAGCACTTGTGCATTTATACACAATTTTATACCCACTGATGTGGGTGTTTTTTTTTTGGTCAAAATGTGTAAAATAAGGGTTTTTTTTTTTTCTTTTCTATTTTGCAAGACTTTACATCCACTGATGTAGATGCTCTTACATTAAGATAAGGACTTGGGTGGCTGAAATAATTTACAAATATTTTACAACTCATAGACTTTCGGTTTATTTACTAAAATTGTTGTCCTTGTTTTTAGTTTTCTACAAACTTACTTCACAATCAACCCTCTATATATAAGATAAGTGAATGAAATATACTTGCAGATAAAAAACAAGAGCAATATTGCTCCCTCAAAATGGGAAGATGATTTCTATGCCTTATCATGTTATTAATAAAAAGATGATTCCCCCTTCTCCCTTTTTCTCTTATTGTTGTGCTGGTAAGGATGCTACATGTTTTACACACTACTTGAATTGTAATTGTCATTGGACTTATATTTCTCAACTAGTTTGGCACATTGTACATTACACCAGCCAAAGTATGTGTTGAGTGCTGACATGGCTGGATCCAGATCTTACACGTGGGCTAGCTGTGAGGAAAGGAAGGAGAACGTTGGTTGAGGGAGAGCATCTTTGGCTCATGCCAATGACGTGACCATCTTGGGGAAGGGTGAGAAATGCACCTGGCATGGAAACCCAACACTAGTGTAAAAGGGAGATAGCGACCCCCTATGGTTAGATGGTATAGAACACCTCTTATTGGTTGAGCTTGTGCTAGACCACTGCTGATGACACGTGCATCACTTCTAGCCTCCTTGATGTCCATTTCCTTATCTATGGCTTGCTCCCCACGTTGCAGCAGAGCCGCCCTCCATCTCACTACCCTGACATTGGCGTGTCTTCTCTCTCTCCAGTCATAGTATAGTACAATAGTTGTATTAGGGTTTGAAATGGGGAAATCATGGCTTGACACCTGTCCTTATGTACTTGGAAACATTCCTCGTACTATAAGAGGAACATGTTGTTGAGCAATTAGGGCAAGAACCTAGAAAGATGAAAAGAAAGAGGCAGAGGTTTAGGTAGGAAAGTGAGGTAAAAAGAAAGACTTTCTTTGAGAAGAACATTATCATTGTATAAAAACCTTAACTTTCACATATTAGAGAGTTCTAAGGGTGAGGGACATTCTTCCCTTCGCTCACTCGTGGTTTTTCATCCCTTCCAAAGGGTTTTCCACCTAATTTCCATGCCTTCTATATTTTCCTTGCTTTGTTTTTACATTTCTCTAGACGTTAAAGTGATAAAGTTCCCATTTTTATTGTCCTTGAGATTTTTCACTTAAATGTACTATTAGATCCATAGCTCATTTTTCCTTTACAAGCTTGTTAGTCTAACTTGCACGTAAACACATTTACATTATTGTAACTTGTATTAGTGTCGTGGTGCTCTTAATTTCCATTTGGATAAAAATTGTCACACATAGACTATTACACACATTTTTTTCAAACTGAAATCATGTCTTCAACTCATTATTTTAGCTCAAAAAATGTATGTGTAATATTGTGTATGTAACAAGGCACTTCCCAATTCTTGTTATATTAGTGTCGTTTTATTTATTTATTTTCTTCATTCTTTTATGGGTTTTGTAATATAATTGTGTTTTCATGATATAAAGACAATCTTTTCGATGAAGGTGTCTTGCTTGATGTACTGAGTTTGGAACTGTTATAGTTGGAGCAAGTGATCATGATAGGTCACAAACTGATAAAGTGGTAGAGTAAGAGTTGGTCAACATTTTGAAGCAGTACATGAGTTTTTTCCTCCAGCGAGAAATGGAGAAGAGGTGGGTGAGTTTATACCTCTTCAAAACAAGATAAACTCAAATGAAGGATTACAAGAGAAGGTTAAGGAGCCAGTTTTGTAATAGCCAATTGACAGCTTGGAGGAAATCAATAATATAATTGAAATAGAAAATTTTTATAAACAATATTAAATAGTATAAGGAAAATAAAATCAATTAGGATAAGGTTACTTATCTCAACTAGCTTACCACAAAAGAATTTTGCCTAGCACTTCCTCTAAAATTTGTAGATATCCCCTAAAACAATTTTTCACGTACCATTTACTCAATAATCAAATAATTTAAGAAAAACTTATAACGGTACCCAGTCAGAAGAGAAACTGCTAAAAATATCCAATAATTTCTCATTATTAGCTCCTCTCATAAAGGACAAAAATAGCATCACAGGGGACTTATCCTATATTTCAGAACCATCATTAATTTATATATGTATAAATTCTATCTCCTCACCAAGCCTAACAAATAGTCCACTATTTCTCACACCAAAAATCCAGTCATAAATTTTTTTTTGGGTATTAAAATTTAAAAATAGTATTTTTCAAATTAAATTCTCATCTAGAATAATCTAAAAAACTAAATAACCATATTGATTATTGTAGGGACACGACTCTTAAACGGCCCAACAACGACGTTGAGCTCGCGCGTGGAAGATCCCCCACAATAATATTTGTAGAGAGTGCGCTTGAAAGGCTAGCGTTGGGTCACGGGGCGTTAATACAGGCCGGACCTTAGATAAACCTAGACTAGAAGAGGCTTTAGTCCGGATATCCAAGCCCAATAACTTTATAAATTGAGGGATTGAACTCCTCGGATCATGTCCGAGGAGCACTAGTGTTTTTCTCCGGTTACCCGTCGATGGGTTTTCCATGGTGGAGCGCATATATTATCCGGGCATTCTCATTCCTGGAGTTTTTTCCAGGAAGTGAGATGGGGGGGCTCTTCCTAATTAGTTTACCTTTCCTTTTATACTAGCCTACGTTTGTTGTCCCTCGTCCACGTGTAGGGTCAGTTTTTCCAGGACTGATATTTGTCCCGTCAATCCCATCCCAGCATTGTTGGGCATGGTTAATAAAGCCTAAGAATCCGGTTCTGTTAGGTGCAATGTCATATCAATGAGGGGTATTAAGGACAATTTCCCCGAGATATTTTCTGATCTTTTAAGTTTGCTTGTATGCCCCTTTCATCAATGAAACTTTGGGTCTGCCGAGGACTAAGCTGTTCTCGGCTGTATCTTCGGGCCACTTTAGGCTTACTATTTTTGAGCCTGGGCCTTGGCCTCCTTCAGTTTGGGGTCCGTGGACTCCTCATAAGCGAGCGGATCGAACTCACAAACTATTGGGCCCCACAATTATATAATAAGAAGTTTTTTTTTTTTTTTTTTTTTGAAGAAACCAAATATGAATAATAATCACAAGAGGTGGAATTTAGTGTAATTTATTATTAAAAAATAAAATTCCAATAGTGGACTATCCACAATTTCACAAAAGAACTAGGGAGCAAATTGCTATATTCACATTCTCTGGTTTACAAATATGCAATAGTGTGCTAGAGAAAGCTTTCTAGTTATTTAATTTTCATAACCACCCTTCTCTTTGCCTTGCGAGCTATGCCAACCAAATAGAAACATATTTTCATTTCAAAATTTTCCTCCTCCTTCAATTCCATTCCCCAAAGCAAATTTTCATGGCTTCACCAATCATTTCAAATTCTTATACGGATCATTACTATCGACCACTACATCATTAATATCTTTACCTGATGGTAAATACTAAATGAGAAATGTTAACCAATGCCCTTAGGGCATTGGTTTAGGAGCTATTTTTAGAAATATTTTATCAGGAGAATGATAAAACAATAAAATGTTATTGACGGCCTTTTATATTTCCCATAAAAATAGTGTCAAAATTTTTCTATTATAGTTTATTAATAATTGTTTTAAGGGCATCTGTTAACATGACCCTATTAATACTATACATAAGAGAGTATCTATAAAGAGAACTTAGTCTAAGAAAATATTGGATTTTTCAGAGGTTTTAAAGTTTAAGTAAGGTTTCCGTGTAATACTCAAGTACACTAGATACAAGTCAAACCTAGTTTTTGGGTGCTTTTCAAAGAGAACATATGCTGAATGCAGATATGCCAACTTGAGAGGACAAAGAATTGCAAAAACTGTGATCAGTTGTAATTAAACCTACCTTAATACCTTATGCTGCACTGGGTTTCAACATAGTGCTGATTTGAATCAATCAAAGTAGCCGACATATATAAAGTATAAAAATCTTGTGGAGCACTGACCACTGACCACTGAATTTAATATTTTAAAATGTTTTGGTAACATAATAAAAGTTAAGCTCAAATTGTCCTTAACCAAATTTAAAAGACCCAACTTGTTCTTAAAAGTTTCTCAAAAAAAGAAAAAAAGAAAAAAAAGCTTGTTCTTAAAAGGCTCTTGTGTTGAGCCCTTTTAGAATAGTGATGGGCTTGATTTGGTTTTGACTGCGAGCCCAAAATACCTGACTCAATTCACTTGGATCGTACCATAGAAAATATATAAAAAAACAGAAATCTCACCATTTAATGGGCCATAGGCCGTAGTGTTAATCTTCTTGTTTCATCAACTTGGAGCTTTATGGTAAAGAGTTGTGTTTAAAATATGGTCTAGATAATTATTTTATTTATTTTTATTTTTTTTATCCTTGAAATCCTGAGTTATATATATATATATATATATATATTTTATGGATAGATGAGATTTGAATTTGAATCTCAAATCTTATTAGATGATAAAAAAAGTTACCAATTGAATTAACAAAAACCCACAAAATCTTAAGTTTAAAACTTAGCAAACTATGTAAAGTTTTTTTAAGATATCCCATACTTTACACATTAAACAAAATAAATGAGTAAAGTTTTTTTTATTCAAGATACAATGTAAATTGCTTGAATAAACTTATTTTTATTGATTTAATTTATTTAAAAATAAGTGTTTTTTGAGATGATATTTAAAATAAGTTGAATACACCGTTTATTTATTTTTTCCTTGAAGACTTTTTAAAAAGTTATTCATCAATCAAATACTACATTAGATCAAACAAGATAACATTACATATTTAAAAAAAAAAAATCAAACAAGATAAGGCTTCTTTCATCACTTCAACGTTCTAAAATGAATCTAGTACAATATGCACAATTCACCTACCTATTTGGCAAAAGTGGGGATACATCTCATTCTCATCTCACAATTTAACCACAATCTAAACACCAAAAAAATAAAAAAAAAATTAATGTACACTTGTCAATAAAAACATACATTCACAACAATAACAATACCACACTCCTTGGGAAGAATCTCGTAACTCAACTCAGTTGACATTTTTTAGTGTTTCCAACGTATCCGTCAAGATTCAAAACAGAGTGAGATAACACTACTTCCATAGTTACATTACATCACATCCCCCTGCATCCCTCATTTCAACATCTCCAAATCTCAGCCGTCAGATCACATCACAAATTGTCAAAATCACCACACACCAAAAAAAAAAAAAAAAAAACAATCTTTGTTGTTGTGTTCTGAGTCTGAAGCTTCCACACACTTTCATTATTTCAAACCCTTTCTCCATCCATAGAGAGTAGTACTTTAGTATAGAGAAACACTCTCTCTAACTAGGGTTTTTCTGCTACTTCTTCTCCAAGGTACTTTCAATCTTCACCCTCATATTCCACCTCTATTTACTCCTTTTGCCATCGTCCCAAAAATTCTTCCCCCCCCCCCCCCCCCCCCCACCTTATTTACCTTTCCTGCCATTCACATCTCTCATTACCACACCTCTCTCTTCTTCACTGAATCCTAATTCTTTTTGCCCTCGATATCTAACGTAATTTACGCTTCTGCCATCGCATTCGAAGCCAGCTTCCGTGTTTAGGGTTTTTGAGGTTTTTGGTTTTTTTTGCAGTCTTTGTCTTTGTCTTTCAATGGCGAGAGCTTCAGCTGGAGCGGCGAACCCGTACGGCCGTACCGGTGTGCGTATCGTGGTGGCCGGAGATAGAGGCACCGGCAAATCCAGCTTGATCGTCACCGCCGCCGCCGAGAACTTTCCGGCGAACGTTCCGCCGGTTCTTCCTCCGACGAGGCTGCCCGAGGATTTCTATCCCGACCGCGTGCCCGTTACGATCATCGACACTTCGTCTCGGTATGTGTGTGTATTGTTTAATTATTGTTCTGATTTTAAATTGCTTTGTTTGGTTGCTGAGAAAAGTGTAGGGAAAGGGAAGAAGCTGGTGAGATGAATTGGTGCTGTTGTATGATGATTTTGAAAATCTGTGTTTGGTCACTGAGAAAGTGTAGGAAAAGAAGAGAAGAGTGTGAGATTATATAGGAAAAAATGGTGTTAAGTGTTGCTTTGTATCGTACTAATGAGATTTGGTTTATTCATGTGTTTTGGAAATCTCTCTTTGGTTAGTAAGAAAGTGTAGGAAAACAGGAGAGTAGGATTTCGTTAAGAATATGTAGGAAAAGAAAGGTGTAATTATATTATGATTTGGGAAAGCTCTGTTTGGGTGCTGAGAAAATGTAGGAAAAGAAGAAGAAAAAATTTAAGATTCTAACTTTTAAGTTGTTACCTAGTGTTTGGGAAAAATGGTCAAAATTGAGGCTAATGCAAGAATTTCTGGCCTCGTTTTAGTTCATTTCAAGAAAAAAAAAAAGTTGTTTGTTAGCTTTATTTATAAATTTTATTTACTTACTTAAAAGCTATGTTTGCTTATATTGTTTTAGTTTTAGTTCTTAGTTAATACTTAATGGTGTATATCTGTTATACATCCTGTGTACATGGGTTGCCTCCTCTAGTGAATAAAGTGAATTAATTTTGCTTCCAATTGTGTATGAATAAGGAGAGAATGTGTAAATGAGTAAAAAGGGTTTACATCTGAGCGGTAGTTTTTTCTTTCAGTTTTGGCCATTAAGAAAATTAGAACTGAGTATGATACAAGTTTTGGGGTTAGTTCAGTTAGGTGTAGTGAAGTGGTTCTGAGTCTTTGATGAAAAAGTGAAGGTATGAATTGGATTTTTGTTACCCCTCTCAATGAAACTATAAAATTTCTGGAACCAAAAAATGTAAAAATATTGTAGTCAAAGGTTACTTGATGATTTAAACCTTTATCTGAATATCAGTTTTGTTTCTCGCAAATAAAAAGATCGTACTTAGTGCACAAAACTCTGACTTCTGTGGGGTCTGGGATAGGTGATTGGTTGCTGACAAATTGAGGACAGAAAATTAAGCTAGGGTTCTGAAATAGAGATTTTATTTTTATTTTTGACAGAAGAAAAGTGTAGCTTCTGCTTGTCTGATCTTAGTACAATTAGATGGCTTGTTAAGTTGAGTTTTTCATTTTGGAAACTTTGAAATGCGTACAAGTTTAAGCTTTTATTACACTAATTGCACTGATATATCCAGTTCAATGTTGAATATTTTATTGTACTGTTCTTAATTAGAGTGGAGGATGATGGTAAAGTTGCTGAAGAACTGAAGAGGGCTGATGCGGTTGTGCTAACTTATGCGTGCGATGAGCCTTCTACACTTGATCGATTGAGTTCTTTCTGGCTGCCAAAGCTTCGTAAATTAGAGGTCTCTATTCATCATTTTAATATTGTTTTCCAATTTTCTTTCTATATGCATTGCTTGAGGCAAGATTCATCCCAGGGCATCTTTTAAGGAAGAGAGAGAGAGAGAGAGAGAGAGAGAGAGAGAGAGAGAGGGCAAGAGAGATACTCTTCTGGAAACCTCATGCTTGTCTGTAAAATCATGCATGGTTATAAATGGAGTCCTGCTTTCTTGCTTATCTAGATTTTTGGAAATTTGTTTGGCATAGCAATAGATGGAGCCACTTTGATTTTGATTGTTTGTTGTCTATGATGTGGATGTGTGGAATTTGATGCGCAGGTGAAGGTCCCAGTTATAGTGGTGGGTTGTAAGCTGGATTTAAGAGATGATAACCAGCAGATGAGCCTGGAACAGGTGATGTCACCAATAATGCAACAATTTCGGGAGATTGAAACTTGCATTGAATGTTCGGCCTTTAAACATATTCAGGTATGCATTGATGCTCCTTTCTGTTTGTCTTTTTATTTTCCCTCTTCTCTTTAAATGATTTTCCTATCTTTGTTTTTGAGCTCCTTTGTGGTTCAAACACATCAATCCTTCATACCATTCTAATCTTGCTGATGGAATATATATCATTGTAGATTTGTTTTAAACGTGATTAGAGCCACATTATGTTTGCTCCTACATTTTTGGTATAGGGTAGATATTTTAAGAGAAGATAAAATGTTTGGGGGTCTTCAGACCACTATAATTTGTTGTGTAAAGCAGAAAAAGTCTGTGTAAGCATTCAGTTTTTAATCAGAATTTAAAATATCAGTTGCTATTAGATGGAACTATAATGCCATGCTAACAAGATGCATAAATGTAAATTTCAATTTTTGATTTTTTCAAATTTTCTTCTGATACCACTTATCAAAAATTTTCTTCTGATACCGTGGCCCAAGAATATACGTGAATCTAATAGGTTTGAACATGAAGCCAGTTCTTAGAGCAAATAGAAGCAAAAGAACAATTGGCTACTTACTTTCTACTGATCTTAAAGAAAAAGATTGAACTTGAGAAATAAACTTAATGTTTGGGTAATGAAGATAAGATGACATTTTGAACTAGTCTAATCAATACAGACACAGTAGATCATGATAAATACTGTTTCTTGAAATCTGGTTTGAGATCAAAGCAAACAAATTTCTGTTGATTAGGTTCAATTTTCATAGAAGGAACGATATTAATTTGTCTGTATTCATGCATGATATGTGCTAATGATGGGTTTGTGGCTTGGCCACTGTAAAGGCATCTAATTGGGTTCTATATGTGCAATATGTAGCAGTCTTATTATATTATACTATAATATCTCGATTTTTTTCCCTTTTGGGTTCCTTGTTATGTGGATTTTTTTTATAGTAATAGAAAATACATTATGTTTGATCTCTTTAGTGCATTAATCCTGTATTTAGTTGGACCTCTATTTATTTTCTTCTTCATCTTCTTCCTTTTTTTGGGGACTGTTTATCTGAAACATTGTTTGTAATTTTTGCTTTATCATTCTAAATTTTTTGGAAATTAATGTTGAAAATTTTCTAATTGTAGATCCCTGAGGTTTTCTACTATGCACAAAAAGCTGTGCTTCATCCGACTGGTCCACTATTTGACCAGGAAACACAGACTTTGAAGCCCCGATGTGTGCGTGCCTTGAAGCGGATATTTATTCTTTGTGACCATGACAGGGATGGCGCCCTCAGTGATGCTGAGTTGAATGATTTTCAGGTTTCTGTTCATCCTTTGTTTGCAACCTGAATTCCAAGTTTGATATTTGTTTTATGTCCAATTATTCAGCTCCTGACAATTTGAGAATGATCTTGTAATACTTGCATACAAGTTTCTCGTCTATTTAAGTTTTAATATTTTCTGCTAAAGTTAATGAGGGATCTCTTGTAAACAGGTGAAATGTTTCAATGCTCCATTACAACCTTCTGAAATAATAGGCGTTAAGAGGGTTGTGGCAGAAAAATTGCCAGAAGGAGTCAATGAACGTGGGCTTACTTTGACAGGATTCCTCTTTCTTCATGCACTATTCATAGAAAAAGGGCGTCTTGAGACAACATGGACTGTCCTAAGAAAATTTGGATACAATAATGATATCAAACTTGCAGATGAACTGCTTCCATCTTCTTTCAAACGAGCTCCTGATCAGGTAATGTTTTCTTGGCTTAAAGTACAATTATTATAATACCCATGGTTTTCTTAAAACGATAGAATGCTTATTTGATGTGCTGAAATAATATATTTGGTTTTTGGAAGTGAAGGGAATTTAGTTAGATTTTTCATGATCCATTGCCAAGAATGTTGGTAGTTCAGTGCTCTTATTTTGTCAATTTTTATGATAACTATCACTTACTCAAATAAACCCAACTAAGCCTTAAGCCCAACTAAAGTTTGCCAGAACAAATTTTATTGTTTGTGAGTGGTGGAGCCCTATCAAACAGGTTGTTTGCAGGTCGTGCTAATATGAACCCTGATATACAAATATTGATAAATAAATATCAATCCTTATGTTTAAATTAATTATCAATGGTCAGCGTTGTTG
Organism: Quercus robur; assembly: GCF_932294415.1. Taxonomy (NCBI): domain Eukaryota; kingdom Viridiplantae; phylum Streptophyta; class Magnoliopsida; order Fagales; family Fagaceae; genus Quercus; species Quercus robur. Next base: position 11,583,632 of record NC_065536.1, on the reverse strand, counting down.
ATATGGTGAAAAAAAAGCCCCTACTGGTGCACTCAAAGCATGCATGGAATGTCATGCGTTTTCTTTTTTGGGTGCATTTATAGTTTCTAGGGATGGATTTTAGTTGCCACTATGCTAGTGCTGTTTGGTTTGTTACTTGTTTTTTCCTTTTCTTTTTCATTAGACCCTGTTTTACAAGTATCTGAGTTGTTTGTTGGTTATCTCATTTGTAAATGGGTGGAGTCTGGTATTAATTATTCCCCTTTGTAGTGGTTGCATCTTGTTGGCCATTTTTTTGGGTTTCAGCTTGGGCTGAGCTTCAAATCTTGTTGTAACACATACTATTGGTTTGACCTCAATTTCCCTCGTTTTAAATGTATGCTGGGATCCCACCTTTCTCATGCCTATTCTAGTTTGCTTCAGAGTGATTCCTCCATCAGGGGGTAATCATGATTTCTATGATCAATACATGGCCATAATTCTCTGTTATATATCCTGAGCTTGTGATTAAACTCCAAATGTTTTTGCATTTAGACTTTGAAATGTAATTAACTGTCAAGTATAACAAATCTGGGGCCATCAGGGACTAGAATAAGCCCCACCTCACATAAATTGTGCCTCTTGAATTTGGTTGGCCTTGGCATTGAGGACTTACGGTCCCTAAATTCCCACCTTCGGGGATGTGCATGGATTTCACTTCTAATATGTTTAATTTTTTGACTATAACATGCCGCTTAGTCATGATTTTATATGATATGTTATGTAATCATTTACAAACCATATACCGCCCCACCCCCCTTTCACTCAAAACCTTCCAACTGAAACTGTTGCATGTTTTTGTGAAGCGCATAATGTTTGTTAAAAAATGCTACTGTTGATTATCATTTGTGTAGAGTGTGGAGCTGACAAATGAAGCCATCGAGTATCTGAAGGGAATCTTTGAATTGTTTGACAACAATCAAGTACGTCTTATTCTGTGCTCTATTCAGTACTTGTCTTTCCAATTTGGTTGATTAGCTTATAGTATAATTTGTACAATCTGTGTAGCCTACAATTATTCAAGTAGCTTAGTAGATTTCCAATTTATTAAAATCATGACAATATGTTTATATTCTTCCTAATAGGATGGGGCCCTACGACCTCGTGAAATTGAGGAATTATTTTCCACAGCTGCTGAGAGGTAGTTTGGTTTTCTTAAGATAATTTATTATGCGGTTTATTTTACTTTTTTACAAGTCTTATGTTCCCCTACCAAGAGAAATCCTGCTTGGCCTCATGTTCACTAAGTCAATCCTCATAAATCTTGCTATCAATGCATCTTTATCAATAACTATAATGATTAGACGCTAAGGGTTTTCAATGTTTGATAAAATTCTTTTGCCAGTCCTTGGGAGAAAGCCCCATATTTGGATGCAGCAGAGAAAGATGCATTTGGAGGTCTATCACTTGATGGGTTTTTGTCAGAGGTAGGCCCCCCTCCCATTTTATCATTTTTGTGTGGAGGTTCGGGTGGCAATGTTGCAAATCTTTTAAATCAATCTACCAATTTGTTAGATCTCAGTTTGCCCATCTCTTCATACGTGAAGTTTTACTGTTTTGCTAACATGTTTATACATACACTTGAACTTCTATCAACTTTAGTGATTCTCTGGTAACTTGTGCTGAACTTTTTGAGATATGTTTGTGGTCACAGTGGTCCCTCATGACACTTTTAGACCCATCTTGGAGCATGGAGAATCTTATATACATTGGGTATCCTGGTGATCCTTTGTCTGCTTTCCGTGTGACTAGAAGAAGGCGTTTGGATCGCAAGAAGCAGCAGACAGACAGAAATGTTTTCCAGTGTTTCGTTTTTGGGCCTAACAAGGCTGGGAAGTCTGCGTTACTGAATTCTTTTCTTGGAAGGTCTTCTGAATCATCCTTTTTAAGTCTGATTGTCCTAGTAATTTAATTTCGTCCCCAAGTAATATAACATATGTTGTTGATGAATCGAAACTTCAGGCCTGTTTCCGATAATTATAATTCAAGCACTGAAGAGCGTTATGCAGTGAATGTTGTTGATCAACCGGGGGTGAGTGCTATTCATCATGCATCACTAAATGCCCTCTGAGTTGCTGTGGTATCTAATTTTGTTGATTTCCCACACTTTTTCCTGAGTATTTGTTTGTTATTTACTTCAGGGAATAAAGAAGACCCTTGTGTTGAAAGAGATACCTGAAGATGGAGTAAGTAAATTGCTATCTGATAAAGAATCCTTGGCTACTTGTGACATTGCAATATTTGTTCATGACAGGTAAACAAAAGCCTGTAACTATTGTCATATTTAGCGTTGAAATGAATTATAGCACTGTCTCTCTGCATGATCTTACAATTAGTTTTTTCAACTTTCTTACACCCAACATTCAGTTATTTTTTTTCTAGTTTAGTTTGACTTTTTCAAACTTCATATATCAATCTAGGGCCATGTATTCATATTACTCTTTTGTATATCAATTTTGTGCTGTCTATTAATTTTACTACTAATCTTATGGTGGTTTTAGTATAGGGTTACTAAATTTTATGGATGAGAATGTTGGGTAGCTATTATTTGCTCTTTATATTTTCTAAATTTCATAGGGAATTCCCATTTATTGATAGGTGAACTTAAGTTTGCACTAAACAGTATTTCAATACATATATATTCATGACCTGTACTATTTTTATAGTTTGCATTTATACATAGGAGTTTCTGAGAATTAATGCATTTTACTTGTGCAGTTCTGATGTGGTATCATGGAAGAGAGCAACTGAATTGCTGGTAGAAGTTGCTGGTCATGGTGAGGATACTGGCTTTGAGGTGCCTTGCCTCATTGTTGCAGCTAAAGATGACCTGAATTCATTTCCCATGGCCATACAAGATTCTACTAGGGTATATGCTTTATTGCGAGATTAAAATATCCTGCAGATTCTATTAAGCAAGCTTAATATTCCCCAAATTATATTTAGTGGTTTTTATTGTTTGCTTGCTCTGGACATTGATGTTTACAGTTGGCTTGTCAGTGTTACAGTCTGTGTTCTTGCAGGTCTTCTCCTTGATAATACAGTGCAAACTTTTTAAAATTAGCTCTTTATCAATTTTTGAGTAATATTGGTTGCAAGCTTGCAATTTGACTTACATGCACAACATTTTTTGGCAGAAAAAGACAATATTGGTTAGAGAAGTTAGGAAGTGTGGTGAATGTTTGCTTCATTATCTGAAAAGCACGTAGGTACTCAGTGTCTAAATGGCCTGAAGTTTTAAATCTTAAAGAAGTGGCTCAAATTTAACATTTTGAACAAAGTACCAACGGAGATAAAAACTATCTAAATAAACTTTATAAATATATTTGAGTTATATTATTTTCTAGTTTGAACTTGTAATACTTGGACACGATTTCCTCATTTTAGGTATTTTGTGGCTTTGGTTGACAATTATATCTAAATATTTAGATATGTCTATGACTATATGTTCCATTGCATAGCTACAAAGATATAAGAACTTATTGATTGCCAAGAGCCTTGTAGTTCAACTGGTTGACATCTCTTAGTGTGTCTGTGACATCCAGGGTACAAATTCCCCATCCCCATTGTAACTATGGAATTATAAAAAAAAAGTATATGAAATTAGTGACTATTATTATTTTTTTATGTTCAATAACAGTAACAATGATGCTTGTGATGATAATGAGAATAAGATTGTTGTCATTTGACTTTTTAATTGTTCATTTGACCACTATTCCATTAATTGTATTGATTATTTTGAAACTGATAGCAGCTTTTAGGCATTAAACCATTCTTAACAAATTTCAATGCTACTTTTGCTTTTATAGGTTAGTCAGGACATGGGAATAGAGGCTCCTATACCAATCAGCGCAAAGTTGGGTGATCTCAATAATGTATTTCGTAGGATTGTAAGTGCTGCAGAACACCCCCATTTGAGCATTCCTGAAACTGAAGCTGGGAGAAGTCGAAAGCAATACCACCGTCTAATAAACCGTTCGCTTATGTTCGTTTCTGGTATGCCAGTCTTTGCAATTTGAAAGTGGTGATTTTGTCTCATGTCTTTTCATATTTTGATCTCTTATACAAGCTTGACGGATTTATATGGAGTTGCTTTTATCTTTCATGTCATGGTCTTGCTGATTTACTGATTAAAAATTTGTTTTATCCTTGTGTATGTTTGCCTCTTGTTTCTAATGCATCATCTAATTATTGTGACTATAAGCCCGAGTTTAATTGCTCCGTTAAGCTTTCAGTTTTTATTTGTTTCTTTCTAAGTCATTTTGTGCCTTTGACAGTTGGAGCTGCAGTGGCCATTGTTGGACTGGCAGCTTACCGTGTCTATGCTGCAAGGAAGAATGCTTCTGGTTAAGGGATGAAAGTTTTCCATCAGTCATTGCAGTTTAGCTCTTCCTCTCCTCAATTTGCATACAGTTGGTTGTGCAACGATTTGTCTTCTCCAAATTTCTACATTGTTGGGTTTCTTGATACAATTCCATTCGTAGAGAAGTTGCAGATTTCTACCAAATTATCACAGCCTAAAATTTTTCTTTCTTTTCTGTTCCTTGTAGGTTTATACTTAATGGGCAATATATTGCCTGCAATTCTCGTATTCCTTGTGGGGTATTTCCCCCCCCTTATTTATGAAGGCTTTTCAAAGTTTTATACTGAAATATACAATGGAGTGAGTTGTGTAGGAATTATGCAATATGAAAAGTTTTGCAAAAATTGTTCCCCCATGTATATCCACCTGTTTAATGATTTCATTTTCCTGTTACAGTTTTTCGTTAATGTGCTCCTTTCAATGTGGTTACTCTTATATTTGGTGACGTTAAATATAACATGCTTACCTATGGTGGGGTGTGTTGAATGAAGGGTTGTTTGTAATTCTCTACTTTCAATGCTTGAATCTAACTCATACGAATCTTTTGCTGGCCAATTGATTATTAACGCACCAAAACTCCAATCTGGAAAAAATAGGGGAGAGAGAGAGAGAGAGAATAAAAAGGGCATCCCGTTTCTGGTGATTGCCATGATACACTCTCCTGGTTTTTGTTAAAAAGGAAAGGAAAATGTTACTTTAGAAATTAGATTTCTTTTAGCATACTTTTACAAAATTCTTTTCTTTTCCATGTTCTTTCCGTAACTCAAATATAAGGTTCGGAAACTGATGCATCTTTTCAGGTAAAACACTGAGGGCAACATAATCTGAGACATCTTCACATTGATTGCAATTTTCTTCGATTCAGAATCAACAAATTGGATCTTTGGGTTTCATAGTCATCAAAGAGCAAAATTGATGTTAATCGTGAAAATAACAAAACAAACAAAATATTGACATAGAACACCAAAGCAGAAACAAGCACCAAGGCATTTATTACTATTTTTTCTTTTGTCATTGATTTGGTTTGGCGAAACCTCAGTAGCCAAATTTCCTGCTCACTTCTGGCCGCATGCATAGAGACCAGGGGCGGATTAGCTCAAGCCAAGGCTATGCTTTAAATTATGCTTCATTTAACTACATTGCCAAAAGAACAAAAAGGGAGAGAGAAATAAGACATAGCATTGTGAGTATCATATGCCTTTGTAGCTGGAGCCTGCCAGTTTGGGTGCACATACAGTTTCATATATGTTAGGCTACTCTATATTTAATCCCCAGGAATTAGTCCAGCAGGTTAATTCGGTTGCGAAGACCTTCCTTTTCAAGCTGGAGACAGTATTTCCCAAAGACCTCAGGGGTAACAAAAAGTCTAAAATCCAAATTGAACAAAAAGTTCAACTCCAAGCTGTTCAGTTCTGCAGTGCTTATGCCACCCACTTTGGCAAAGTAGGCGTTCTCATGACACCTGCATTTCAGTGAGTAATTCATGAATGAATTCTGATATATGCTGCCAATTACATAAAGAAACTAAATCAAACCATGAATGCTACAAAAGAGGATGTTGTGACAGAAAAGAAGAAGCTGCATGGAGTTCATAAAAACATTGCTGCATCTAATTTGGTTATGTGATAGGAGTACTTACTCATCATCCATGAACTTTGCAGCAGCCATAATGCTTGTTATTAGAATCCGATGAACATTGAGGGCAGTAAGATAAGCATCCGTGCGTTGGAGGAATTTTTCGATGTATATGTATGCAACAACAAAGCAAGAAGGGCTGCATTTGCAGTACTTGAAAATGCGCTCAACATACTGTTGAATGCTTAAGATTGGTGCCTTCATACCATGGAAGATTGTAACAGCATCCTTCTTCTTTGACACCTTCAATAACTTTTCATTCTTTGAAATGGTTCTCTCAAGAACAGAAGAAAGAATTAAAAGAACTCTGGGAGTTCCTGAAACCCCATTTTCATATTTATCCAATCCTAAAGATGCACAAATTTCTGATCCAACAGCCTCACTTTTGAGTGCCATTGTTCCTATATCTAATTAGAGCTGCAATATATATGTTCACAACAATAATAACTTATTTGTAAACTTTATGCATCATTTTAATAAACTCAATAAATTGAGCTTAATCTTATGTTAGGGATAGGGCTAACCTTGATGCACGGTTTCCTGCCAGAACAAATTCTTTGGAATAGCATGGCTTTGCTAAGGTCCACTTATTCTTAATAATTGTAGTCACAAATGTAAAGTTGCTTTATCAAAATGAGATTCTTTTCTTTGAGATTAAGTCACTATTCACCAAGGAATATACATATACAACTTAAGAGATTAAAGAATTTTATTCTTGTTAGGCCAATTGGGCAGTGATAATGTATTATTCAAGCTCTCAAGTTTCTTAAGAGCATCAAGGGGAACTATAATGGTGGTATATACTGAGGTATATATGCAGCACAAAGAGGAAAAAAAATATAGATGCTAATTAGAGATAGATACAATTGGAGCACTAGGATAAAGTGGAAGGTACAGTCACAGAAATTTGTTAGAGGGAGCACAAGTGTACAAGGATAAAGAAAAAGGATAACTAGATATTAAAGGAAGATAATGGAACTAAATTTGATTTGGAATGAGGTAGTGTGGCACAACTCTTTTTCTTTTGGGGTGGGTTATGTTTCATTTTGTGTAGTTCAAATAATTGGATTGAACCTAGCCAGAATGTTCCCTGCATATATATGGTAATAACAATTAACTATTGGACTAAGGTGCCTTCAAATAAGTGATGTAACTTATTGGCATCCTCTATTTGCCCCATAATGTTAATCCTCCTAGGAAAATCTAGATTTTTAGAGGAACACCATTTTAATATATTTTCTTTCAAGTTTCAAATAAAAGAATGTAGTTTTTCTAAAGCTACTCTCTTCAGACTTTTTAGATAAAGTAGAAAGCATGTTGGAAAAAAAACGGTGTATTTTATTTTCATTTTCAATTTTCAATGGGATTCACCACTAAAAAACTGGTTTAATTTTGTTATTTGCACTCAGTTTTCATTTTCAATATCCAAAAAAGTGAGTTTGAATATAAAAAATGAATACACCTTTTTGCCGTTTTCATATTCATTAAAAATGAATACAGTGGCATTTTTGTAAAAAAAAAAAAAAACTAAACTCAAAGTTTGTGTTGAATTTATGATTGAAAAGTGAAAAAAAAAGTAGATAAGAAAATTTGTGTCAAACATAAAATGATTTGAAAATAGAAAATGAGTACAAGATTTGAGAAAAGGGAAAATGAGTACAGAAAATGAATACATACCCAACATGAACCAAACAACACCTCACCTAATATTGTGTCTATTAACTTTGTTAACGAGGAACAAAAGTACTGGTTTAAGTTACAAATTATAGAATTTAACAATATGATGACTTGTATTTGTTAAACGGACCCATGGGAATGGGATGAGAAGGATTAGGAGAGAGTTAGAAGTAAAACTAGCTATACCATTCTAAACACCCACTAAGCACTTTTTTGTCCAAATCTTTACACATAATGGTGAAAAGTATGACATGGGAAAGAGAAAAGCAAATGAGAAAAATCATTCATAGACAAAGAGAAGGCTTTGCATGATAGACCGTCGGTCAAATATCATAAAGAATAAAACATGCCGACCGTGGCTCGGTCTAATTGTGACCAAACGTGACCTACTTGTTTTGTTTTTAGAAGGACGTGACCTAGTTGTTGTTGGTTATTTAATTTCCCCACATTAATTTATTATATTTTGTGAACTACTTAAAGATCACAATATGCTAATTTATTTAATTAATAAATTTTTAAATATTTTGTGATTCTCATTCTACCAGACAAATATGCTAATCTATTTAATTAATCATTTTAATTTTGAGGGATTCTACAAGACACGTTTAAATCAATTTGACCTTTGAACTATAAATAGATGTTTATAAAATGGGAGGGAATAATCTTCTGATTATTAGTTGATAAGCCCAAGTCTAAACTCTGAACACAGATCTACAGCCTCCACAAAAAAATAAAATAAAATAAAATTTTCCATATGACACTTAAAAAGAAAAAAAGAAAAAATCCAATTTACTTTGCACTTAGAAATTATCAACCATATCGGGTATGATTATGAGTCTCATTATCATCACCTTTCTTCATTTTGGAGTTTGGGAAAATTTTATGCAGAACAAAAGTGGGCCAATGCTTGAGGGAGGCATTTTATCATGCCTTAATGTCTAATGAGGTGGCGTGTTGCTAATAAAGTTGATTTGTCATCAATTTTTTCATTTATTTTTTTTTTATTTTTTTTATGTACAGCTTTTAAAAATTATTTTAAAAAAATTAGATACAATCATAATTTAACCAAGAGCAATCAATAAAATTTAAATTTTTTTTAGTGAAAAAAAATTCAAATAAGTTAATGAAAAATGAACACTAAGACGATAAGAGGGGTGAGATTCTCCTAGGCTCTTATTTATTTATTTATATTTTAATAACTTGATAATTATCATAATGAAAGGAGGGCTGTTTTAAATCCTAGATCTCCTAATAAAGGAGACAAGATTAAGCCATTGAACTATAAAACTCTAGACGAGATTTTCATGTTTCTAAATTTCCAGTTAGTGATCTATCAAAAAAAGTGGGCCATGAGTTTCGACTATCCTTATATGTAATACTAGTCGCTAACCCGTGCGATGCACGGGATAGTTAAATTTAAAATCACATATATTTCTAGTAACAGAAATAAAACAAATGTGTGACTGCATTTTAATCAGCATGCACCTCTAAATTGTAATTAACATGGAATATGAGCTTAAAGGAAATCCAATTTCAAATTTTCAATAAGAGCCTAAACCCCAAATTAATTTTAGGGGTTTTCAGTATTTCTGCAAATAGGAAAAAATTATAACTGCCCATGGAATTAGAACGTTGTTTTTTTTTTTTTTTTTGTAATTTAGTATAATCAATTGGTTTTTAAGAACTAGGCTAGCTTTTAAGGAAATCCACCCTCTGAAGATACTCCCACACAGATTAGAAGAAGAAGAAAGAAAAACTAATTTCAACCACAAATTTAAGACTACCTTAACATTAAAAATAAATAAAAAAGAAAGAAAAAAAAACAACGGTAATTTATAAACAACACACTTGGTTATATCCTCATAAAAGGATACAATTAGGAGATAGAGTTTTGATTGAATATATTATATCCAAATAGAAAAATTTAGCAAATAGAAAAGGCCTAACCTTGATTTGATTTCTCAAATGTAGCAACCAGAGAAGGAGAGCTAAAAAAGGAGAAAGTATGAATGGCTGAAACTGTAGCTCGAGAAGGAGAAGTGTGGCTAGTATGAACATGTTGAAAAACAAATGTGCGTTATGTAGTTAAAAAAAAAAGTTAAATAAAAAATCACAATAACTATAAAGATTACGAATGAAATTTTTTTTTTAAAAACTTTCTTGTTTAGATTGATACAAAAGTTATTCAAACTCTTTTTTTTTCACTATTTCTTATTCTTATACAACCAAACAAACTTTCTTAACTTTCGTATTAAAAAATACTTAAAATAAAAAAATAAAACTTCTTTACTTGATCAAACCTTGATCCGACTACCTAGCTCATCATATTTATATTTATAACATGAGGAACTTTATTGTAGCCTAATCTGTAGGTATTAAATATAAATAAAAAGAGAAAAAAATGTATTACTTGAATTTATGTCTTGTTGAATATGTGGCTAATGTGCCTTTGGCTGTTTTTAAAGCTCCCACATTTTTACACATCAGCATTATTTAAATAAAAAAATTTTTTTGATTAGAAATTAAAAAAAAAAAAAAAAAACACTCTCCTTCTCCCTAAAAACAAAACCCGATCAAAAACTCTCTTTCTAATGCACTCCCATCTCTTCTAATACAACATTAACTACCAAAGAATTACTTCTCAAAAAAAAATAACCAAAGATTAAAGAAAATCACCGCATAAACAATATACCAAGGATGGAAGAAATCAGCCACCAAAGATTAAAGAAAATTGGCCAACCCCCACCGCATATACCAATGTCAATTATGATTAAACCATTATCAATATCATCCATATGATCTAACTATAGATCCAAATTGTTAGGACATATGTGATTTGATGTTAGAAACATATGTCAATTTAGAATTGGCTAATCCTTTGACAAAATACACTTTACTTGTAATTAGGTAGATCTAAGATGCGTTTAATGCTTCAATGAACAAGGTTTTAAGATCAAGTGTTAAAGCAATGTAAATCTGTCCAAGAAACAAATGAAGAAGTGCTGGGTTTTAAAACTCGACAGCTAGCATCTATCGAGGTTTAAAAAGCTGCTGAAGCCCAAAACTCGACAGCTAGCTCGATAGATACTCTATCTGTTGAGATTTATGAAAACAGATTTTTAGTTCTGTTTTGAATCCAATTTGTGTGTATATGTTTGAGTTTTCTTTTCTCACAACCCTAAACATATATAAGGATTGTTTTGAGGGCCGTCAAAGGTTGCGCGAGTGTGAAGCAAAGTTGTGTTCATGCAAATTATGACCAGAGACAGAATTTGCCCTAGTTCATCTTTCTATTGAAGTAGCTGCTGTGTTTGTACACCGTAGGGTTTTGTGACCAAGGTGCTTCTTAATCTTCATTGTGTGATGAACTGAAGAATTTTGCAGCCAACATCTTTTTCAAGTTGGTGATTAAGTCGCGTACTAGGATCCGCGCATATATTAGTTAGTCACGTACTGGAGCAGTGCATTAAAAAGGAGAGATTGTCACTACAGAATAAGTCCAACTGGGTATTGGGTTTAGGGTTCAACTGTAGGTTGGTATAAGGTACTAAGATTCCTTTACTTGTAACCGCTTGTTTTGATAATAGTGGATTTTCGGGACTGGTGACCTTAAAATCACCCAGTAGGGTTTTTGCCGTGTAGGTTTTTCCCATTTGTAAACAAATCATCGTGTCAATTTAATTTCCACTACATTTAGTTAATTGGTGATTTGTTTGTGCTACCACACGTTTTGCATGTTAGTTGAACTAATTAATTAACTTGGCTAAATCAATTGATTAATTTATCACAAGGGGTCAATATATTCTTGGCCTATCAAGTGGTATCAGAGCAAGTACACTCTGATTAGGTGTTAATTTTTGTTGTGTGATCCATTGACCGTTGTTGTCATAGTTGCAACGGGCTTGAAGAGATCTTTGTTTTCAAATACATCTTGTTTTTCTAATCTCTACTTGTTTGAGTGTATCAGAAAATGCAAGTCTAAAAGTTATTTGAATTCTATTATGATGACTATTGGAAAAGATCTCAGCATGACAAAGAAGAAACTAGACTGTCTCAGAATGAAAATGTGCAAAGGAGTTCGTCTGAGAAAAGTGAAAGTTAAAGGTTTAGTTCATAAAAGGCAGATGAGAGAAAACACCATTCCCACTGATTTGTCATCTAAGCACAAAGTGTGCTTCATGATGAAGTCCGCATTCATGGTTATGGACATGTGTTTGTGGTATCTTGACATTGATTGCTTAAGACACATGACTGGAGATTGATCTCTCTTTAAGGTTTTCGAGTCTAAGAAAGGTGGTAATGTTACTTTTGGCAATGGGAGCAAATCACAGATTAAAGGAAAGGGAATCATCTCTCTACCTGGACTACCAAACATTACAAATGTTCTGTATGTAGAAGGTATGAGAGTGAACCTGTTGAGCATAAGTCAGATATGTGATCAAGACTTTATGGTACTATTATCAAAGGGAAAATGCCTTGTCATGGATGAGTCTGGAAAGAAACTCATAAGTGGTGTTTGCACTCTAGACAATTGTTATGGCTTGGTTCCTGACGCTGATATTGTGTGCAATAGCATTCGTTTACCAAATGAAGATCTATGGCACCAAAGGATGAGACATGCTATTTACAAACATCTTTCAATTGTATCTAAGCATGAGTCAGTTTTGGAAATACCAAAGCTCAGTAGAGTGAGCAATGTGGTGTGTGGACCATGTCAGCTTGGAAAACAGACAAAAGCTAAATATCTGGGCACTCAGACATCTGCTACATCCAGACCATTGGAGCTACTACATTTGGATCTTATGGGTCCAACTAGAACCAAGTCTCTTGGTGGAAAGAGATATATCATGGTTGTGGTAGACGACTTCACTAGGTACACTTGGGTCATATTCCTACGATCCAAGTCTGATGCTCCTGAGCACATTGAAGCCTTGTGCACAAGATTGCAAAATGAGAAGGGCCTGAAGATTGATCGGATTTGAAGTGATCATAGTAAGGAATTCGAGAACTCATATATGGAGTCCTTTTGCACGAGATCAAGTATATCTCAAGAATTCTTTGCTTCTATTACTCCTCAACAGAATGGTGTAGTAGAAAGAAAGAACAGAGTTATTCAAGAGATGGCTAGAGCCATGTTGCACAACAAGGATGTGGTTAGAAACTTGTGGGGAGAAGCCGTTAACACTGCATGTCATACAATTAATATGGTGTACTTTAGACTAGGTACCAAGAAGACTCCATATGAGCTATGAAGGGAAGGAAGCCAAATGTGAAGTATTTCAGAATTTTTGGAAGTACTTGTTTCATTCTTAAGGATAGAGAGAATGTGGGAAGATTTGACTCTCGTAGCGATGAAGGAATATTTTTGGGATACTCCTCTATAAGCAAGGTTTATCAGGTATACAACAAAAGAACCATGAAGGTGATGGAAACAGTGAATGTTATTATTGATGAATCTTTAGAATCCGGTTCTGAGAAGTTTAGTAAGGAAATCCCCAAAGAAATTCTCCAAGTACTCCTAGTGTTGTAGAAGATTTTGTAGATTTATTTGCTTCACCTGATTCTGAATCCTATGAAGAGAAAAGACCTTCCTCTTGGATCAAATTGAATCATCCTCCTAAAGTTATTATGGGAAACATAAATGAACTTACACTAAGGAAGCGTACAGTTAATAAATGTGTTGCTAACTTTGTGTCTTATTCTTGTTACTTGTCATAGGTTGAACCCACTAGAGTTGAGGAAGCACTTCAGGATGAAAGCTGGGTTGAAGCTATGCATGATGAACTACTTCAGTTTCAGAGGAATGATGTCTGGACTCTAATACCTAGATCGGAGGGTGAGCACATCATCAGCATAAAGTGGATATTTCATAATAAGATTGATGAGGAGGGTAATGTGATCCGCAACAAGGCTCGTTTTGTAGCTTAAGGATATTCTCAAATGGAAGGGGTAGATTATGATGAGACATTTCCTCCAGTAGCCAGTATGGAGTCCATTAGAATTCTCTTAGCCTTAGCATGTCACCTGAAGTTCAAGATTTACCAAATGGACGTAAAGACTGTTTTCTTGAATGGGTTCCTTAAAGAATATGTCTATATGGCTCAACCAAAAGGATTCATTGATCCACACTTTCTGGATAATGTGTTGTACCTCAAGAAGGCTCTTTATGGTTTGAAGCAAGCCCCTAAAACTTCGTATGATCAACTCACACAATACTTGGTGTCACATGGGTTCATGAGAGGAAAAGCTAATCAAACTCTCTTCATTAAAAGGGAAGATGACGAGTTAATAGTTGCTCAAGTCTATGTTAATGATTTCATCTTTGGGTCGACTAAGGATGAACTTGCTCATAGTTTCTTAAAACTCATGTAGGGTGAGTTCGAGATGAGCATGATTGGAGAGCTGACTCACTTCCTTGGCTTGCAGATTCATCAACAAGATTCAGGTATATTCCTATCTCAATCTAAATATGCTAGAAAACTTGTGAAAAAGTTTGGTTTGAAATCTACTAGTTCTGTTAGAACCCCTATGAGCCCAAATGTTAAACTCACTGTTGACTTGTTAGGAAAAAATGTTAATTCATCTCTTTATAGAAGTATGATAGGTAGTCTTCTTTACGACTTTACCTTACAGCTAGTAGACCTGATATTAGTTATAGTGTGAGAGTATGTGCTAGATATCAGGCTAATCCCAAAGAGTCTCATATGATTGCTTTGAAAAGAATCATAAAGTATGTCAAAACCACTGCCGACTTTGGTATGTGGTACAGTAAGGACACAAATGATGTCTTAGCTAGGTATTCTGACGTTGGCTGGGCTGGGAATGTTGATGATAGAAAAAGTACATCGAGGGGTTGTTTCTATATGGGTAATAATCTTGTCTCCTGGATGAGCAAAAAGTAGAATTCCATCTCTTTATCCACTGCAAAAGCTGAGTACATCGCTGCCGGTAGCTATTGCACCCAACTTCTATGGATGCAAAAGCTCTTCCATGATTATGGTATTTGTCAAGAGCATCTTACCATCTATTGTGACAATATCAGTGCCATAAACATCTCTAAGAATTCAGTTCAACATTCTCGAACTAAACACATTGAGATTCAACATCACTTCATTCGGGAGCTTGTCGAAGATGGTACTCTTACTCTTGAGTTCATTCACACTAATGATCAGAAGACAGATTTGTTTACCAAACCTCTTGATAGCAAACGGTTTGAATTCCTTCGCCAAAACATTGGTGTTATCTCCATGGATTGATCTCCTCTTCTCTTCCTCTTTCCTCATGCATTTCATCCAATTTTATGCATTGCTTTGTTTAACATGTTTTTGTTTGTTTTCTTTTCACTTTTTGCTTTATTTTGTTTTTCATATAAAAATAAAAATATAGAACTGAAAAATCAGAAAAATACAAAAACAATGTATGGTTGTGTACATTGGTACTTGTGTACCTTGGATGACCATTGAAAGAAAGTTTTCTAAATTTTGTATCTTTTGTAGCTTAGATGAGTATTTCTATGCATAACTAAGCAAGTGAGCTTTGTGGCTCATGTTTATGATGAGTAAGATTGAGTAATCTCTTATATTTAACACTTGTATCACTCTTTTTGACGAGAAGGACTAGAAAATCCTAAGAGAAAGGCATAAATAACCATCTCACCACTATTGCCCGCCAATCATGAAATGTCATTTGTATGCATCGGCATAGTAAAAGTGGAATGTCAAATGCTTTACATCATTGGATATTTCTTTTCTATCTTTTATATACCCATGCATGGTTTACTTAAAAGAAAATATGCAAGGAGAAATAAAAAGCAAAAAGAATCAAATGCTTTATATATGATTGCAAGCGTGTATTCTAGGAGATGTGAAAGTTATAGGATGTACCTCGAAAATGATAGTCCCCATCAAACAGTTATGATTGTGTGTGAGTTAAAGTGATTTTCTTATATCTCAAATCGTCATAACATGTAGACACTTGTGCAATCTTGCGATGTTTTTCATACACAACACGTAAAATTCTTTGCTACTTTTGATATATGTGCAAGTACAATATGATTTGGCCATCACAAGAAATACATGTGTTAATGTATGCTCACTAAACTGTCTTAACTTGTTTTTGAAATATAAAAGTGGTTAGACATGTTTAGTATGTGTGGGTGTTTTGGATCTATATGCTTGACATTTTTCTTGTTGAGAGATGTTTTTGAGAGCTTAAAATGTTGTTTGGATTTTTGGTTGAGTAGCATGTTTGATTGCATTCGTATCCGTGTTTTTCTCTTCTTGACAAACTGTTTTTAAGCAATCTCGATAGTTATGCTATCTATCGAGACCCTTCAGCTGCTTTTTATCACATTTTCGATAGCTTTTCGATAGCTACCTCGATCCATCGAGAATCTTTGTTGTGGACACCTCTCGTTAGAACCTCGATAGCTAAAAAGCGCCTTTTTTAATTCTCGATACCTCTCGATCCATTGAGAAACTGAGATTTCCTATAAATAGGATCCTCGCGATTTCTGTCCCATTTCTCCCTGATCTCTCCCGATAGAAATGTTTCTCTCCTTTTCCCAAACACCCAAAACTCAATCTTTTCATCTTCCTCACTTCATTTTCGATCTCAAGATCTTTGTTCCTCATTTGGTATGATATGTTCTCCCTCTTTATCATGCATTTCATGATCTTTGACCTAACTTTTGGGGTTTTTGAAATTTTTTGAGATTTTTTCAAAACTTTTGAGTTTTGTTAAAATTTTGGGATGAGTTTTTGTTTAATTGGCTTTAAAACATCATGCATTGCATCACATTTGCATTATAACAATGTTTAATGCATTTAGATGTGTGTTTACTTTATTACAATGATTGTGTGCTGTTAGGTTTGGATTGGGTTGAGCCCATGATGTCTTTAAGTTTGCATGTCACATGTTCATGCATTTTCATGCATACGTACCTTCATTTCTTTATATTTTTATATATTGTTTCTTTGGTGCTTTTCTGCGTCTCTCTCTCTCTTCTTCTTCTTCTTCTTCTTCTTCTTCTTCTTCTTCTTCTTACATTAGTCTGCTCTATGGCCCCTAAATGCAAATCTACTCCGTCCCAGAACTCTCTTCGCTCTAATCCTACTCCTTCCCATGTTAGGTTTTGTGATGAGAAGGGCAAGTTGGACTTCTCGGAGAACTTTTCACGACGCAGCATTCATTTGGAATGCCAAGTCGTTCTATTGGATTTTTCCGATACTGACCTTCCCACTATCTATAGTCAAGGTTGGGAGTCACTGTGTGGTATCTCGGTCACATGCCCTTCCGTGATCATAAAGGAGTTTTACTCCAATATGCACGGAATCGATACTTCTGTACCTCACTTCTTCACTCGCGTTCGGGGTACGTGCATTGTAGTCACTCCGGACTACCCTAGTTGTGATCGTTTGCGGACTGTGTCCAAAGACAAACTCTCGTCTCTATTCTATGAGACACCTTCTTCTTGGGGTGACTGTTAAAACACCTCTTGCTCGGGCTTTGCAAAAGGTCCGAGGTTCCTTAACATGGTGATGACATTCATTCTCCATCCTTTGCCTCACTATAACACTATCACAGAGCCTCGTGCTCGATTTTTGTTGTCCCTCTTAGAGGATATCTCTATCGACTTCCCTTTTCACTTCATTCTTTCACTTATAGATGTCTATAAGGATATGGCGACCCACGATATGCTCATTTTTCCTTCGGCTATCACACGGATCCTTCGCCATTTTTCTGTCTCTTATCCTACGTCCCCCCATTTCTTGATCATGGGTGCCAAAGATAAGGCTACCGTTAGAGGGAGTGAGGCTCAGTTTCGACCGAGGCGGCCACGGACAGAGACAATAACTCCTCTTGCTTCCACCGCTCCATCCACCTCCGCTTCTTCATCACGGCCATGGCCACGAACGAAGTCTTTTTGTGATAGGGGGAGTGTATATGAGGGATGTAGTGAGGATTTTTGTATCTTTTCTTTTCTTTCTATTTTAGATACATTATCTCTTGTACATTGGTCTTGTGACCACTTAGTGATAGCACACCTTGTACATTATGTTGATATATATATATATATATATTGAGGTTGTTATTACTTTCTTTTACCTATCTTTACATGTGTTATTTATTTTCTCTCTTTATGCACATGCTTCTTATATAATGAATGCAATTTTATATTTCTGTTTCACACTAAGATGTCTTAATGAGTTTTGTTTAAAGTGTTTTAAAAATACAGGTTGTCAAAGTCTTCTTGCCATAAATTCTCTTCTTGCAAAGTTTTTCAAGAGTTTGTATTAGGATAGATTTTATTGTATTTAACAAGTGAGTATGAGTTGAGTAATTTATGACTTCTCTCATATGTTCATTTGTTTGTTGTGGTTTTGTTACAGATTACCAAAGGGGGGAGATTGTTAGGATATATGTGGTTTGATGTTAGGAACATATGTCAATTTAGAATTGGCTAATTCTTTGACAAAATGCACTTTATTTGTAATTGGATAGATCTAGGATGTGTTTAATGTTTCAAGGAACAAGGTTTCAAGATCAAGTGTTAAAGCCATGCAAATCTATCTAAGAAACAAGTGAAGAAGTGTTGGATTTTAAAACTCGACAGCTAGCATCTATCAAGGTTTAAAAAGCTGCTGAAACTCGAAAGCTCGACAGATACTCTATCTATTGAGATTTATGAAAAATAGATTTTCAGTTCTGTTTTGAATCCAATTCGTGTGTATATGTTTAGACTTTCTTTTCTCACGACCCTAAATATATATAAGGATTGTTTTGAGGGCCGTCAAAGGTTGTGTGAGTGTGAAGCAAAGTTGTGTTCATGCAAATTGTGATCGAAGATAGAATTTGCCATCGTTCATCTTTCTATTGAAGAAGTTGCTGTGTTTGTACACAGTAGAGTTTTGTGACAAAGGAGTTTCTTGATCTTCATCGTGTGATGAATTGAAAAACTTTGCAGCCAACATCTTTCTCAAGTTGGTGATTAAGTCGCGTACTGGGATCCGCGCATATATTGGTTAGTCACGTACTGGGAGCCGTGCATTGAAAAGGAGATATTGTTACTACAAAACAAGTCCAATTGAGTATTGGGGTAAGGGTTCAACTGTAAGTTGGTATAAGGTACTGAGATTCTTTTACTTGTAACCGTTTGTTTTGATAATAGTGGATTCTCAGGAGTGGTGACCTTAAAATCATCTGGTGGAGTTTTTATTGTGTAGGTTTTCTCCAGTCGTAAACAAATTACCATGTCAATTTAATTTCTACTACATTTAGTTAATTGGTGATTTGTTTGTGCTATCACGCGTTTTGCATGTTAATTGAATTAATTAATTAACTTGGCTAAATCAATTGGTTAATTTATTACAAGGGGTCAATACATTCTTAGCCTATCACAAATAACTTAACCATCACAATATAAGAAACTTACATCAGAAACCCCATTGAAAACCCGTATCAAAATCCATGATCAAACTAGAGATCCAAGCCCATATTAGAATCTCCATTAAAAGTCCAGATCTTTTGATTGAATCGTTAGCGCGATTTCATGTTATCTACTTAGTAGTTACTAATAAAATAGAGCATATAAACAAAGAAGAATCACGTGAAGGAAGTACTGCCTGAACCTTACTGATCAAATTGTGAATACATCTATTCAAAAGGTCAAGAGAGGAAACACTCTCCAATTGATGGTCACCCTCATGGATACTGCCTCGATTAACAATTCCGTACACTCCTCCACAAAAACCCAATGCCCATGCACCAAATTTAGCGGTGAAACACAAGTTGTAAATTTCAAGTCTTTATATATATAAAAGAGAGTCCTAACAGGAGTCTCCCTTTTTTTCTTAATCCTAAAGCTTTTTTTATTTTTATTTTTATTTTTATTTTTTAATAATTAAAGAGAGAGTCCTAACAGGAGTCTTTTTTTTTTCCCCTTAATCCTAAAGTTTTTAATTTTTATTTTTATGTGAGTTTTTTTTAATTAAATCAAATAAAAAAATATATATAAAAAATGCTGATATGGAAAATTGTGGAGAGGTCAGAGGCTTCGATTATATATATTGATTACATAATCAAGGAAATAGTTTAATTAATACTTAATATACACATTCTAATCTTTACTGGGTAAAACACTGGATCAGGATTATCTTATATGAAGAAAGATTAAAGGCAAAGCTTTCATTTGGTGCTCTAGTGCAGTAGATAAGTCACGATATGGACACGTTGTCAATTTTAGACACATATCTGCATCATATTAGGTATAGTGTATTGGACACATAACAAATCCAAATATTAAGAATTTAAGACAGTCTTCCCTTGTCCACGTGTGCTTTTGAAGAAGTGGTTGCACTTGCACACTTCATTATGGAGTTTGTCAGTTAGAACATCCCACTTTTACAAAGACTCAAACCGATGAAGCTACATCCATTGGAACTTAACATTAATTCTTCTTCATGTTGCTTTGGTAACAATTGAAACAAAAAAATCAAAAAAAGAAAAAGAAAAGCAAATTGAATAATACATAATATTAAAAGTATACAAATTGATTGCATGCATGAATTAATTTAATTTGTTAAGTATTTCTTGTAAGGACCTGATTCGGGTCCTTGGCCCAAAAGACGGATGGACTTAAGCTCAAAAAGCCCAAAACAATAAATTTATAGAGAATGAGTTGAAGAACTGGACTTCAGTGAGTTAGTTAACCAAGAAGGTAGATCTTGATGACAAGAGAAAGAAAATAGACAAGTTTAGTCTTGAGAAAATAGTCCTCGGCCAAGTCCGAGGAGATTGATTCTTTTATATTAATACTCAAGTTGGGTTACAAGATCTGTTCTGGATTGTTACAGTGTTTTTTCCTCTTTTTTCTAATCCCCTCTTTGTCAGGGACCCCTTATATTATATATCTCCCTTTAAATGATCTTGACCCTCCATTTATTGATCATCCAAGTCACTATTTGAGTGCTTGTCGTATCGGACACCCTTTCTGACCCTCTGTGAGTTGGGATTGCCAAGACAGCACTGTTTAGGGGTCTTCTCCACATAAATGTGGCCAGAAAGTTAGTTGCAGAGCATTCAATGCGGTGGCAGTAGCTTTCTCTTAGATATTTCCTAACTTTCATTCTTTTAGTGCGTTCGTAATGCACGCCCCTATCAGTGAAGTTTCCTGTAGGGTCACTTTAAGTGATGTGATATGTATTCAGTCTGTGCTTCGTCTATCCGAGGAGACGATCCTCCTCAGACCACCTTTCCCAACCTTTCTGTTTGCATGTTACTTATGGGATTTTGAGCTTAACAACCTTACTATTGTTTATTAGTCCTTGGACTAATCAATGCTCTCGGCCAAGGCTTAAGGCCTAAGGCCTAATATATGATTTTGGGCCCTTATCCCTACATTTCTAAATTTGCAGAAATAATTTATTTATTTATTATTAATTCATTATATTATCTTTTTTTTTTCATTATATTATCTCAATAATTTACATTTTCTAATTCCTTGTATTTTAACTATATGGAACAAATACTAATGCTGTAGTTGAAATTTGTGCTATATAGGTAAACAAAGTATTAATATGGTACGTGAAATTATTTCTATGTATTAGTTATTTATATGTAGTGCACTAATTATTTATGCAAATTGAATTTTTATAAGATTTATATATGAAACAATTGATTTGTAAAATAACATATTTGTTCAAATTGCGTTGCTTTAGCAACAATTGAAACAAAGTACAATAGAAAATAAAAGCAAATTTAGTTTTATGAAATCAAGAAAATAAGAAATAATTGTACCTTTAATTAATTAGTAGAAATAATTAAATATTTATTAATTTTCTCAATTAGTTACTATTATTAAAAATCCTCTCTTTCTAATGACATGTTATATATAATCGAAGTTTTGATTATCAAAATATTATAACACATAATAAGTATTTTACATGGATCATAATATAATTTCTTAAAAATTATTTCAAAATGCTCGATTCATCACGCAATATATCAGAAAGTTTAAAAAATAATACTAATACATTAGCTACAATGGAATTAAAAAGTTTCTTAAAAAAAAAAAAAAAAAATAGTTGGTCTGTTGGTAATAAACCATCAGCCAAATCATTAGCCAATGGCAAAACATTGTCTTTGGCATTTTAATAATCAAAATATCCGATCTTCATATGGGTTTTTTTAATGATATTTCCAACAAATTGTGGGGTGCATGTACTAGGTGGAATTATTGTTCAATATCTCATGAGTATATTATTGAATATAAGACAAATTTACGCGCGTTTACGATTTTTTTTTTTTTTTTTGGGTTATGTGTAATATTATTACTGCCTATTTATTACAATGACAAAAAAATGAGGGGAAAAATATATGTGTTATCATGTCATTCATGTGATTTTTTTTATTTTTATTTTTTTTATATAAAAGAATGCGACTCATGTGGCTTGATGAAGTCATGATTTTTTTTTTTTGGATGAAATCATGAAAGCGAAACTGAAACATAATATCAAACTCAGACGTTAGCCTATTTGACCAACTCACAACCTAACCTTTTTTTTTTTTTAGAAAGAAACTTTCATTCAATTATAATAGTGAAACATCATGATACAAGGTTGTCAAGGCAGGTGAAGGAGAATCCTCCAACCAATATAAATCTCATCTAAATTCCTAGCATATTCCTCTTTGGTAGGCAAGTTTAAACACAAATTTTCACATTTTAAACAATATTACACATATTTCTACACATATTTTTACCCATACATATTTCAAAAAATCACAAACAACATTACTCAAACTACTCTACCAAAAAAATTTATTTTATTCTTTCAAGTTAGGTTGTGTAACCATTTCACAACCTAACTTGAAAAAATAAAATAAAATATATTTAGAGTTAGACATGAAAGTCAAGGAATAATAGGCTGTCACAGGGTCTGGATAACACCAAATAAGTAAACAAAGAGCCAAAGATGACAAGATCAAGGTGCGTCCATGCAAACCTTCCTTACAAATCCATTTCAGATATAAATGCACCGTCAAAGCTCTCTCTCCCACTTACACCACCACCACACCAAGACGTGGGGAGCTCAATCAATGGCTTCAAAAACCTCTTCTTCTAAACCAAAACCCTTCATTTTCTTTATCCTCTTCCTCTCCTTCTCCCTCTTTTTCGTTGAGTTATCCTTTAGACCAAAGCCAAACCTTGTTAACACTCGTGCACTTCAACATCATCGGGCCAAGATATCAAGTGGGTTCAATCTTATTGCAAAAGAATTAAAGGGTAAGAAAGTTAAAGTTGGTTTGGTTAATGTAGGTGATAGAATAGAAGCTACATATAGATTACTTGGATTAACAAAGTCAAACACTGAAACTGTCAAGGTAGGGTTTGATCATGTGTCCAAGAATTTGACATGGAATGACTTCTTCCCTGAATGGATTGATGAAGATGAGAAATGGGCTCCACCCAAGTGCCCGGAGATACCGTTGCCGAGGGTGGAGGATTATGAGGACCTTGATTTAGTAATAGCTAAGGTTCCATGTGATAGGGCTAAGGAGAATAAAGGGATTAGGGATGTGTTTAGGTTACAAGTCAATTTAGTGGTGGCTAATTTGGTGGTAAGCAATGGATGGATTAGTCTTGATGTTAAGCGGACGGTGTACGTTGTGTTCATCGGGTCTTGTGAGCCAATGGTGGAGATTTTCAGATGTGATGATCTTGTGATGCATCAAGAGGATCATTGGGTGTATAAGCCTAATATGAGGAGACTGAAGCAGAAAGTAATCATGCCTTTTGGGTCATGCCAACTTGCTCCTAATTATGCACAAACCGGTGAGTTTTAGTTTAATCAGAATTTCTTTGTGTAGTTCTGTTGATATGCCAATAAGAAAGACATGACATAATTTCTTTTACTTTTTTTTTATAAGTTTCATTGAGGAGATTAGTTTGTTTACAAAAAATTTCTAGACAATTAAGGAAACTTTTTTTGTCCATAATTAATAATTAACCTGCCAAACTTTCCAAAATTCTACATGCTATGTTCTGGCATATATTTTTCTTTTCATTATCAGGATTGTAATGGCTGATGAGGAATAAGAAATGATAACTCTAATTGAGGGAAATCATGCGGTCAAAACTCTTGTATATTAATTATTGAGTTCTAAATAATAAATATTGTAATTAAATTAGTAAGATATTATTAAGGGATTGACCATCACGGCAATATTTTGGACAAAAGCAAATTGGGTTGGTGCGTTTTAGACTTTTAGTACACCAGGATTGACATTTTCATACTAGTTTTTTTTTTTTTTGGGGGGGGGGGGGGGGGGGGGGGGTGGGTAAGCGACATAAAAGCAAACTCAGTATAACGAGACATTTAAAAGTGTGGTATAACAACAAGATTCTATAATTTCAATATATAGGAACAATAAAATAAAAAGCCCATTTGTACATATTGATATTTCTCATTATACAGAGTTTCATTTATCTTATTAATTTGGCTCTTAGCTTATGGATGCAACCTAAATATCACAAGTTTTCTACATTTTGAGCGTCAATTACTTGTTGTTTTTGGTTAAAAGTCTTACGGTTCAGTGGTAGAATTGGCTTCAAAAACCATCGCTTGCTGTATGGAAAAAAATATTTAAAGAGAAGGAATTATATTGCTTGTATTCTTTGTAATTACACACAAATGTTTGAACAACAAGTAGTAAAAGGATGAAATGGAAATTAGATGGGTGTAAGGTTCAATATATGAAACATAAAAAGGATATGATAAAGGCTCATAGTCTTGTAGCTCATCATTGATTAGTCTCTTTTATAAGAAAAACCAAGGTTTATTTCAAAAAAAAAAAAAAAAAAACTAAGGTCTAAATCCTTCATATTTTACTTATTGTAACAATTGAATTATATATATAAATTTAAAAAAAAAAAAATTTGAAAGAAAACAAAAGAAAAAAAGTCTAATTGCACATCTCATAACATGAAAACCCTTGTCAAGCAATTTCAATAATATCCTACATTAGAATTTAGAACTATATAACAATTTCAAAGCTTTGATTTTTTAGGTGATGAGACGTGGAGAAATCATAGGTCACAGTTTCAAAGGGAGGCCTATGTAACAGTCCTCCATTCTTCAGAAGCTTATGTTTGTGGCGCAATAGCCTTAGCTCAAAGCATCATTCAGAGCAAATCCAACAAAGACCTAGTCCTCCTTGCTGATTACTCCATTAGTTCCAAGTCCATCCGAGGCCTAACAACCGCCGGATGGAAGATCAAACGCATCAAACGCATCCGAAGTCCATTTGCCGAAAAGGGTTCCTACAATGAGTGGAACTACAGCAAGCTACGCATATGGCAGCTCATAGAGTATGACAAAGTTATGTTTATAGATGCTGATCTTTTAGTCCTAAAGAACATAGATAAATTCTTCATTCTTCCACAAGTATCTGCTGCACCAAATGATATGGTGATTTTTAATTCTGGGGTCATGGTAATTGAACCATCATTGTGCATGTTCAAGGAGTTAATGTCTAAGAGTTTCAAGCTGGAGTCATATAATGGTGGTGATCAAGGATTTCTTAATGAAGCTTTTACATGGTGGCACCGGTTGCCTAAAAAGCTCAATCAGCTCAAAAGTTTCGATGGGTCGAGCAATGAGAAGCATGACATACCGGAGGATAGTTATACAATGCATTATTTGGGGTTGAAGCCATGGATGTGCTACAAGGACTATGATTGTAATTGGGACATGTCGAGTCACCATCCATTTGCTAGTGACTCAGCCCACAAGAGGTGGTGGCAAGTGTTTGATGCCATGCCAAAGAATTTGCAACAATATTGTGGACTCACTAAGAAAATGGATGCAAGGATAAGGAAGTGGAGAGGGATAGCTAGGAGAGCTAGTTCTGATGGGCATTGGAGAATTAAGGTTAAGGACCCGAGACAACACCATTTTTTGGACTAGTTAAGAGATGCCAATAGTTGAATAGAACAATACACACTTTTTTTTTTTTTTGAGAGAGAGTTTTAACTTATGGCGTCCGCTCCTGATGATAGCTCTTTTATTATCAGACCAAAACACCAATCGGTTTTTTGGTGTAGGCAGAGATTGAACCCCAAATTTCTTATTCAACCATCAGAGACTTTACTAGTTGAATTAACTGAAACTTACGAACAACACACTATTTGTTATAATGGTTCCTATTTTTTTTGAACAAATTAATAATGTAATGGCATTGTAGCTATAGAAAATTTTGAAAATAGTTACCTTAATGTTAGATTGTTAATGTTGTTTTTGTATTGACAGACAAAAGAACCTCACAAGTTACCACTCACAATCCCGCACTTGGGATGAAGTGACGGGGTTCTTAGTTTTCTGTACAAATATCATCTAAGGTTGAATTAATGTTTTAGATTGAATTTTTTTTTTCTTCAGGTTTTAGATTGAATTAATGTCTCGTTTGTTGTTACTATTTCAAAAGATAATAAGATATGAGTTTATATATTGCATGATGTCAAATTACCTATTGTTTCAAAAGTTTAAGCTTTGAGATATGATGAATTTAATCATTTAAATACACAATTCTAATATTCTCCCTTAGATGAAACAACGTTCAAACTTAGGACTTCTTACTCTGATAAGATTTTAAATTACCGATTGTCCAAAAAATTTAAGTTTTAAAAGATAGTAAATTTAATTATTTGACCACGCTCTAAGATGTGACAAATAAAATAATAAGACAAAACTTGAATTGTAATCTAACAAATAGATTCTACAACTAGAGGAGCTTGGATTGAGAATGCCATAAATGGGCTTTAAGACCTGCGAGCCTAAGTGAGGGGTCTCTTGGGCTCTCGAACCATAGCTTGCCCTGAATCAAAGTTTCAGGGCATGGTTTACCGTTGCCGAGGGTGGAGGATTATGAGGACCTTGATGTAGTAATAGCTAGAGTGGTTAAAGAGAATAAAGGGATTAGGGATGTGTTTAGGTTACAAGTCAATTTAGTGGTGCCTAATCTGTGGGTAATTAATGGATGGATTATGGCTTGTTTGGATGGCCTATTTCCGTTACTCAATTCTTAGTTTCCATAACTCATAACTCAAAAATGGTAGGACCCATAGCTCAATATCCGTTTGGCGTACGATAACTCTGTTTCCATCACTCAATTCTCTGATTTTTGAGTTATGAGTTATGGAAACTGAAAACACATTTTAGCTGTTTTCAATTTCCATAACTCATAACTCAATAGCATTTTCATAATTAAACATACACAAGGGACCCACCAGCCGCAACTTTTGACTCACTTTTTTTTTTTTTTTTTTCTTCTCCAGGTTTCTTTCTTCTTTCTTTGTTCTTCCATTTGGTCTTTCTTTCTTTTTTTTTCCTCCTTTTCGCCTTTCTCATCTCAGTTCATTTTTTTTTTTCATCTCAGACCCAAGAGTTCCATTCTTCCAACTCTGCATTCATCAGCCTAGTCAGAAGCTATTTTTTTCAAAATGGGTTACTGCGAGTTGTTTGTTCTTTCTTGGTGGGTTGCTTGAATCGGTCTGAGTTCGGTGTTGAAGGACGGTTTGAATTTCGGTCTTGAATCGATGGGTTGCTTGCCGGTTTGGGTGTGGGTTTTTTCTAGGTTTGTTGTTTTTTTCTACTTCTTTTTTCTGGGTTCGTTGTCTTTCACTGGGTTTGAAGTTCAGTGTTTTTTTCTGGGTTTGTTGATGCTATGACACACAAAGTTGAAGTTTGCCATGGTTTGAAATTGACGGTATAACTGGGTTTCTGGGTTTTTTTTTTTTTTTTTTTTTTTTTTTTTCACTGGTTTGGGTGATCTGGGTACTACCAAAAAAAAAGAAAAAAAAAAAGGCTATGCCGAGACAGGTATGGGACCCACAAACAGTGTGAAAAATATTGAGTGATAGAAATTGAGTGATGGTGCCAAACGGGTGTGGTATTTTAGAGTGATGAGTGATGAGTGATGGAAATTGAGTGATGAAAAAAAATGATCCAAACGAGGGTTAGTAGTCCTGATGTTAATCGGACGGTGTACACTGTGTTCATCGGGTCTTGTGAGCCAATGGTGGAGATTTTCAGATGTGATGATCTTGTGATGCATCAAGGAGATCATTGGGTGTATAAGCCTGAGTTGAGGAGGTTGAAGCAGAAGGTACTCATGCCTTTTGGGTCATGCCAACTTGCTCCTAGTTATGCACAAACAGGTGAGTTTTAGTTTATGGATGCTGATCTTTTAGTCCTAAAGAACATAGATAAATTCTTTATTCTTCCACAAGTATCGGCTGCACCAAATAGTAGGATGATTTTTAATTCTGGGGTCATGGTAATTGAACCATCATTGTGCATGTTCAAGGAGTTAATGTCTAAGAGTTTCAAGCTGGAGTCATATAATGGTGGTGATCAAGGATTTCTTAATGAAGCTTTTACATGGTGGCACCGGTTGCCTAAAAAGCTCAATCAGCTCAAAAGTTTCGATAGGTCGGGCAATGAGAAGCATGAGATACCAGAGGATAGTTATACAATGCATTATTTGGGGTTGAAGCCATGGATGTGTTACAAGGACTATGATTGTAATTGGGACATGTGGAATCACCATCCATTTGCTAGTGACTCAGCTCACAAGAGGTGGTGGTAAGTGTTTGATGCCATGCCAAAGAATTTGCAACCATATTGTGGACTCACTAAGAAAATGGATGCAAGGTTAAGGAAGTGGAGAGGGAAAGCTGGGAGAGCTAGTTTTCCTGATGGGCATAGGAGAATTAAGGTTGAGGACCCGAGACAACGCCAATTTGTGAACTAGTTAAGGGATGCCAACAGTTGAATAGAGCAATACAATATTTGTTATAATGGTTCCTTTTTGAACAAATAATGTAGTGACATGGTAGCTATAGAGAATTTTGGAAATAGTTACCTTAATGTTAGATTGTTAATGTTGTTTTTGTATTGACAGACGAAAGAACCTCACAAGTCACAAGTCACAATCCCGCATTTGGGATGAAGTGATGGGGTTCTTAGTTTTCTGTACAAATATCATTTAAGATTGAATTAATGTTTTAGTTTGAATTGCTGTCCTGTTTATTGTAACTGCTAATTATCTCAAATATAAGACATGAGTTTATATATTGCATGATGTTAAATTACCGATTGTCTTAAAAGTTTAATCTTTGAAATATGGTAAATTTAATTATTTAACCATACAATTCTAACACTACCCCTTACGGTTGGGCTCATTTAAATAAGAGTAAGAGTATAGGAGATAAAAATTGAATTTAGGACTTTTTTCTTTGATATCATGTTAAATTACCCATTGTTCCAAAAGTTTAGAGCCCGTTTGGTATGTGTGTTTAAACAACAGTTTTCAGTTTTTTTAGAAATATGTATGGGTGAAAAAGTGTGTGGAAATATATGTAATGTTGTTTAAAAACTGAAAACATGTATTTAAACACATGTACCAAACGGGCCCTTAAACTTTGAAATATGGTAACTTTAATTATTTAACCACACAATTTTAACATATGATAAATAAAATAATAGCACTAAACTTGAATTGTAATCTAACAAATAGATTCTACAACTGGAGGAGCTTGGGTTGAGAAAGCCATAAATGGGCTTTAAGACCTACTAGCCTAAGTGAGGGATCTCTTCGGCTCCCGAACCATAGCCTGCCCTGGATCAAAGTTTCAGGGCATGATTTACGTAAAAATACTAGGCTAGTATTGCTCTCTCTTCTCAATAAAAACTAGTGCCATTCTCATTGGCCAAGTATGCAATTCTTCCCCTAAAAAGTTTGAGTTGGAGTGTCTTTAGTTAACCCTACCTCTAGTCGCCCCTAATTATTTGGAGGAATCTTCCTTTCTTTTATAGAAAACATTACAATCTTTAAAAAGGAATCTTGTTCAATCACAAATAAAAAATGAAGTTTAATTTAACCCTATTATTAATTAATTAATTTTTTAGGAGATATGATAGAGTTTCAATTAATGGTGTTTACTTCATGATTGCTCTTTATAATCAGGCCAAAACACCAATTGGTTTTTTAATATAGTCGAGGTTTGAAATTCATATCTCTTATTTGATAGCAAAAGACTTCAAAAAAAAAAAAAAAATTGGAGACAAAATTTTGCTCTAAATACATTTGGAGCCTTAAGTTTTAATCCCAACTAGAAAGATGAAATGTGTTTCTATCATAGGACAAAGTTTGGTCATTTCATCCACTAGAGATATATGAGAAGAAGTTTCAGTCAAAAGATACAAAACCCAGCTGACTTTTAAAGTGAATTTTTGCCATGCTTTTTCCTGAAAAATATTGTATTCAGTCAAATTAAGTGTTTGTTTCAAGACTATGGAATGATCTTTGCTTTAAAAGCTTGCTGATCTTTGTGGGTCATTGGCTAGGAGTTTGGCGTGGGTTATCGAGTTGATCAGCGTTGGTCTCTGATCGTTGTGGTGGTCATTGGAATTGTGGTGACTAGTGGCTAGCAGTGGGTAGTATTGCTGGGTTGAGAAAGAGAGAGAAAGAGAGAAAGAGAGACAGTGAGACGAAGAGGGAGAGAGGATGAAAAAAACAAAAACAAAAAAGGAATAAAAACAGAAGTTTTGATGTTGTAAAAAAAATAGAAGTTTTGATGTTGAGTGTATTATAAAGTGAGATGTTAAATGTTATAAAGTGGTTTTTTGAGATGCCAAATGCTAAAATTTTTAAAACCCTTGATGTGAATGCTCTTAGTTCAGGTTGTTGCTATCTTCTACATAGGGACAACCACCGATCCTTGAACATCTCCCTATTGAAGCAAAAGATTTTCTGCTGAAATGTTTGAAAAGGTATGTAATTTTTATTGTTCTCTACATGCTGTCTCTCCTTCAAATAATTTGTTTGAATTCTGGATGTCCTAAATATATATTGCACTGGAAAACTTTCTTTTTCTTGTTCAAAATTATTTCTTAAGAGTAATTTTGATGAGCAATTTAGATTCAGAGACTACTAATTTTAGTTTTAGTTGTTCTTTATATATTCACTAATTTCTTCTATTTTTCTTTTGTATTTTAATAGATCAATACAATTTATACCTTAAAAAACTTGAATTTGTAAATAATAACATCACTATTCACCACTATTTCTGTGAAAAGAGACGTCATTTTCATGTACAATCTTAAAATTTTGATTTCTATATTCTTCCCTTGCCAAATGATTTTTGATTGCCAAATTCAACAAGGTATAAAAAGAGGTGACACAATGACTACACAACGACCACAATTTGAACTTAGTGCGTGTTTAGACTTATGATGTAGTTTTTTAGTGATTGCTTATTTGTTAAAAAATAAAAATTGATTAAACTGTAGTGTTTAGAAAATGTGAGTATATAATAAAATAGGCTAAAAACTACAAAAGAAATCAAAGAAAAAGGCATAAGAAAAATGAAAATTTTAGATAAGACATCAAATTCAAGGAACTATAGGAAATCGAAATATTTTATATGCCACTCTTTCTATTCCATTCTATTTACCACAAATTAAAATCTGCCACTTGTCAATTAATACCTAATTTTACACTTTTTATTTAACTTGCCAAAAATAAGAGGAAAACAAGAATGTCATTCCTACGGTCCTACCTCTGGTAACACCACAAGCAAGAAACAACCACCACCAACCTTAATTACCAGTGCTTGATTGGCCCGCCATTGCGACCACCTTTGCTTTCCTGTTTTCTTGCCCTGAACACAAGTCCCATCACCATCGTTGTTTAATCCACTTCCATTTCCACCACCATCACCTTTGCCTTGCTCCTCATTTTTTTTTTTTCTTCTTTATTTTTTTGATTTTATCTCATTTTTGGTAAGTGAAATAAAAGGTAGAAAAAGTAGGTATTAATTGACAGGTGGCCGATTTTAATTTGTGTTACATAGAATG
The DNA here is from genome assembly GCF_932294415.1 of Quercus robur. Lineage (NCBI taxonomy): Eukaryota > Viridiplantae > Streptophyta > Magnoliopsida > Fagales > Fagaceae > Quercus > Quercus robur. The sequence goes on along the minus strand of NC_065536.1, from coordinate 11,552,021 downwards.
GAATAGAGAGAAGATTTTGATTGCCAAAAATGACATGATCAACATGCGCATCCATGCAAAGATTCCTTAAAACCACTTTTGGGATATAAATACACTACAAAGTTCTCCCACTTACACCACCACACCAAAACTTGGGGAGCTCAATCAAATCAAATCAAATCAATGGGTTCCAAAACTTCTTCTTCTACTAGAGCAAAACCCTTCATTTTCTTTCTCCTCTTCCTCTCATCCTCCCTCTTTTTCACTGTGTTAACCTTTAGACCAAAGCCAAAATTTATTAACACACATGGGCTTCAACATCAAGCCAAGATATCAAATGGGTTTAATCTTATTCCAAAAGAATTCAAGGGTAAGAATGTTAAAGTTGGTTTGGTAAATATTGTGGGTGATAGAATAGAAGCTACATACAGATTACTTGGATTATCAGAGCCAAAAACTGAGACTGTCAAGGTAAGGTTTGATCATGTGTCCAAGGATTTGACATGGAGGGACTTCTTCCCTGAATGGATTGATGAAGATGAGAAATGGGCTTCACCCAAGTGCCCGGAGATACCATTGCCGAGGAAGGAGGATTATGAGGACCTTGATGTGGTAATAGCTAGGACTCCATGTGATAAGGTTAAAGAGAATAAAGGGATTAGGGATGTGTTTAGGTTACAAGTCAATTTAGTGGTGGCTAATCTGGTGGTGAGGAATGGATGGCTTAGTCCTGATGTTAATCGGACGGTGTATGCTGTGTTCATCGGGTCTTGTGAGCCAATGGTGGAGATTTTCAGATGTGATGATCTTGTGATGCATCGAGGAGATCTTTGGGTGTATAAGCCTGAGTTGAGGAGGTTGAAGCAGAAGGTACTCATGCCTTTTGGGTCATGCCAACTTGCTCCTAGTTATGCACAAACAGGTAAGTTTTAGTTTGATCAGAGTTTCTTTGTGCAGTTTTGTTGATATGCTAATTAGACATGACACTTAATTTCTACCACTTATTTATGTATTTTTGTATGAGATGGGTTCAAGTTACACCTGGTGTAACTTCAAAAGCGTTACACCTATTTTAAACCATTGATTTCTCACATATCTAACGGTAGAAAAAAAAAACTAGTATTTATTGCTTTCCAACTCATCTCATCTAATTAATACTAGCATTTTAGTCGCTCTCTTATTTATTACATTTATAAGTATCTTAACATTTAGGGAGATAAAAAAGTATTATTACATTTATAAGCATCTTAACCTTTAGGGAAATAAAAAGGAATTGCAAAATCACCGATAACTAAGAACTTGGATTACATCCAAAACTAAAAAAAACAATGAAACAGGAAATTGTGAAGCTATGTATCAGGTAGGGAGAGAAAACAAAGATGACGACTTTTCAACAAGAACTTTGCTAGAGCCTCTGGAAATAAATTTTTATTGGGTACCAAAGAATTCCTTTTTATATGTCTAATCTAAACAAACCTTGTTTGATTTTTCTCCTACAAAATAAAACCATCTTTTTTTCTAAAATCTAAATAAATCCCAATATTTTTTACTTTAAAGTTTTCCCCTACTTATTATGGGCCAAGGCGACTTGAGCTTGGTCTTCCTAGCCATCTTTGGGCAAGGCGGCAGTGACTTTGGCTTGCTTATCCCTTTCCCCTTTCCCATGGTGTTTATTTATTAAATATTTGGGCCGTGGGCATGTAGTCAGTGAGGTAGTCGCAAATAATGGCTCTCGATTTCACTGAAATTGCTGAGTATCATTGAAAATGTTCTTGTGATGGACATCGATAAATTCCTGCATTTGGGTTTTTTTTTTTTTTTTTTGGGAGAAAACCTGCATTTGGGTTTGAGAGTTGACCGAGAGATATTTTTTCTTTAATGGTACAAATGAGAGAGATAGAGATCGGAGAAGTTAGCTGACTTTTATTTTATTATAAGATGTTTATAAATGGTTATATTTAATAAATAAGAGAGAGACAAAAATGCTAGTATTAATTAGATGAGATGAGTTGGAAAACAATAAATACTAGCATTTTTTCTACCGTTAGATATGTGAGAAATCAATGGTTTAAAATAGGTGTAACTTGAACCCATCTCTTTTTGTATTATTGATTGAGGAGATTAATATATTTACAAAATATTTATTGGCAATTAAGGAAAGTTTTCTTTCCATAACTGATAATTAACCTGCCAAACTTTTCCAAATTCAGCATGCTATGTTTTGGATTTTTTTTTTTCTTTTCGTTATCATGATAGTGATGGCTTATGAGAAAAGAAATGACCGCAGGGAAATGATGTGGTCAAAATTCTCGTATAATATTATTGAGTTATAACTATTGTAACTTGTATTAAATAACTAAGACTTTATTAAAGGATAGACCATCTCCCCATATAGGCAATATTTTGGACAAAAGCAAATTGAGTTGGTGTTTTTTAGTCACCAGGATTGACATTCCATATTAGTTTTCGCTTTTTTTTTTGGTAAGTTCTTTAACAGAATGAGACTCCTCTTTTTTTTGGTAAGAAGCAGAATAAGTCAGTTAGAAAAAAGAATTAAATACGTATGAGGGGATTAAAAAAAATGGATGTGCAAGTTGATAGTTATGTATGGTCCAATGGAGCTGCTCAAATCCATTTCGTCATGATTTTTTTTTCTTTATTATATTAAGGGGAATATTTTCACCAATGCAAAATAAACCTAACACACAAGGTTCGTCATGTAATTAGAGGACCCCACATACAAAGGGATCGCCAGGTACCTACATTTGGTGATCTTTGAAGCAATCCCACTGATGCCTACTTGTCCAATGCACCATGATGGCGAACGAATGACCCTTGATGAACGATTCCTTACACTTAGCGTGAGTTTGGATTGGGATTATAAATAAAAATTATTTTATTATTCAACTTATTTTTTCTATTATTCATAAGTCTTACTGCACTTTTTGGCATTATTCATGAACTCTATTGTACTATTTCAATTAACTTTTACCTTTATTTACAGTACTTTCAGTAATAATTTTTTAGTTTCAGCAAAATAAATGGTATCCAAACACATCCTTAGTCCTCCAAACCATTTGTATGCCCTCCATGCCTCTATCTCCATATGTAAAGAATTTGCACATACGCCCAAATATCCCTCTACAGATTCGTATCTTTTAAGTATGGGAAGTCAGACCCAAGGATCTCGAGTATTAACTCCACTACGCTCCCTATAAGGGATAAGCCTAAATTCATGGAAACTTGGTCATTTCTATTTCACTATATAAATATCAAACCTCCTATTCTCCAAGGTACGTAGAATTTCATAACTCTAATATTTTTGGAGTGATTAAAAATCATTGAGTCACTAACTTAACCTTCAAAAGGTCTTTGGTCAGCATCACATTGGTATACTCTATAAATATCAAACCTCCTATTCTCCAAGATACATAGAATTTCCTAACTCTCATATTTTTGGAGTTATTGGAAATAATTGAGTTAATAACTTAACCTTCAAAAGGTCTTTGGTCAGCATCACGTTGGTATACTTTATAGGTTCTTCATTCTTCAGGTACCCTGCAACTACGCTTTTGGACTATTAACTCATTGACAATTCTTTACATTATCATTAGATATGATATTAATTTTTGATGTAAGGAGATAAGAGATCTTACTAGTATTATATAGCCTTCTCAAATATATATATATATATATATATATTATACAAGATAAAAATTCTATTCTAGCTTAATCTAAATGTATATGTGTATGAGATTTGAACTTTGACCCTTGCCCCTTACACCTTACAAACACTTATATTTGTGGAGTGACCCATGCACCAAGGGTGTGTGGCAGTCGCATCAAATAAAGATATAAATATAATACACCCTCTACACTAATTAATTGACATAAATAATCCTAAAAAAACAAACGATAGAAAAAGACTTTCAAACTATTGCTTTCGAGAAGTACTTTTGTTAGAGTTGCTTAGTTGGATTTCATGCTTTAAAGCGTTTGTTCGATTTTTGAAACGGCCGAGCCATGACACCTTAGATTGAAGCTGATTCATTTGTAGGATTAGGTACCCATTTGCATAGGCCCTTATAAAATCTTCATACATAATTAAATTTACTTTTTTTTAATCCTTTACTAGTTTGTTTAATATTCTGGTAAAAAGACAACATAGATTTCCCTCTTTCAATTTCAGAAGTTAAATTCACGTCTCCATATATATATATATATATATATATATATATATATTTTATCAATCATTGCTGTCTTCAATATATACAACCCATATATATATATATATATATATATAATATAGTGACATAAAAACACAAACTCCACATAATGAGACACTTAAAAGTGTGATATAAAAAAAAAATAAAAAACCTATAATTTCAACATATATATATATATATATATATAGGAACAATAAAATATAGAGCCCATTATAATGATATTTCTCATTCTGTACAGTTTCATTTATCATTTTAATTTGGCTCTTAGCTTATTGATGCAACCAAAATATCACAAGTTTTCTGTTGTTTTTGTGTGTGTGTGTGTGTCAATTTCTTGTTCTTTTGGCTAAGAGCCTTATGGTTTAGTGGTTCTGGGTTGAAAACCCTCACTTGTGGTAAGAGAGAATTGCTTGTATTCTTAGTAATTACTTGCAAATGTCTGAACAAGTAGTAAAAGGGTGGAATGGAATTAAATAGATGGGTGTAAGATTCAAATTTTTTGAAATTAACATACATAAAAAGAATATGAAAAAGACCTTAAGAGTGTTGTAGCTCAGCATTGATTTGTCATTTTTATAAGGAAAACCAAGATTTGAATCATTCCTCTCCTATTTATTGAAGCAATCGAATGGTATAAATTTTTTTTTTTTTGAAAAAGATCAAAAGAAAAAATTCTAGTAGCACGTCTCATAACAAGAACCTTTGTCAAGCAATTTTAATAATATCCTACATTAGACTTTAAAACTATATAACAATTTTAAAGTTTTTGACTTTTTTAGGTCAAGAGGTGTGGAGAAATTTTATGTCAGAATCAAGACAACAGAATCACAGCATTACCTTACACCGCCATAAGAAGGCATATGCAACAGTCCTCCATTCTTCAGAAGCTTATGTTTGTGGTGCAATAGCCTTAGCTCAAAGCATCATTCAGAGCAACTCCACCAAAGACCTAGTCCTCCTTGCTGATCACTCCATTAGTTCCGAGTCCATCCGAGGCTTAAGAGCTGCCGGATGGAAGATTAAACGCATCAAACGCATCCAAAATCCATTTGCCGAAAAGGATTCTTATAATGAGTGGAACTACAGCAAGCTACGCATATGGCAACTAATAGAGTATGACAAAGTTATGTTTATAGATGCTGATCTTTTAGTCCTAAAGAACATAGATAAATTCTTTGTTCATCCACAAGTATCGGCTGCAACAAATAATATGATGATTTTTAATTCTGGGGTCATGGTAATTGAACCATCATTGTGCATGTTCAAGGAGTTATTGTCTAAGAGTTTGAAGCTGGAGTCATATAATGGTGGTGAACAAGGATTTCTTAATGAAGCTTTTACATGGTGGCACCGGTTGCCTACAAAGCTTAATCAGCTAAAAATTTTCGATGGGTCGAGCAATGAGAAGCATGAGATAGCAGAGGATAGTTATACGATGCAATATTTGGGGTTGAAGCCATGGATGTGTTACAAGGACTATGATTGTAATTGGGACAAGTTGGATCACCATCAGTTTGCTAGTGACTCAGCCCACAAGAGGTGGTGGCAAGTTTTCGAGGCCATGCCAAAGAATTTGCAACCACATTGTGGACTCACTAAGGAAATGGATGCAAGGATAAGGAAATGGAGAGGGATAGCTAGGAGAGCTAGTTTGGCTGATGGGCATTGGAGAATCAAGGTTGAGGACCCGAGACAACACCATTTTGTGGACTACTTGAGGGATGCCAACAGTTGAATCGAACACAATACTATTTGTTCTAATAGTTCTTTTTTTTAGAACAAATAATGTAGTGGCATGGTAGCTTTATAGACTTTATACAGAGTCAATTCTAGAAAATTTTGAAATAGTTAACTTTATGTTAGTTGCTTGTTTTTTTTTGGACAGATAAACGAAGCCCCCACAAGCCCGCATTAGAGATGAAGTGATGAGGTTCTTAGTTTTCTGTACAAATATCGTCAAGAAGCATTAAATTAATGAACTAAAGACAAGAAACTTCTTTTTATTTAAAATCTCTAATTAGCGTAACTCAAATATTACTTCAGTCTATACCAAATTGGAAAATTATTAAGTACTTTCGGAATATCATAAATACGTATTCTCCACTTTCATATAAATAATGGGTCCCACCATGAATTTAATTAGTGAAGCCCACCATTCATGTGAGAGGAGGGAGTATGCATTTATGGTACTCCGAGAGTACACAATAATTTTCCATATCAAACGAAACAAAGTAACAAATACATAATAACATAGAATTTATTGTTTTCTAACTTTCTATAAATAATTAATAGTGGAAAAATATGAGATCAAAGTTTCGTAATTAAGTCCAAAGTAACTTCAAAGAAATAAATTATGAGAAAAGTTAATAGATGTCCTAAAAATATTAATTTAGGAAATATTTTTAGAAAGTTTTATGGGAAGAGAAAAAATAATTAATTAATTTTTACAGTTTTTTTATATTTCTCATAAGAGTGATATCAAAACTTTCTTAAAATTTTTTATTACCAAATATCCTAAGAGTATCGTTAACTAGACTCATAAATTATTAACACACTTTTTAGAAAGGACTCAGAATTAGTATAAGTATATATTGAAACTAGAAACTTAATTCAATGGGACTATCATCACCTTTGAATTACAAATAATAACACGAAACTTGAATTGTAATCTAACAGACTAATAGATTCTTCAAAATATTTCAAAAAAAAAAAAGATTCTACAACTGGAGGTGCTTGGTTTGAGAGAGAGACATAAATGGGCTTTAGGACCCACCAGCCCAAACGAGGGGCTCTTGGGCTCCTGAAATAGAGCTTGCTCTCAATCAAAGTTTTAGAGCATGATTTACTAAAGGGCAAGACTTAGGAATTGATCTAAGTGGATATTTTTGACATGAAATGGAAGTATATTTTTTAGTTAAGTAGTCATATGATTGAATCTTAATAGGGGAATTTAAAAAACAACACTTAAAGTATTGTACTTAAGTTTTATCCTACCTTTATAGTATTGCTCTCTCTTCTCTTTAAAATTATTAAAAACTAGTCTCATTCTCATTAGCTTGAGGAGTCTTTTTGTTTTTTCTTTTTAGGTAAAAAAAAAAAAATTACAATTGATCACAGGGAATTTTGTTCAATCAACTGAGACAAATAATTTTTGTGGCTCATTTTTTTGTTCTTTATTCTCACCCACCTACACCAAATTGCTAAAAAGAATGATGTAAAAACTACTACAAATTTTACTACATTTTAATTATAAATTGTCTTACATATATTATACAAGTCAATAATCATGTCAATTTCTATGGTCTTTCTCACAAAATCTTTTTTTTTTTTTTTAAATTATTCCGTTCGGCATCAATTTAATGGTAAAATATAAACTTTTTATTGAACTTGAATAGTTTATATTTTAAAAAGTAAACTATACATTTTCTTTTTTATTACAATGTAATTACAATAATATTAAATTTCAAATTTAAACAATGTCTCTCTTACTTATAGATATTAAGAGCATTTCACATTTGGTTCACCAAGATTCACTTTTTTGCATTACCAAAAAATTACTTTTTCTTAAAGTTGTAACTCAAATCTTTGATTTTTATTTTTTTTCCCCTTGGTGTTTCCCTCTTTTCACTTACCAGATGTAGGACAATTGGCGGTGATTGATTGAATATTCTATTGTCGCAAAATAATTGAACTATTATTAATACACATATACAATTATATTTTTAGCAAATTTTTTTTACAAAAAACTAGATAAATTGTTCTCAAGCAAACATATTAAAAAAGAATATTGTTATCTTTTTTGCATTTTTATGGATTTTACACACAAAAAAGAAAGAAACGTTCTTAATTTTAACTTTTAACTAGTTTTAACCGGACTGATTTAAGGTCTAGTTCCCCCATTGAACTAGGCAGTCCAAGGGAAATTAAATATTAGTTTTACATGACCGATAAAATTGTTCTTATAGCCAAGGTGAAAATTGCAACTTTACCATAATCAAAGGAAAAAAAGAAGGAAGAAGCAATTAATCCTATTTTTAATTAAAAAAAAAAACTTTTGTCCTTCATCTTTACTGTGATTGAGGGAGAGACAAAAAAGAAAAAAACCCATTATTTTTCTATATTTCATTTTTATTTTTCTTTTTCTTTTTTCAAAAACAATCACACCCACCTTTTTCCCTCCTCTCTCTCTCTCTCATATTTCTCCACTCTGCTTTTCTCACACACTGTAACCCCAAATCCAATACTCTCACTCTCTCTCTCTCTCTCTCTGTGTCAGAAACACATACATACATACATACACACAATGCAGGACATATTTGGATCAGTCCGTCGATCACTGGTGTTCCGTACAGCCCCACCAGAAAGCGATGATTCACCATCATCGCAATCACCGTCACCATCACCGTCACACTCACCACTGCCATTACCACTAGTCGACAAGATCAATTCTTGCATTCGTAAATCCAGAGTCTTCTCCAAACTCTCTTCTCCTCCTCCTCCTCCGCCACCGCCACCGATCCGATGGCGAAAAGGCGAGTTGATCGGCTGCGGCGCATTTGGGCGCGTCTACATGGGCATGAATCTTGATTCCGGGGAGCTCCTAGCTGTCAAACAGGTTGCTTTATATATATTGCTTTCTTGTGGTTTTTTGTCTTTTTGATTTTTGGTGGGTATTGGCTAGTTTTGGTTTTGGAGGCCAGTTTTTTGGGGTTTTTGATTGTTGATTTTATCTTGGTTTTGGTTAATTTTGGATTTGAAGATCAGTTTTGGGGATTTATCTTGATGGTTTTATCTGGGTTTGGGTAGATTTTGAGTTTGGAGGTTAATTTTGGGGTGAAAAAGTGAGTTTAATGGGGGGTTTTCTCTTGGTGACTTCATTTGGGTTTTGGTTAATTTTGGATTTGGAGGTCAGTTTTTGGGGTTTTCTCTTTTTGATTTTATCTGGGTATTGGTTGATATTGGGTTTGGAGGTTAGTATTGCAAGTGAAAAAAGTAATTTTGGGGAGGTTCTTTCTTGTTGATTTCATCTGGGTTTTGGTTAATTTTGGACTTGGAGGATAGTTTAGGGGTTTTTTTTCTGATTGATTTTCATCTGGGTTTATGTTAAATTTGGATTTTGGATTTTGATTCTGAGTTCTTTCTTTGTTGCAGGTTCTATAATGGGTTTTTGCTAATTTTAGTTTTGGAGTTATTGTATCTGGATTGTCTTCTTTTTGGTTCTAGTGGTTTTTGGTTAATTTAGTGTTTTGTTATTGTTTCTTTTTGATGGATGTGGAATCTGATTTTAGCTGTTTCGTGCTTGTTCTTGTCCAGGTTCTGATTGCAGAAAATAGCGCTTCAAAGGAGAAAGCTCAGGTTTGATTTCCAATTTCCTGTTTTTAGTGTGCTGCATTTGATATCAAGTGCTTTGTATTTGATTTTGTATTGATATTGTGGAGTTTATGCATTATCTCTTTTACTATTTTGTTACTGAGAGAGGAAAAAAGCAAAATTTGCCATTATTAGGTTTCATTATGTTCTGACTGCTGAACAATTTAAGTCATCAACTAAGGCGTTTAGATTTAGAAGTAGTAGATTCACTTGATTGTTAGCCTTTCTCTTTCTTATCCCTAGAAATGCAATATACTAACAGCAGGGTTGGCGGGATACAATTGGAGGTTTAATGGGACAATTTTAAGCTGAGTTTTTTTCCCTATAATATTCATTCTTCTTGCTTATGAGATGCAACAATGTAGTAGAGATGCAAAATAAAAGTTAAGTTTTTGTATTCGAGTTTTGCTAACTTCTCTTTTTCAAGTAAATTAAGTAATAATATAGCTCCAATTTTTTGTAATGCTGATCTTAGATAGGGTTTTATCATTTTGAATTTTGTTTTGTTTTGTTTTGTTTTTTTCTTGTAGAAGCAACTGTAACAATGAAATTCTATAAGCAATACATATATTTGGAAAAGAATATAGCCTTGTTATATAAATTAGTATGTTAATTAGAGTATTTTCGTTTATTTGTAAAACTTCTTTTGAAATGTTAGTTCTGAAAAGAAATCTATACTATCAATATGAGAATAAATATGATGTTTTAGAAAACATGAGAAAAAACAAAATTACAGGGCCTTTGATGGAATGAATGGTAGATTTTTTTTGGGTAATTGATGTAAAGATGATGATGATGATGATTATTATTATTAATTAATTAATTTATTAAAATATTTGATGGAAAGACTTTTAAGAAGGAGAGAGAGAGAGATGCAAAAAAAGAGTATGTGAGTTTTTTATTTTTTTCATTGTTAGCTAGACAAGAACTGTGTTTATTCTTTTATAAGTCAATGGGTATGATATTTATATATGCAGTATTATACTGAAGGACCAAAATAATGGGGCCTTATTCCACTTGGGGGGGTCTTAGGCATTTGCTAAGTGGCCTGGTGGGAGAGCAGGCCCTGTATAACAGTTATAGATGTTGGTTTGTTTCTACTTCCTTCTGCGTTTTGTTTTAGTTTATCTTCTGTTTATTGTTGGGAGATAGTTTAAATTAAGATGTTTAGATTCAAAACTTTATGCTCCATTGTGTTTTCTTCCAAAAGGATTGACAGATATTTCTCAGCTATGCCAGATAGTTTTGTGATGCTTCATTGAGTGAAGATTATTGATTTTATTTTGCATTACATTTTTTTTTCCCATATTTGAAACTGAAGACAACAATTCAGCAATAGAGGATTGATTTCTCTGGTCCTAATTAATGGCTGTGCATGTATCAGGTCTTTTTATTTTGTGAAGTTGGAAATTGTGATGATTGGTCACGTTTATTGGTTATCTAATATTAATTTACTGAATACTTAATATTAATGCTATCACTAGGCACATATCAGGGAGCTTGAGGAAGAAGTGAAGCTTCTAAAGAATCTCTCCCATCCTAACATTGTTGTGAGTATGACCTTCTATTATTCATTAAATAGAAGAAGCCTTTCACTCCTCTGATAGTGTACTTTGTTTGGGTCCATTAGAGATATTTGGGTACCGTGAGGGAGGAGGAAACCTTAAATATTCTGTTGGAGTTTGTCCCTGGTGGATCAATATCTTCACTTTTGGGGAAATTTGGATCTTTCCCTGAGGCTGTAAGTTCTTGCATACTCAACTTATATTGTAAGGTGTTTTTTTTTAATGAATGATAAACTTTAATAAAAGAAATCTCTGTATACAAGAAATATACAGAGAAAACAATTATCAATGAAAGTAAGTGTTTTAAACGCAAAACTTATGGTCTGTTTTGTTAAGCAGGTTATAAGAACATACACAAAACAGTTGTTATTAGGACTGGAGTATTTACACAGAAATGGAATCATGCATAGGGACATTAAGGTGCTGTTCCTTATCCTGTTAGTGACATATGCGCAAAAAGGGGTCCTTTTTCCTTGACTCATTATTTCTTTAATTTCAGGGGGCAAATATTCTTGTAGATAATAAAGGATGCATTAAACTTGCAGATTTTGGTGCATCCAAACAGGTTGTTGAGCTGGTACTTACACTGCCTTTCCCCTCACTTTCCAATCAGATGTACAAGTTTTATTTTTTAGACACTTGTACTTCTTATATGATATCTAATTGAGAGATGTGCATTAGTGTAGGCTACTGTTTCAGGTGCCAAGTCTATGAAGGGCACACCATATTGGATGGCTCCTGAAGTCATTCTCCAGACTGGGCATAACTTGTAAGGACAACTAGAACCTTCTTACCATCTAAATGATTACCAGCATCCTACTATATCTTCAATATGCTTGCAAAAGAGGTTTTTCTGGGAATTGGTTATTAGATTATTTCCCTTATTGCTAAGTTATCATAGCAAGTGCCTCCACCAAAAGTGATAGGTCAAGGGTTTGAGTCAGGGATTCAGCCTCTCCATGACCTACCATGATAGGTCAAGGCTACCTACCATGACCTCTCTTAGACCTTGCAAAAGTGGGAGCTTTGTGCATTAGGTACAACTTTTTTATTGCTGAGTTATAGAAGTGCCAGGTGGGTATTGAGCCCACGATTATACCCTCGATCCCATTCATTTGAGCTATAGTGCATTGGATTGTCACTAAAATTTGACCATGGATATCTTCTGTGCAGTTATTTATTTGGTTGTTTTAGCATGAGGGTTTTTGGATATAGAATAGAATGCATAAGAAAGGTTAAAAAAGAAGAAAAGGTTCCATACGGTAAGTAAAAGAAATTTAGATATACTATGAATATACTTGTGTCTTGCTGAAGATCCAGAGTTTAAGGGAGTCAATCAACTTTAGCTAACATAGCATCTCGTCTCATTGTAAGAGAAAGGTGGAGGGTGAGGTCATGGGTTCAAGACCCATTGGGTGCACAAGTCATTTACCAATAAAAAAGAAACTTGATTTAAGGGCATTGATTTTTAATACTTCTAATTTTTTGATAGGTAGATTTACCTAAATACTTTCAGGTCACTGCTGTTTTTTTTAAGCAGCTGCCTAAAGATTGGAAGATTAGGTACAGATATGAAATGACACTGTATAGCTACATTGAGAAGATCTGATTAACACTAAGCCTTCCCCACTCACTTTGTTTTCAGCCACATATTGATGCTAGAGCTATATGCTTTCACAAGACAAGAGTCCTTTTTAATTTTTATGTTTAATGCTTATCTAATTTCTCTTATAATACAAAAGAGATTGGAAAAGATTACAGGATTTATGAAGAAATATATAGCAAGGTTATCTGCTCCTGTAGATTTGGGAGTCCAAATGCTTCATAAAACCCCTTTGTTGCCTCAACATCAAGCAAAACTGGAAGTTTTTTTGTATTCATTCTATGCTATACATGAGAGTTGAGGCAGACTTTATATTAATTCTAAAAGTTATGTTCTTTGAATAATATCCTGTTATAGTTGTACTACATATTTATTGTTTAATATTAGCAAAAAAAAAAATAATAATAATAATAATTATTTAAGAGGTATGTAGAATTTTTCTGGGTTAACTTGGTCCCCTAGAGATATATGAAAGAAAAATCAGTTAAAACTAAGCTAAGTTTTAAAGTGAATTTTTGCCATGCATTTTCCTGAATATTGTATTCAGTCAATGTGTTTGTTTTAAGACTACGGAATGATCTTTCCTTTAAAAGCTTGCTGTTCTTTGCATGACAAAGCCAAGTTTTATACCTGAACCCCAGAGTAACTTTTAGTAAAGAGTGGCGGCAACAATGCATTATGTTAGCTTATATATGCACCCTGTTCTGACTTTTGGTTACGCCAGCTGCTTCTGTAATTCTGTTGTGGACCTTACAGTCCTAGATAGATGGTGAAATTCATTGGTATTATATGCTATATGATGGATCTGGTAGTGTCTGAATCCCTGATATCCTATGAACATATTCTCTAGTTCTGCTGATATATGGAGTGTTGGATGTACTGTAATTGAGATGGCCACTGGAAAGCCCCCATGGAGTCAACAGTACCAGGAGGTATTTATTCTGCTGAATTCTAATATTTGGTTTAAGGTGTTCTCCTCTAGGTTGTAATAACAACAATGTTAGTTCAGGTTGCTGCTCTGTTCTACATTGGGACAACGAAGTCTCATCCACCGATCCCTGAGCATCTCTCTGTTGAAGCAAAAGATTTTTTGCTGAAATGTTTGCAAAAGTATGTAATCTTTATTGTTTTCTACTCTCTTTTTTTTTTTAAATAATTTTTTTGATGTTCTAAATATATATTTCACTGGAAAACTTCTTTTTCCTGGTCAAAATTATTTCTTAAGAGTAGTTTTGTTGATGAGCAATTAGATTGAGAGAGGGAGAGAATTCTGACTCCTGATTTTAGGTTTTTTTTTTTTTTTTTTTCCCCAGTTATTTAATAAATACTTTGTCATGTGTAATCCAATGGCAGGGAACCAAATTTGAGGCCTGCTGCATCCGAGTTGCTCCAGGTGATTATAGTTTTAGCACTTCTCTATAATCAATTGGCACATTGTAGGTGGTAGTAGTAAAAATAACTTTCCGTTATTCACTGTAGACTCATGTTTCTGGTGATTATCAAAATGTTGGCCATTCAGTGGTTATATTTCACCAAGTTTTGTTCTTACTTTGCCAACTACATGCAGCATCCCTTTGTTACTGGTGGACAAGTGGAATCTCATCCTTCTTATCGTACTTCTGTCACGGTTTGTTCCACTGAACTGAATCATATAACTTGTTATTTATTTGTTCCTTTAAACCATTTTGTATAACAGTAATTTTACCACCATCAGGAGAATTCTGAAACCCCTTCTTTACCCACTGCCACAGATCATGCGACTTCGTAAGTTTTGCAATTGAAGTTTTCCCCGAATTTGAAATGCATCTTTAATGATGTTTGGATTCCCTTTGACATGATAGCATTAACTTTGTTTCCAGTAAGATGTCAACTAGCCCTGGATCAACAGATCTTTGTAATTTGGATAGTCTGCGTTGCTCAACTGCATTTCTTGAGAAGTCTTCAGAAAAAATGCATATTTGGGAATTGAACAACAGTGATGATGACATGTGTCAGACTGACAAAGATGATTTTACAGTGCAGGAAGTAAAGATTGGTTCTTCTTTGATGCCTGAGAACTTAAAGGTAACTACTTTTATTTCCTTTGTTCTTGGACTTTGTATGAGCACTCAAGAACTTTGGAAACTAATTGTTTATGTATTACTTGGTTATAATTAGAGTTTCAACCCCATGCGTGAGCCCACTGATGGCTGGGGGTGCAAATTCGATGCAAGTCCAGAACCAGAACTAACAGGAATAAATCCAGACACTAAAGAACAGATTTCTCAGGCTGCTGATTGCTCTGGGGTTTTTGGTGAGGGGGACAAAGATTTTTCATTTCCTTGTGGCCCGTCACTTTCTGAGGATGATGATGAACTTACTGAGTCAAAAATCAGAGCCTTTTTGGATGAGAAGGTACTGATTTCAGTTAAGATTTCATGTATAAATATATGTTATCGTGCTCTGAATAATTGTGTTGTTGAAATGAAAATCAACATGTCAGGCTTTTGAACTGAAGAAACTGCAAACACCTTTGTATGAAGAGTTTTACAACAGTTTGGCAGCTTGCTCTCCAAGTTTTACGGAGAGTACACGTGATGAAACTACCCCAAAGTATTTGAAATTACCTCCAAAAAGCAGGTCGCCGAGTCGAGGTCCAACTGGTGCTCCATCTCCAACAGTTGATTCCTTTAATACTGGAAGCCCGGGAAGTAATAGCAGGCATGTGTCAAATATTGGCAATGCAAGTGATCAAAGTTCACAGGATAATCCTTCACCTCCGCCTAGTGATTGGAGAGGACGTGTAGTTGATGCTCAGCAAGAGCCCAATAGTCCAAGGTTAGTATCAGTTAATGGTTTGATTAGTTTGCCCCAATATGATTTTCTGCTAGTTGGGGATCAATCTGAAATTCTCTACTGTGCTACTCACAGTATGAGCTTTTCCGAGAGACAGAGGAAGTGGAAAGAAGAGCTTGACCAAGAGCTTGAAAGAAAGCGAGGTATATATTTCTTGCCTTGCCTCTTATAATCTCAAATACCATCTAAATAGTGTTTCTGTAGCACCCAATGTTTAGTGGGACTCGTTTGTGTGTACGTGAGGCTTACTTCCATAGAAGTCATCACTAAGTTTGGTTTAATGTATTTTTTAGGAACTCTTAGAGATGCCATTGCTAAGTTTTTGTTTTTTGTTTTTGGTTAAAACGCTGTAAAATTTTTGGGATTTTTGCTTGATGATGTGCCTTAGTATATCTAAATTTAAGCTGTAGAATAACTTTATGTGAATAATGCATCAAAACAAGTAGAATTTTTTGTACTTCATTGCGTGATTGTCTGTCTTTGCAGAGATGATGCGGCAGGCAGGTGTGGGAGGGAAAACATCTTCACCAAAGGATCGAGCTTTAAATCGGCAGAGAGAGCGGACAAGATTTGCATCTCCCGACAAATAAGTTTTTCAAAGATTTCTTGTTGGCCCTTGAGAGTTGAGTTTTCCCATTAGGAGTTCAACACAACAGCTGCAGTTTTGGCGAGTGGTAAAATATTACTTGGCCTGGCCAGTTTGCAAGCTCTGTGTGAATACAGCAATGATGCATCTTGCTCACAATTTCCGTTGTTCATATTTTATGAATGCATCCTTGTATGATTTGAGGCCTAGTGGTGTATGTAAGTTGTGCTATATAAGCATTGTTTAGGGTGATCTCTGGAGATAATTTTCCTCTGTATTCTTGGGTGCTTCTTGTGGGGATGAGGGAAATGGATACATTTTTTTTTACATTCGTTTCAAATGCATAGAAATTGTATTAATGTAATATAATAGACATAATAGCCTATGAAAAAATTTCATGACACTTTCTTTTGTAATACACATGTGGACATACAAGTCTATTATTTGGATAACAAAATGGTTTTTCCAACTTAAAATTCTTTATGACGGTTTAACAAATTAGTAGGAAAAAATAACAACTTTTTAAAGACTTCATTTGGCCACTTAAAAATTAAAATTATTTCACTATTCAACTTATTTTTGTTACTATTCTCACTGTACTTTTTGGTACTATTTATGGGTTTTTTATTATTTTAATTAACTTTTATCTTTATCTACTGTACTTTCACAATAATTTTTTAGTTTCAACATGTGTTTAAAAACTGAAAATTGTTATTTGAAAATATTTGTAGAAAAACGTGTGGGTGAAAAAGTGTGTAGAAATGAGTGAAATGTTGTTTAAAAACTGAAAATAGTTGTTTGAAAACACAACCACCACCAACCCCCCCCCCCCCCCCCCCCCCCGATGTTTTTCAAGCCTCTTTTCTCAATTCCCAATATTCTCTTCGAAGAATTTATCTGGCTTGAAATTTTCACAAACACTAGTGATAAAAACAATAAAAAGATTAAAACTATGAAGAATAAGAGCATAAGAAATTTTCAGTTTCCACTGCAAGTCGACAATATTTATATCTTGCAAACTTGTACATCAACAAATGCTATGAATGACCAAACTCAAACCCACAAAAGAAAAAGAATTAACTATGATGGACAACAAGAAAGTATCATAAACAATGAGAATTTATGAATTATTTGCAAACTTGTACATCAGCAAATGATTTGAATGACCAAACTCATATCCCCACAAAGAAAAAGAATCAACTATGGACAACAAGAAAGTATCACAAACAAAACGTTCAACTTTTATAGAAGAGTTCCCCCCCTTTTATTTCTCCGTGTTTAGAATCGCATTGGTGTCACAGCTGGACGCTGCTTCAATCCACTCATTAACCCATCAATCTTCTGTACACACTTTCTGCTCCTCAATGGAGACACCAATCTAGTTGCCAGTCTTGAAGGAGAGAAAGACCGGCGCAACTTTGATGCAGTTGACATCTTTGGAGACATCTTTGGAGACTTCTTGCTCAAACTTGTATGCCTAGTGGGAGAAAGAGAAACCACTGGGGGGCTCTTGATCTTGACTTGAAACTTGGAAGAAGCTGATGGTGGAGACTTAATTAAGAACTTATGTGGTGTTTGTTTGTTTCTTGCTATAACTGGAGACCTTGTCTTGCAAAACTTCTGTTGCTGTGCAGAAGCTGTAGACAAGAACAAAGGATTGGGGAATAGAACTGTCTTTTTAGCCCATGGTCTATTCTTGGGGGATATTCTATTCGCCAAATATCGGCTATTTTCTTTGTCCAATTCTCTAATCTTTGGGGGTGAAACTTTGAAGTTGATTCGTGAACGAGCCCTTTGAAGTGATGGTGTATCAGACTCTGATCGAATCAATTGCAATTTGTTTTGCTTCTCCCTCTTTCTTCTAGTCCTGAGTTCTGAGTTTTCTGGTTGTGGCCTCTGGTTCCTCCGTTGAGTTACTGGAGTTTTAGGATCATCAAGTGTGATTTTCTTGGTTTTGTTAACAACTGCTGCTACTATTTCTCTTGCAAATTGGCTTGCTTGTAGAATTTCTCCAACCGTTTCACCTACAAGCATTGCTGGTAATGACATTCTACGCCATTCCTCTGTTTGTAAAAACAATAATGTTGTCACTCAATCCAATTAATTGATTTATAAAAGACATATAAAAGAGTGGCAATTTTGAATTTCGGACTCATCGTTTATAAAAACATATAAATGAAATCATATCAGAAGAGTTCTTGTTACAAATGGGACCCAAGTAAAAGCATACATTCTCTTTTACCTTTTCCTCTGTTCAGAATAAACCAAATAGAGTTTGAGTTAAAAGAAACAAAAAAAAGCCCATTTCTCCTATTTGTTCACAGAGAGAGAGAGAGAGAGAGGGAGAGAGAGAGACCTCCTGTGTGAGCTGGAAACTTCCCCACTGGAGATTTCTTAGAGGTAGCATTCTTGATCCTTCAAATCAATGAGACACACACAGAAAACCCATTTGAGTATTGCTTATACAAAAATGATGAAAGCACAAAAAATAACTAAAAATTTTGCACATAATCAAATCGAAAACAATCCAGATCCAAGTGTACCTTGCAGACTCTTGCTTGCATCTGAGACTGGTCCTCAGATAACCCCTGGTACTGCGAGGGCTTAGACTCACCCCTGATATCACCTTTGTCCCACCTGACACTGTGTATTGCAGCTCTTGCAGCCTAGCCATACACCTATCCACCTTCACAAACCCATCAAAACACACAAATCCATAAGTTTGAAAGATGATTAGCTGCTAAGAAAATTAAGGAAATGAAAAATAAACACAGAAACCCATAAGTTTGAAAGATGATTGGCTGCTAAGAAAATTAAGGAAATGAAATATAAACCCAGAAACCCATTAGTTTAAAAGTTGATTGGCTGAATAAAAAAAAAAAAAAAAAAAACCGTGACTATGAAATCATTCGCTGCTGAGAAAATGAAAAGAAACACAAAAACCCGCAAGTTTGAAAGATGATTGGCTGCTGAGATAATGAAGGAAATGAAAAGCAACATAGAAACCCACAACTTTTAAGCTAATGTGAAGTCGAAATTTCTACTGATCTGAATCGTAGCTAACTGAAGAATTAAGACCCAAGATTGGATTTTTCTTGTCTCTGCCTTCATCTTTCTTGGAACTCAAAAGAAATTCTATTTGTTTTTCACTTTTTCTGTTCTATTAGATAAAATAATATAGTTTACCTTCTTTACAGTTTCTCTGAGTAGGACCGGATTGATAGGTGCTACCATTTTCTTCAGTTTTTGTGGGGTTCTTGCAACCATTTTCGCAGTAAAGAAGAAAACCCCAAGTGGGTCTCAAATTACTCTCTCTCTCTCTCTCTCTCTCTCTCTCTCTCTTTCTCTCTCTCTCTCTCACACACACACACACTCTCTCTCTCTCTCTAAATACCCATGAGCCAAAGATGAAAATTTATCACTTTGAGTTTCTCTCTCTCTCTCTCTCTCTCTCTCTCTGTGTGTCCCTCTCTCAAACTCTTTTCTTTTTAGTTCCTCTCCGAAGTGACTAAGTCAAACTCAAACGGGTTTGGCTAACATGAGCCTTTTGCTAACGGATCTTTTTTGGTTTCAACGGTCGAGTCTATCCTGCCTATGAAAACGTATGCACCTAACGGCTACTTTCTAATTTCAACTTAAGTAGGTATTTACTCTTTTTGTCTTTTTGTTTCTTTCTTTTTGGTTTTTTAAATAAAAAGAAAGATCTCTGTTTATAAGGTAGAGATTTTGATCAATGGGCCTAGTTGGTGGGCACAGCCTGTAAAATGTAAAGTACACAATGTGAGCCCAACTAACCGAAAAATAGTTGGGATTAAAGAAAATGTAGACCCTTTAGGCTGGACCCCATGTCCAACACTCAGCCTTTTAAGTTTTTAAACTCTTCACATGCAATACATCCTAGGCCCTAGGAAAATAAACTAGATCAATCTTAGCTTTGTTTGTTAAAGCTTCCTCATTTTATCTAGCTTGTTTACAATTTTTTTTTTTTTAATTATATGATAGAATTTCAAGTTATGAGGTTCGGTTCAATGGTTCATGATAATTACTCTTTTATTCTTTAAGTCAATATTAATTGATTTTTAGAATAAACAAGATTTGACATTCGAATCTTAAGTAATGTTAGGATTACAATTTTTACCACAACTTATTCACGTGTTCACGTGACAAGTTGTGAGTGATAGAGTTGTGAGCTAACATGGACCCACAACTTTTACTCCATCACTCACAAACTTGCCACATGTGCAAGTTGTGGTCCTTATATTACTCTCGCGTCTCAAATCTCTTGCTTAATAAAAAGAAATTTTACCCGTAGAGTTAATTGAAACTCATTATTTACAACTTTTTAAAACCTTACTATTTCCAACACAATTATAATTTTTTTTAACTTATCCGAAACCCAATAAGCTGATTTACAAAGGAACTAAGACTTGCTTTTGATCTTTTGGTTTTGGCTAAAATTATTGGTTTGGTTTGTATCTGTACATTAGCATCAAATCTGTTCAATCCTATCTGGAATTTTCTTTTCTTCTTTACTTTATTTTTTGCGGAGAAATTCCAGGAAAAAAAAAAAACATAAAATTTGTCTCTTATGATATATATATATTGATAAGCTCTTATGACAAATTAGACCCTGGTTTTTTAGTTTTACTATTTTAAAACACTTACTTTTATAAGTCTTGATAATTAAAATACTTTGCTCAAGTATGTTAAAAACCATTAATAGAAAACTTGTTTTTGATTGTTTTACGATCTCTCGCTCTCTCAAAGTTTCTCTATCTAATGTGGAGAATCCACAAAAAACAATAGACACCAATCAAAATTTTACTCTCATTATTTTATTTTATTATTTTTATATAAGTTGCTTTGTTAGTAGTTTAATATTTAGATTTCTTGGTTTAGATTATCGTTGCTAAAGTTTAAGGTCTAATACGACTAAATAAAAATACTAGGGTTTGCCGAAGTGGGACTTAGCATCTGAAACATTATACATACTGTATAATATTAGGTTAAATTACCATTTTGTTCATCCAATTATAGTGTAAATTGAATTTGGTCCCTTAAGTATTAATTGTGTTAATTTACTCTCTCAATTTTTAAATTACTAATGGATGTGGCTAGTGGAGCATATGTTAAAAGGGTTATTATAGAAAGTGTAAAAATTTCAAAATTAAGTCAATTTGAAGTTTCAACTATTGATTTAATTAAATTTTATATGGAAAAGAGACTGAAGGAAGACATGATTGATTTTGAAATTTGAGGAACTAAATCAACACAATTAAGAAAGCTTGTTTTTTAACGCATGTAGCTTCTTGATGTTGGGACAAAGAATTGTTATTCTTAGATATTCATGCTGTTATATGTATTCATGATGTTCATATATTACTCTTAGGTATTCATGCTGTTGTGTATGATAAATCTAGTTAGATAATTTAATGGAAATGAAACAGAGAAATTAGTTTCAGATGATGATTTCCCTTCTGAGAAGCAGAACCTTTATGCAGAAGCTATGCAACTGGTTGATACATGCCTATGTCCACAAACAGAGCGCGGAGAGTAATTGACCAGATTTGCGGACATTCCTGTGAGGAAACATTTATGATACTAGAACTCATGCCTTGCCGAGCATGTGATCCGATTCTGAAATTGGTTAATTCTGCAGTGACAAATGCTAGTAACAACATGGATTTGAAGGAAACAAGTTTGTTATCAGTAAAGCTGAAGTAAATGAGGGTCCTACTAGGAAAAAAATTAGACCTCAAGCTTGAGGAAGAGTTCATCCTATATAAGGTGCACTTATCATATAACTGCTATATTGAAAGATACATCTTTGTGATAATGAAAGACTTGCAACTAAACTTTTAATGCCAGTTCAACTAGGTTCAGTTTGTAGTATTGAAACACATGCAAGGTGGCTCTTTGTGTTATTCATACTGACAAGTCTTTTGTGCTATCCAATTTGTCAACTGATTATGGATATTGTCAAAGCTAATGAAGGCATTATGATGTATTGTTTTCTTCACTTTTGTTGTAGAGTTGAAAGTATTGCTTATATCGAAGACCAAATTTATTTAAATCGAAAAGATTTTTTTTTATAAAACTTGCTGCATGTTAAGGAAGCAACTCCAAAGGTGCGTGGAGAAAAGAAGTAAACCATCATCTTTGGGAGTGTTTGATGGCTGCGGGGCTTTTTTACCTACTCTGCAATAAAATAAAATAAACACTTCTTGAAGCAATGCCATGCACTCATAAAGGCATTAGCTAATTTCCAACAAAACGCGCACTCGTATATATTAAAGAGTACTACTGTACTTTCCTAATATCTGGATAGAAGATTTTATTCTCTTTCCAAATGTTATCCAATTGGGAATTATACACAAAGAAACAAAGCAAATGCATCCCAATCTCGTAGAATTGACTGATTCTAGTAAGCAAGAAGCATACAATTGCAATAATATCCCAAAAGAACAAAAAAAAAAAATAATAGAAAAATTGGGGGAACAATGGTTACAAGGCGTTTGACAATATAGACTGTGAAAACATGGCTCATTGAATCTCAGTTAGAGAGAGGGCAACAATGATGGCCTCCTGTTATTTTTCATGCCTCTCAACTTGAGTGGACTCCACACTAATGGTTTCCGTTGTAGTGCAACAACTGTTGGATGCTTTTTCCATGAACCAGCCTGTGTTGGAGGACTCCCCATGAACTTACTACTGCTCCTCATGGCAGCAGTTGGTGTTGTCTCTCCTGCTGTCCTCAACTCTGGCATTGGAGAGAACAACCGTGAGTACCGTGCCTTCCGTGGGTCTCTCACAAATGACTGCCGGCCCATTGCAGTGCCATTTTTGAATCGAGAGGCAGAGCTGTGGAGTGGAGTTGTCATATAAGTGTTGGATTCAGGACGGATGGTAGCAATGGAGACCCTTCTCCTAGGCTGAATTGCCTGTGTTGTTGTTGTTGAAGGAAGTGGTCTGACGGCAACAGAAAACCGTCTTGGTTTCATAAGGTTTTTTGAGTTTGTTGCTGCCATCGTTGTTTTGGGAATATTTTCTTTGCCACCTGCTGAAGCTGGGATGAGAGGATTGGCTGTTCCAGCTTTTCGGGGCGGAACAGGAGATGGTGGTGGAAGGAAATTGGAAATTCTCCGCAGTGGCAACCTCACTTTTGAAGGAGCCAGTGGTGGCTTCTTCTCTGTTATGGTCTTCAGTGCTGCTTGTTTTAGAGATGAAAATCCTGAGGGCTGAGCAGTAGCAGCAGCAAAAGCTCTAGTTTCCTGTTTTAATCTGGTTTTCCTTTCCTCTGCTAGTTGGTTCTCAAGGTCTCGAACCTGTTGAAACTCAAGTTTAATTTTTTAACCAATAGAATTAACAAGAAACCAGATATTGACTGGTGTTTAGGTAAAATCAGAAACTTATAGTACCTTCTCCTGAAGATTTCGGCAGATATGTTCTCTGGCAGAAAGCTTTAACTGCAAAGACTGCAAATTATCCTGTAGTTTTTTTGTTTCCTTCTCGTCATGCTTGAGCTTTTCTGCCTGTTGATTTGAAATCTGAGTTGCAGCATTTCAAAACTACAAAGAATTAAGTTTGACAAAACTTGCCTTATTGAACGTACCATTTGCTTGTACTTGAAAAGCTCGCTAAGATCTGCCTGTTTGCGAGCAGGGCCACTCTCAATTCCACGGACTCGACTGGCAAAATTTAGCGAACAAAGTGTTTCACCTAGATCTGCTGAATTTGGGCTGATTTGGACAAACATCAGGGTTTTGCAATCTCCTCCTGCAATCCAGCTTTAGTTAGCATGTGAATTAAGAGACAGAATGCACCACTCCTTAAGAGTTCATAGTTGGACATTTAATATTGTTCTTAGATCTTCTGCAGCAATCCTGGTGATTCCAGGACTGCAGGATTAGCAGCAAAACCAATCCTAGGGGATCTACTCCTAGTAAATTAATATGCTATACAAAATACTAACCTAGAGAGCTCTGCAGCATATGTGTGAGCTTGGAGTTCCTGGTTTTAAACAAAAGAATGAGATATTGTGAGTTAATAAAAAGACTGATAAATATGTGTGTGTGTGTGCGCGCATGAGAGAGAGAGGGGGAGAGAGAGAGAGATACCTGTAAGGAATGTGGGCTGTTTTAGATGCAAGGGCATAAATGACATCACCAAGTGCTGAGAGAGATTTATTAATGAACTGAGATTCCTTCAATCTTTCACCTTCAACTTCAATCCTACCCACACGCTCACTACCAGCCAAGTCCACCAGCCATAGGTGACTCCTTATCTTCTGTCCATTTATTAAATTTTCCCCCTTGACAGTCACTCGCAACAAGCTACAGGAGAAGAAACTTTTGGTTGTTACCACAATACACAAGGAATATATTTCTTATCTCAAGGAATACACAATACACGAGGAATAAATTTTTTGACAGATGCAAAACAAGTAACAGAAAATGAAGATAGCTAAGTGTACAAAAGTTACCAGTGAGAACGGCTGCTGAGCTCATTAGCATTGGTGGATCCCACAGATCTAGCTCGACTTCCAGACTTCATCAGTTCCCAAACATCTTCAGTACTATAAACATGAGCTTCAACAAGTCCCGGGACTTCTTGTGTTCCCTCTGCTGCTTGTTTTATCTCCAACCTGCATCCACATAAAATTAAATATTATTTTACAGCCTCTTCTGAATTCATCCTATGCTTATATTCAGATAGCAAATATCCAATAACATCAGCACTGAACTATTGAAATCTCTTGATAGCGCCTCCAAATAAACAGAAGCCCCCTTTGGGGGGTGGGGGTGGGGATGACAATAGCAGAAGTTCTCAGGCAAAGGAAGTTTAGTCGTGTTAGCTGAATCAAAATAAAAAGATGGCTGTGAATCAAGCGTTAGTGATAATTATCGCATCCAGCTTCTGGCCCAATTGTCTGCCAGCATATCAATCGCCTCCAGGTCCATCCATGGTTGCGGTCATATAATTGTACACTTTTCTTAATAATATCTTTTTCATCTAGTAATGCAATATATTTTTTGGTAGTACCGCTTTAAAAAAAATCAATTTAATGGTAAGTGAAGGTCTGATTCTGATAAATATTTGCAGTGTTGCAGGGCCTAGTCAATAAAGAATATAAAGCTGAAAAGAACTCACTTCTTTGCAGGTTGGTTGGAGTTATCAATCAGTAGGTCCCGAATCTTCTCATTGTAAACCTCCAACATGCTAACAAACAATTCATATCTCATAATGCCACCTCTCTCATCAGAAATTCGAAACAACTCCTCCAGAGTTCTATAGTTGACTCCCCTATTTTCAGGTGTTCCCTCCATTGTAAATGTCTTCCCTGTTCCAGTTTGTCCGTAGGCAAATATGCAGACATTATACCCATCCAGCACCGAAGTCACAATAGGCTTAGTTTGAGCGAAAACAGCCTCTGCATGTCATAAAAAGCCAGAATTAAAAACTTAAAACAATTAAAATCTATCAACTGATCTTTCCAGTAAACCGTCAGAAATAATTTAATTATTTGCAGTAACAGAATCAGTCACAAGTTATAAGGTACCTTGGTTGTCCTCAGGCCTAAACACGTGGTCAAACTTAAATTGCTTTTTGGAAGAGTCAGAGCAAATGACCTGCAGCTCATTATCTTGAGATGAGTCAAAATCAACTATAGAAGTAGACCCACTTGTAATCTCATTTTGGCTTAAAGGTCTACATCTGCAGAAGACCCTGATATTGCCTTTAAGCTCAATCACTTCATTGTAAAGCCTCTTACGTTCAGATGACTCTTGAAGGTACTTCTTCTTTAGAAGTTCATGTTCAGTATCTAACGTACCACAGAAAACAACATAATCAATTACCACTAAATTGAAAAAGAGGGGTTGTGGGGAGGGGGGGGGGGGGGGGGGGGGATTGGGGGGGAGATAAGATTTCAAGAATCAGCATTGGACACTCACTGAGAAGCTGAAGAGTGTTCACAGCTTCAGGGCCAGGAAACGAATCTGTAGTTTGCTTCACTTGATCAGATAGGACAGTGTGCTCTTTCTTCAGATTCTGACACATGAAGAATGGAAGCCAATGTTATAAAGGAACCCAAAAAAACCCCCCCCCAAACTTTACTAGGCCCTAATAGGAAAACAACATAGAAACTAATAATGAATGAAAATCTCTATCTACTTTCTATTCTGAGTTTACTCATCAACTAAATGACGAATGAGGCTATACCCAAAATTTACCTGAACTTTGGTGCTCAAATCAATGATTTTCTGCAATATCGGTAGGGTGTGGCCCTGGTCTGGAGTAGTTTCTTGGATTCCACTTGACAAACTATTATCATCTATTAAATCGGTATTTTCCTCAATTTGTTCTGAAGCAATATTTCAAAGGCCTCAGAATTAGTAACACACATTACAAAAGTAAAATGACTTTATCTAACACAAGCAATTGGTGAAATCTTCACTTTCAGGACACAAAACTGCATTGAAAAAAATGATATTGGGACTTTTCTTTCCAAATTTTCTCAGCTACCAAACAGAAGGTTTAGTTAGATAATTCAATAAAAGCACTATATAGATTCAACACTTCAATTATACATTTTCGTGAATTTCATCTATTTTTTTAATGCTGATTCATATTGTTGAATTAAAGGGACAAAAGATTATAAAAGCAAAGAAAAAACCCTAAAACCTAGTCACAAGTTGGGGTTTCTAGGGCTTGCTCTGAAATAGAATTGGACCTCAAAATATAACACTTTAGTTTACTAAATCTTCAAAGAAAACAAATTGGAAAACAGAATTGAAACCAAAAAAAAAAAAATGAAAACCTAATCAACAAATAAAATCCAAAACACCTCAATTCTCCACTTTCTTATAAATCTTTTTTTTTTTTTTTTCACAATCTTCAATTAAACAGAAAGAAAAATTAATGAATAAATAAGAACCCTAATCTTTGTCACATCAGAATTAACCACAAAATTTACACTTTATTACAACGAAATCAAAGAAACACGAACCTGAGTGAATAGTTGAATCCTCTAGGTTTTGAACTGAAACCAAAAAAAAAAAACATAAAATCTCAAAGCGATGTTTTCTTGATATGGAAAAAAAACAAAAAAAAACAAAACAAAACAAAACAAAAGCAGAAATTTAAATTTTCTTGGAATTTAAGAACAAGAAAACGAAAACGAAAGCGAAAAATTTAGTGAAAATGTGAACCTGAAGCAGAGGGAGACGAAGGCTTCAAATCGCGATTAGGATCGAAGGGTTCACAGTTTTCTGAGAGAATTTCTACCGTCCTATCTGAAATCAAAGAAAAACAAAAACGATTTCTTGTAAATCGAACCGTTGGATCAAGAAAACGAAAGCGAAAGAGAAAAAGAAGAGAGAGCGAGTACCTTCCATGGCTTTGAACTCAGAGCAAAAATTATGAATTTCACAGAGAGAGAGAGAGAGAGAGAGAGATTGAAGAAGAACGCGAAGATCTGAGAGAGAGAGAGAGTGTGTGTGTGTGTGTGTTTTGTGTGTGAGTTTTGAGAGGTAAAGAGAAACGGAGGGTTTCGATTGAATTAAAGTTTGAATTGCTAAGAATGTGAGCCGTCCGATTGAAATCTTGAAATAGCTGTTGTTTATAACGGCTATATTATATATCAATTTTCTTTCTGGAGCGTTGCTTGCCTTTTTTCCATTTATATATATAGTATTTATTTTTTGAATTTTTTGGGTAAGCGGGGCGACCCAATGGGTTACTGGAGACCCGATTCGATCCACCACTTAGATGGTCCTATGATCCTATCCATATCACATTAATGTTTTTGTTCCTCTGCTTTCCTTTTTTGAAAAAAAAAGAAAAAAGAAAGAAGAGAATAATGATTTTTTCCCTCTTTTTTACTCAACGAGTCAACAATTATATTCTTATCTTTTTACTATTTTTTCTTTATTTGTTATTATTATTATTATTTTGCTTTTATAGCAATTGACAACTTGAATTTTGGAGTTCGAATTTTTTTTAATTTTCTTCGTCCAAATATCTGAGTTTTTGTTACATTTAGGATTAATATTAATATTTTTCTATCAATTAAACAACAATAGTCAATGAATTTTTGGTCTAATGAAATTACCACTTTTGTGTTGAACAAATTTTCAGGATTTAATACCCAATATCTTCCCTTGGCAAAAATAAAATTACTATTTTTTATTTTTATTTTTTATCTAAGATAGAATTTTACTATATATGTGTGTGTGAAACTCTTTCCTGAAAACTTGAATCCCGACTCTTGCCCCTTATCCACAAGAACTTACATATATTTTGCTTTTTGTCCATAAATTTTTTTAAAAAGTTCTTTTTTTTCATTTCTAAACTATTTAAAGATATTTTTTTTCACAATTTAGGAATGAAGATAATGATGAAAAAAAGAAATTTTTATTATATTTTATTAATTAAAAAAAAACTTTTGAAATTGAAAATTAATAAGCGAAATATTGTCAATAGTTTAGGCGCAACTTCTTTTTTTTCTTTTTAATGTTTAGAAACAAAAAACAAAATTCATGCAAAGTTTAAGGAAAAAAATTAATAAAAAAATAATATATATTCTACTACAAAACAATTACCATTTAATGATTAAAAAAGAAAATCCGTAGAATATCCATAACACCCTTCAGCTGCTTCACATCATTAATCTAAAGAAATAGAACTTGGATATCAAAATATTTTCAGTATGTAAATAAGTAAAGCGATTGTCACGTGAAAGTCACGTGCCTCTTGTTGACGTGGCAGATAGTTGTTGGATCTCTTGCTATGAAGGTGTGGCAGCTTCTAACCACACCAAAGGCATACTTAAAACTACTAAGCTTTTGTCCATGTCAATTAACAGTCAAAATCAAACAACAACCAACAAAATTTTGATAAAAAACCAGTTTTAGTTTATGTTGTATTCTATGGCTTTGGCCTTGGAGTAGCTCTAGCAAACTTCATGGCTTCTTCATATTATTCAAGTTGCTGTTTCTTCAGCTGTTGCTCCTTTGCATCACTTCCCAACTCATCCTCAACCACACACTTCTCCTTATCTTTTTCTCACTCTATCCTTAATGGGCACTATGGAGTTTCACTTACCAAAGCTGGGTCTAGCTCAAGGATATGTGCCAAGTTTGACAAGTTCCAAGGTGAGACTCCCCTAGACAGTCTTGAAGTTGAAGCAGTCACACCCTCTACTTTGCCAGCACAGCCACAAATAGTTCAAGAAGAAGTAGAAGAAGATGACAGGTTTTGTTTCTTGTAGACACTTGAAGTTAGCTTAGCTTATCTGGGTATTGCCTCTTTTTGGGTTTCAAGTTTCCTTCTCTCAGAGTTGAGGGACCATGCATGGTTAGATAAACAGCCAAATTTGGGGCATTTGGAGAGAATAAACCATTTGGTTGTGTTTATTAGACATTTGAAATCAGTTTAATTGTGCTAATCTTACCATAATCATTTTGTGTCTTTAATATGTAGTCAGAGGTTGTCAATTTCAGATTTTGGTACACCAGTCTATTTTCATCTTTATAGTAATAATTTGGAGAGTGTGGTGCTAATTTACTTAACATGTCCAATGATCAAATGGGATATAAAGGAAAGTGGGAAATAATTTCATCTCTTTGGGTGGTAATTAGCCTTTGGAAAGGCTGAGCAGCTTATCTAGGCTCAAGTGGTTCATGATCAAACTGGTAAGCTTGTCTATTAGCCCAGGAGGTTGTCCACCTTTATACTAGGTAATAATTTTTAAGTTTTGGGTTCAGTGTAACATCGATAATGCAAAAGCCCTTAGCCTTTATGTTAAATTTATTTATTTATTTATGTTTGGTTGAGTGGAGACTAGAGTAGATAAATTGTCATTTTTGGATTACTTAACTTCTTGTTTCTTGGCCTTGAAGGAGATAAGTGAAAGGAAAATCACTAATGATTTATTTTATGTTTCAGTTGCTTGCCTCCTGACTTGGAAGGAGCAGTCCGGCAATCAAGTCAAGCAAGTGGCCTATTTCTGTCTTCTGGAGGAATGAGAGCCATAGTAGGTGGCAACAAAATTTTAGCTTTATTGATTTGAAATGGAAGCAGTTCTTTGTTTTGGTTTTTTCCATGGCCATCAGTCAGAAGCTTAAATGAGTCAAATGAAGAGAGAAGTAAAGAAATATTTCAAATTTTTTAAAAGCAGTCCTGCCCAAGTGAGATGTTAGTTTTTCTTTTCTATTGGAGACTCAGCATCAAAAGCAATTGTGGAGTTTTAAATAATGATATTAATGAAATAATAGTCTCTAAAGGTGAAAAAAATTTAAAATTTTTAGCATACCGTTTTCTGAGCTCTAATGCTGGCTTATCCAAAATATCAACCAATTAAACCTTGTTTCCAAATAATAGTTGCAAAAAATTTAGCTTAAACCTGTCTGAGGGCAAGATTAATATTTGACCTTTGAAATGTAAAATAGTATTAAAATTTTGAGCATTTTTCTTGAAAGAGAAAGATAATCACAGCAGAGATGGAAAAAACTTGTGCTCGGTTAGTCCACTTCAGTTGCTTTTCTTCACTTTTCTTTTGTTCTTACAGCTTGGTTATTTTTTTACAGGTTGAGCTCCTAATTCCTCAGTTGCAGTTTCTAGATGATGAAGGTGCACAAGCTGAGCTCTGGGATCTGTCAAGGGTTTTCTTGGATACACTAATTGAAGAGACAGGATGTCAGGTTATTTCAAAGTTTCGCTTGAAGTTAAGAAACTTGGTGTTTGGTATTGACTTACTTGAACCATATAGTATGAGAGAATGAATTAATATGTGAAGGAGGATCTAAGTTAATTTTACCTAAGTTTTATTCTGGAGTTGGAAATTCCAGTAGGTAACAACAAGAAAAGTAAAAACCGGTCCTAGTTTCACTCGTCCTAGGGACATATGACTGGTGATGCTTCTATATTTAGAGTAGCAATCCTTGTGTGAGCAAGCTATCTTAAGGAATTGATTACAATTCGCAATGTTATATTGGTTAATAACGTATCTCCATTGCTTTTATGTAATTTGTAATTTTAGTTTTACTATTTAATAATTGTGATCTCAATTACTTGATTCTATAAATTTAATTTGTAGAGAATTAAAGCCATATTTCCAGATGCTGGTGCTGCTGCACTTCTAAAATACCGGTGGAAGGATGCCACTTTTGGATTTGCCAGGTAATGTTGACCTCCCTACTGAGATTCCTTTGAGCATGATTGGTAGCTTGGCTTGCTATCCTTATCCAAACAAATCTGGCACTTTGTTGTTCATATTTTTGTCCTTCTATTGATTTTTGTGTTGAAAATTATACTTATGAAATCCACTGAATTACTTGATTATTGATTAATTGAACTTCAAGACTCAGCCATGCAATATTTTCTCATTTTATCCAGCTTAAGTGATAGAAAGCCTGTAGAAAGGGAAGACGAAATTGTGGTTATGGTTGTTCCTGACTACCAGATGTTGGAATATGTAGAGAGAATTGCATCTGACCTCTCAGATGATCCGGTACTGATTTGATCTCCTCAGTCCTTTATTAGAAGTAGTGGTCACCATACACCTTATTTCTGTTACTAGCATGATCCTCATGTACAAACAATTCTAGATTGGTAATATCTGAATTAAATTTTGCCGACACATTTGTATACAACAAACAACTTCTCATGTCATGGCTTCTAACAGTGATAAACTGAAAGGTCCTATCCATACGTGTCTTTGATGATATCTGATTATGAACATCAGATAAAATGAATTGTTTGTGCTCAAACTGTAGCAACTGCAATTTTCTATGTAGTTTGTTTGACTCTTTTAGATTATTTTGGTAACATTTTGTCCAACCTTTGTATTTGTTTTGTACTATGGCTTAGGGTGTATTCTAATCTAATATTACTTCATTTATCTTTTTATTCTTTTAATCTATGAATATTTGATTTCATTGCATCAGCTAAGTTGCTCATATTTCAATTATATGGTGATGGAATTTGCTTAAAAGTTGTACTTTCAGAAAGATTCTCTAATACCATCATTAGGAAACTGCCATGGTTTTCATTGTCTCCCTCAAGCTAGAAAGAATTTTTCCTCACAGTATATTATATAATGGCAGCCAAGGCCTCTCATCATGTGGAACCCACGTCTCATCAGTGAAGATGTTGGAGTTGGTTTTAATGTTCGGAAGTTAAGGCGGTATTTTTTACGGTATGTTTTGCTTTCTCTCTACATTTCAAAATAGCTTGTTCCTTAATTTTTGAAGTCAATTAATTGTTAGCAAGCCTAATAAATGGACTAAGCCTTTCCATCTGTTCAAGTTAATAGACAAAAATGTTTTGCTTTCTCTCTACATTTCAAACTAGCTCACAGTTTTCCTTTCAGTTAAACCCATTTTAGTGACAAATTGAATTGTTTAAAGGATCAGTAGCTCTAAATAAACTCTTTGTGTTAAACTTTTGTATCAATTGTCTACATGTTTAGAATCATATCAAATTACCAACTCTTATCATTTTTTTGTGCAGCACTTTTACAACAGTATACTCAATGAGACCTCTGCCATCTGGAGCTTTGTTTAGGTGTTATCCAGGGTAAGGGTCATTTTGCATCTTACTGACTTCCTAACATCTCATGGGCACCTTATTAATAGTTACTGCTAGACTACACTGTGCTTAGCTAACTGCAACTCCAGTTACTTGCACATGATCTTTTTCAAGTCCAGACACCAATCAAATGGGAGCTGAATACAAACTGATCTTCTAACTCTTAGATTAAGGATTGATCAAATCAAGCAAGGGAATTTATTTGTTGTTGATATTTCAAAAAGGATAAAATTGATTTGACTTGAATTACAGATTACAGGCTTTAAAGTTTAGATTGTGCTTTTTATTTGGTTCTCTATAAATAACCATATGCTATGATCCATGCATTGCTATGTGATTCTTTCATGTAATCACAAAATTATAGATGAAGGCCACAAACTAATTCAAAGTCAAATGACTGACCAAATTCAAGCATTAAGTCTTTGAAGTTTGAACAGAGCCCAAGTTCTTGATTTTGTCAGTCCCACCCTCAAACAGGGCTAAGTCAAAAATCTGGCCTGCCTTCTCAAGAGTTTTATTTTTGGTCCTATTTCCCTTGTTGCTGGGAATGTCTAATAACTCCACTTCTAAATCTGTTTTCTTATCATTTGCAAGATTATGGAAGGTCTTCTACGATGACAAGGATAGGCCAAATAGATACCTTCTTGCTAAAGAACTCATAAGTCGTCCTGATGCTGAGGATCTTGAGGTAGGTTGCTACTAAATTTTTAGAATGTCTCATTAGAACAGGTTTAACATGTGTTAAACCAAAAAAATTCTACCTGTACATTAATTATCACATTGTGTATGGCAATGGACTAATATTATTAATATCATCATTTGAATTGTTAAATCCTGTGTGAGTGGACTGTTAAAACAGTTTAACTTAAAATATTTTTTGCTTATCAATGCAGATAATATATGGAGATGTAGAGGAGAAGTCAGGGCAAGGTCCATCTTTATTTGATAATGCAGTGGGCATCTTCTCTTCATTAAATCGCTTCATGAAAGCCATTTCAAAATAGTCCTCTGTTTTTTTCTTTTCTTATATATAGAGAAGGGCCCTTTGCATTTGTTCAGAATCAATATATTTCAATCCAACATTATTACTCAATAAATTTTGTAGCTTGAATTCTAAATTATAATGCATAATTTGGATTTCAATATCTCACGATCAAGGGTGCAATACAATTTGTAGTAGTGATTCTTATATAATTTTGTAATGCAATCAAAAGATGATCAACCAAAAAAAAAAAAAAATCTTCTTTTTTTATGTATAGAGAAGGGCCCTTTGCATTTGTTCAGAATCAATATATTTCAATCCAACATTATTACTCAATAAATTTTGTAGCTTGAATTCTAAATTATAATGCATAATTTGGATTTCAATATCTCACGATCAAGGGTGCAATACAATTTGTAGTAGTGATTCTTATATAATTTTGTAATACAATCAAAAGATGGTCAACCAAGAAAAAAAAAAAAAAAATCTCTATTTGACAGGACTTCTTCCCATATTTAAATTACATAATCTCAATCAAGTGTCTGTTCTTCAATGTCTTTTTTTTTTTTTTTTGGGGGGGGGGGGGGGGGTGAGAAGTCTGTTCTTCAATGATGTAGCAGGAAACGATGCAAGATGCACCAAATTAAAGCACAATCAGTTTTCCTCTCTCTCCCATCCCTTCATTTTTCCCTCTAAGCCTATAATCCTATATTAAGTAATGATGCTTATATTCTTTTTCTCCCAACTCTCCATTGAGTAATGACTTATCAAATGTGGCTTGGGACAAATATTTTGTCTTTAATTATTGGTCTGAGCAGATGTTGAACCACCACACACCCAAACCTGCACGTGTAGACACACACAATACACAATCATTTGGCAAGGTCTCAGTCACTTGGATACTAATCCACAAGAAGGTTCTGCATCATGGCTTTAGGCATCATATTACAGTTTCTAGGTTTGTTTGACTTTCATATGCTGTGAAAAGCATGAGAACCACATCTAAAGACTGAAAGTGAGGATTGTGGAGAACCATATGAATCTGCTTTTATTCACTGAATGGCATGCCATGGTGCTGAATGTGGTGGTGGAACCACAAGAACTTCATTCATAGAAACAAATTAGTCTTACCCTTCTTGTAGCAGAGGAGGAGCTGACCAACTAGAAGCTTGTAATTAAGGTAGGTTTAGCAAGGAAAGAACTATTTCATGGAGCATAAGAGGATAATCAATTGATATCACAGCAATTTTTAGTACTTACTGAACTTCCTTTAGAAAAATATGGTAGATTCTGTAACAATAACAAAAATGAAATGTAAACTTCTAACTTCATACATATGCCATTGACATAAATCCAATCAAACCCCCCTCCCCCCTCCCCCTTCCTCCCATGCACGGGGGGTGGGGGAAGTGGTGGGAGAAAAAGGATTTTACAATGTTTTTCAATGTAGATGCACTTTACAAGAAGGCACCCCCAAGCAGCGAGCCAGATCAATGATGAGTTAAATTGACATCACCAACATTCAGTATTCACACAGATGATTGGAGGCATCTATAAGCAGTATCAACTTCCATTTTCTCCCGTAATCTGGGTGTGATTGGCCATGAATTTGAAGCAGGATACAAACATCAGCATCCAAATGTTAAAACCAATCAACATGTTGGGTTGAAGTTTTGGGTTGCTTCTTCGGCTTTTGGTACCGATTGTTCTCAAACTTGGCTTTAACTAGAAGAGAATAAAGCAATTCTGCCTCGGCTGATGAATTATAAGGCATGCTCAAGATACTAAGATATCAAATAAACCAGAAATAGAAATCATAGTTAGAAGCCATAAGAGATATCCCAAAATTGTAAGATAGTATATGTGTCAATGATATATGATCACATCAAGGTTATTCTTGGCACAAACAAGTGTATGTTTATCTTGGTCATTTGGTTGTAATAGATATGGAGCATGAGAATGCACGTTATACACTAATCAAGTTGAATCAAGAACACATGCTAGCTCTATTTCTTTCACAAGTGTGGCAACAGTGTAGTGATTATATACAGTTCATTTGTCTCAATTTTTGCGCCTACATTAGTCAACAGTGATTTCTAGGAAGGTAAGAGATATGACTATCTACCTGTCTAGTAGCTCCTCTAAGATAATCCTCTGTGAAGGCGTA
Organism: Quercus robur; assembly: GCF_932294415.1. Classification (NCBI taxonomy): domain Eukaryota; kingdom Viridiplantae; phylum Streptophyta; class Magnoliopsida; order Fagales; family Fagaceae; genus Quercus; species Quercus robur. Next base: position 11,516,118 of record NC_065536.1, on the reverse strand, counting down.
ACGTAATGGATACAACTTCTTGGGCACTGACCTACTGCGAGCTGAACTTGGTAGTCTTCCCCATGACCTAATCATATGCACATATGTTTGAAAGCTGAAATTTAATTAATATCATTTGATCAAATTAATGTTAAAAGTAGTTATAATACCATTAGAACTACCAAATGAATAAAAAGCCAAATTGGCAACTTGTGCCTTTCTTCAAAATCTTCTACTTTCTTTTTCTAAAATATCCTTAACACCATCCTGTAAAACGGCTATATTATTAAAGCAAAAAATTTCTTGTCCTCTATGGCTAACAGTGAGAAGGATGCAGTAATAGATGCAAAAAGAATGAGTATGAAAAACAAAATATATCGAAGTTTACATTTTACTCAACCATTTTTCTGTGAAGTTGTTCAATAAGATGTATAAGAAATGATTCTATATAATTTGCAAACAGTAGGAAGTCATGTTGTTTGTACTATAGGATATTTTCAAATCAGTAGATTTTGATGGATTTTGAGAACCTTCAATCATTTTGGTAAACTCATGATAAATATCAAATATCTCAAAAAAATTTTAATAAAAAAATATCCATGTGTGTAACATGAAAAGTCATCAAGAAAACTGACAAAGTCCCCCTATAGCAGGAATAGGAGATTCTCTGCATACATTAGAGTGAATGAGCTTGAATGGCGCAGACACAAAAGACTCACTTTTGTTAAAAGGCAAAGCCTATTGTTTTCCAAGATAGGATGAGATAACAATCATAGGATCAAAAAGAGACCTAATCTAACATACCCTTAGACACTAAAGTTTGGACCCAATATAGAGAAGCATGACCTAGCCATGAATACATGAATACCACAACTCCAAAGAGGTGATACAGTGTGAGTGGACGTAACAAAGACAACTACATGTGAAGATGTAAGAAGAAAAAGCCATTCAACTTAAAAGTTTTGTCCCAATGGTCTATGCTATCTGAGGATTCTGTACAATACAACCAATAGAAGAAAATCTTATGTGAAGCCCTAGCTCACACAATTGACCAACGTATAAGAAATTTAACGAAAATTTAGGCATAAGACAAACATTTGAAATAGATAATTGAGTAGTAGAAACGATGCCTATAATGGTCATAGTTGAGCCACTAGCAATGAGATTGATAGGCATATGAAAAGTATGGGTTTGTATAGTACAAGAGGTAGAATCAAGTGCAATATGATTGCAACAAGCAAGGTCAAGATATCAAAATGAGTGTTTAACTAGTGCAACATAAATAATAGAAGAGGATGCACCCTGAGAATGGGACAAAACGTTATTGAAAAGAGTCTTTAGGCCAATTGCCGTTAGTGTAAACATGAGTTGCAAGACTTGCCAAAACTACTGGTGTTGGGTAATGGAGTTGGAGGATGCAATGTTATGCTGTTGATGTTGGCCATGGCTGCTGAGGATTGAGAGACACAAGCATGCTTTCTTCAATATTCAATAAAATGTTCTCAAATCCTACAGAAGGTGCAGAAGTGAGAATGATCATATTTAGAGTTACATTGCAGAGAGCCAAAGCGATCAAAGCACTCATTCTGACAAGTTGCAGATAAGTGATTAGATGCTTAAGGTGGATGAAGGGATGACGTGGCCAAGATCGGGTTACAAGGCCAAGATCAGAAGACTTGTAAATGTTACCTCTTGTACAAGCTCCTTGAAAACTTTTTCAATTGAAGGCAAAACAGAAATCTTTTTCAGTTGTTCCTGATATTCACGAAATTTTGGGCATTGCATGCATTATCCATGTTGGTTCATATAGTGAAATTTGATCCCAAAGACATTGCATGTGTGGAAAAAAAAATCATCAATATTTCCCTGGCTCTTGTTTGAGACGATACAGCTCAACCATTAGCTGCCTTGGCACCATTCACAAGAGCAACCTTCATATAAGCTCTCATCCTAGCACCTAATACTCTAACAACATACAAGCTCACAAGGAATGGAAAAATAAGAGAATTAACCAACCTTGTGAAGACACTCTAGCACTTCCAGTAGATGCAAATGAGAAGGCATGAGGTGCCCTTTTTACACATGAATATGGACACCCTGCAGATGATTCAAAAATTGCATAGATGAGTGGGAGAGGAAGAACAAAAGATATCACATTTTGATTGGAAAAATAAGTTAAATGATAAACATCAAATGGATTTTTTTTTTTTTTTTTTAATAAAGTGATTTTCACAAATATGGCCGTACACTCATCCCAAAAGGTTGATAATCCTTTGATGTAGTAATTTTTTAATTATAAAAATTTTTAGAATATGGTCATATGATTGAACAAGCATTTCTCAGTTTACCAAATTTGCATAATAGCACAAAATTAAGAGACATGAAAAGAGGTTATATTTCTAAAATTTCATTGGATATTTTCAGTAAGCAGCGTATGCGTTTCAGATTGTACAGATGTTAGCGTTGAGTATTAAAAAATTAAATATAAAAAAAAAAATCTGCAGCCTGAACTGGCCTCAACAGAGGGAGCAGCTTATGATCTTCAGAAATAGGTAGAATAGCAAAAGTGTACTTTGTGCACCAGGGGTGTCTCTTTTGTGGTAGGTATGTGCAAGCAATATGGTAACAATAGATCCATCAAGTGTATTCTAGAATAAAATGAATGCAGCAGTACCTTTGCCAACACAGAGAACCTCATTAACAAAGATATCAAAGGCTTCACATTCTGGTTTTTCGAATGGATCTATCCATTCCCTACAAAATGGAACCTCAATGGTAAGAATAAAAGATAAATTGTACAATGAAAGAAACAACAGGTAAATAATGAAGTACATATAGATTACATCATTAAGTTCCCAAATGAAATGATTATTATTTATAGAAAGTCATTTTACTCAATTATTATGAAATGTGTATTTGCGTGTGAACTGGGCTAGTAAAATACCATGCATCAGTTAATACTCTATACAGTATACCCAGATACATCATCAAAAGTAAAGAACAATATATTATTAATAATAGTTCAGAAAGTTGGCAGTTTCGTTAGAATGCTTGAGTACCAGTAGCAAACAACAATTAATCATTCCCAATCAACAACTAAATGGATATAGCTTGGGCAAACGAAAAAGGAAGAATAAATTAAAATGAAAAAAATAAGCACATCTTAGCAAATCACTGCTAAAATTCAAGAAACATAGTAACGGGTTTACCTCTCAATAATCTCTGATCGGCTGTAGTTTGATAATATCTGCACATACTTTCAAACCTCTAATTTACTTTTCTCTTTCCACCACACATAAAATGTACAAATGTTTGGAAGGAAAAAAGAAAAAGAAAAACATAATGAGAAAGAAACTAATTTGGTAGGTTTCTGTAAATTTTAGTACCTCATATGCCTCAATTACACGGCGAATCATTGAATCAGAATCTGCCATATCTCTATTCACATCAGGATGGAATTGCTTCACCTTTGTAACAAAATTGAAATTACAGAAAAGAAAAAATGAGGCACACAAATATAAACACAAATTCTCTAATATATATATATATATATATAGACACACATATGTAAACACAAATAATTATAGCTATTTATTTTGGTAAACACATTAATAATGATTTGTCTATCATCAAATTCGTATCTTCCGATTACTCCAATAAACATCAATCTTTTTCTTTTTCTTTTTCCTTTCTTTCTTTCTTTCTTTTTTTTTTTTTTTTTTTTTTTTTTTTGCTATGGAAATTTATAAAATATTCCAAATTATAAATTTCAATCACAAAGTTGCCATTTTTTGGGACCCAATTAAAAAAAAAAACCCTATTGGCTTACCTGAGTTCTTCATTTCTCCAAACTCCAAAACAACAAAAACCCATAACTCAAAACTCCATTTTCATTAATATTTTCTCAATTTTCCTGGAAACCAAACTAAAAAACAGCAAAACCCCATAACCCAGAACTCCTTTTTTCTTTCCTCAATTTTCTTGGCAACCAAATCCCAAAACATCAAAACCCAGACTCAAAAATCCTTTTTTTTTTTCTTTTCCTCAAATTTTCTTGGCAATCAAACACATAAAAAAGGAAAGCAAAAACTTATTCAAATAAGATATAAATCATTGTACTTTGGCTCGGAAAGCGGCTTTGAGCTCGGCGGCAGAGCAGTCGGGCTCGACGCCGAGCACGGCGTAAGCTGAAGTACTGGACAGAGGAGCCTCCCCTTTGGTCCTCTCTCGGCAATTGCAAATCACTGTGTATTTAGGAGTTGAAAGAGAACGACAAAATAATTTTGGGTTTTTAAAATTAGAGGGAAAATTGTGACCGTTAAGATTTATAACGGCTTTGTGAAATAGGAGAGTTGGAGGGGTTGAAGTTGAACTGCATAGACGAAAACATTCCATCTCTCTCTCTCTCTCTGGCAGTGGCATTACAGTGCCACATGTTTCAGACTATATATGTGGATAATTTGATGCTTTATTTATTTCTATTCATAATACTTTTTTTTTTCCTTCACTTTGGGCTTTGTCTCTGTTTTCCTTCTCTATTTTTTTAATAAGTAAATTACATTTTGATCCGTTAAAGTTCGGCTTTTTGGGAAATTCAAAATTTTCATTTTTAACTTTTATGTTGGACTCCCTCTTCATATTCATATTTGTCTTACAATAGATTTAATAACCTAATTGTTTTTCTTTTAGAGAGTTTTAATCTATAACATCCACTCTTGATGATAATTCTTTATTATCTAACCAAGACACTAATTAGTTTGTGATATAGGTGGGAGCTGAACTTCAGATCTTTTATTCAACTATCAAAGACATTACCAGTTGAGTTAACTGGAACCCACAATAATCTAATTGTTAAATAGCCTTCAAATGTTTATGTTTAAATATTTCATTAAATGATAGTTTTAAAAATGATATGGAATTTGGTCTCAAAAAAGATGATGTGGAATGTAGGAAATTCATTCTTAAAGCAAAAACAAATATGATAGGTTAAATTACTAATGAAAATAGATTGCATGGCCAATATAAAAACATAATCAAACATACAGGAACAAAATAAAAATAATATCAAATTTTAAGAGTTAAAGGTATACTCTATTCTTTTTCAAACTAAAATTTTCGTCTACATACATTTATTTCAGTTTCATTTTCTTCCTTATATATTAATTTGCATAAGTTTTAACTTTTAATTTTTGCAATAAATCCTTCAACTATTAATTATATTATTTTCATCCCTTAACTTTAAAATTTAATTAAATCTATATCTAAACAGGAGAGAAAGTCACTAGAGATGATTTGGTCATATTTAAAGAAAAGCTAGTAACAAACTAGTAAGAAAGAGATTGAATCAATCTTAGTTGAGGAAATGCAATAAAAGTAGAGAAATGTCAAAAAATAACATTAATAGAAGTAATTAAACAAAAAAGATGTCAATTAAGGGAGTAACAAAGAGCAAGTTTTTAGATAAGATATAATGGAGAGAAAGAATTCATGTGATCGACCAAATCTAATCTATCAAGGATCCATAGCTAACCCTAAGTTTTGGGACTAAGACTTTGTTGTTGTTGTATATCTAAACACATATGTAATGTCACACTATGTAAAATCTCATTCCATCTAATCTCGTCTAATAAGAAATCTTGTCTCCTTAGCAAAAAAAAGAAATCTTGTCTCCTGGCCATGACTGATCATCAATCCTAAGTGGCTAAATTAAATTCCCAAGCCTAAGTTGTCTCTATTGACATTGATTTGAAGTAAATTAAACTGATTCAAAGTGATTGATCCTAAACAAACTATGTCAAAGAACTTTGATTTGAAGTGATTTGAAGTAAACCTAATCACGCTAAATTAAGTTTGATGTGCATCATCTCAAAGTAAACTAAATTGCAATGATCACAATAGATTAAAGCCTAAGTCATCAATCTCACATAAAACTTATTTGAACAAGCAAGAATTCATATAAAATATAAATAAACACCTAAATATTGCATCAAACTTGACAAATACTTGATTAAATAAGACCACAATTACAAGGGAAGCAACTTACAAGTACAAGTCCTAAGAAGTACTTGGTCTCTTAAGAATCTAAGTACAAATGATTTGAGAAGTGTTATAATGACTTCTCGGTTGTACATGGTAAACCTTTCATGTAAAATGAGTTTCTATTTATACTTGCAGCTTTAGCGGTTATGCTTGGTTTCTCTTTTCACATGCTAATCCCTAGTTGATTTCTTTTGCAAAGTGTGTTCTTACAAACAAGGCTTGGTAATCTCTTTTAACTACTTCAAGGCAACTGTTTCCTTTCTGCTTATAGCTTCTTGGCACATGTCCTCGCATTTATTTATTTATTTGTAACTTTCTCGAGGTTACTACCCACTTGCTTGCTAACTGCTAGAAACTTAATGGATTAATGTCACTTGTCATTCCATTGGGCTTTAATCCTTAAATTAATAAAATCCAACTAGGCAGTAACATCACTACCACTTTTCACATGGCTTTGCCCCAGTTTGCCACGGTGTCTTGCTAATAAATTAATTACTTGGCCTCACAGAATTTTCATTCACAGCCCCTTTGGAACTTGATAGCTAGTGCACTCACTTTTCACGCCTCATATTATGTTCTTTTATTGTTTAGATTTTGGTAACTAACCTATAGTCCAGGCCGCATTCTGTTTGTTTTGAATTATGCATATAACTGCTGACAACATACTGAATACTTTCCAATTTCTTGAAAGTTCTCTTACTTGACCCTGTTTTACAAAATGATTTACAGAAGCTATGTGGGTGTGATTGCAAGAGCAAATTGGAAGCTCAGTTACAGACCAAATCAGCCAATATCCTTGTTATTTAATCACCAACATTACGACCCATATATCTTCTTTACCATGCTTGGTCTTTAATATCCTTGTTCCTTCAAAGCATTCTTCAGCCTTACCAAAGACAGATTGTTGTTTCTTGTGGATTCTCATCGTGCACTTCAACACTGCCTCGACTATTTCAATGCAGCATTGGCCAAGCCTTTGTAAAGCACAACTTGAGCCCCATTAAAAGAATTAACTAAATTACCCATGAGTCTTATTTTCTATTTATGTATTATTAATTCTTTTATTTAATTATTATTAATATTCCTAGTCGTTCTAGGAATAGGTAATTTAGAGTCCAAGTCCTACTAGGAAAGGAATAACTATAGCCTTTATATAAAGGCTCTTTTTTCGTCATGTTAGCTCAGATTAATGGTGATTGATTAATAAAATTCAGTAGCTTATTTTTAAGCTTTGTTTGTTTGATGCAAACTTCTCCAAGGTGTGATGCCAAGGTTGTGATTGCCTAGAGTTTTATTTATGTTATTTTCTATTTATCCCCAAACAGCCGTCAACATTCGTTCTTTTCTAATCTAAATTTTTAAACAGCAATCCTTATTCAAGAATTCATCAAGAAACCTAGTATAGTGTTGAATTTCTTAACGGTCCTTCATCAAATTGGTATCAGAGCCCCAATTAGCACTATGAAAGCATGATAGATCCAAAAAGGCAGAACTATACCTATACAATTGCTGACAGATTTGAAGGGTTACATGCTAGTGTCCTTCACAAAAGCAAAAATTCAAGCAATAGGTTTGATCCTTATAGAGATCCTTATGAGAGACTCGATTATCGCAATAAGGCTGGAGACACAATGAAGAAAGTTTGTGTAGAAGTACCAAATTTTGCTGGAACAATTGATCCCCATGTATTTTCAAATTGGCTTGCTTCTTTGGAAAGTTATTTTGAGGGGTAAGACATGTCTGATGAGAGTAGGGTCAGTTTTGCTATTATGAAATTTATTGGAGAAGCTCAGATTTGGTGGAGTATGATTGTCAATGTGCTAGACAGCCTCCAATTGTTAGATGTGATGACATGAAGCAGCAGCTAAAACAAAAGTACTTGCCCTGTGGTTATGAAGATGAGCTATTTGAAAAATTCACTACTCTTAGGCAAGGTAATATGTCAGTAGTTGAGTGTATGAACAAATTCGAAGACCTCAACATTTGGTATAGAGGAATTGAAGATCCACAACAAATCTTAGCCCAATTTAAGTCAGGATTAAGGGCTGAAATTCGTAGCCGAATAATTAAAAAACAAACTCACACAGTTGCTGAGGCATTCCAATTAGCTTTAAAGATTGAGAAGCGTTTGAAGCAGCCCCTTACTGGAAGGTTTTCTTCCCAAGCCGAGAAAACACCTTTGGGAGAGGTTGACCTTAGAGCATCCACTATGCAGCCTACAAAGTCCATACTGACTACAAAGTCAATACTGCTATTGAGTCGAAAGATAAAACTACTTTAGCTGATGATCCCCTAGAATTAGAAGAAGGCATGTCTCTTCTTTTGGTTGTTGGGCGTATTCTTGCTGCACCCAATCAAGATGAGGATTGGAAGCATACTTCAATATTTCAGACCATGGTACGTTGTGGAATTGAAGCCCAGATGCTTATTATTGATGGTGGCAGTGACATAAATGTTGTTTCTGGGACTACTGTTGAGAGGTTGAAGCCACCAACGGAACCACATCCAAAACCATACAAGGTGGCATGGATAAATAGCACTTCTATTTTGGTAACTAAACAATGCTTGGTTCCTATTTCTCATGGGCAATATAATGATTCTATATGGTGTGATGTTATTCCTATGACACATATCTTATTAGGTTGCCCTTGGCTCTATGACCAAGATGTGTATCATTGTGAAAAGAGTAATACATGTCAATTTATGTTCAATAATGAAACAATTGTATTAAAGCCTATGAGTTCAGGACAAATGAAGCGAAAACGAGAAGTCGAGCCTAAGGATGTTGCTGAAACTCAGAAAAACCTCAAGAATATTGCTGAAACTAAAAAACAAAGAGCTATACAGCCACAAAAGGAAGTTGAAGAGCTGGAATACGATGCTGATAAGTCAGAAAATTTGCTAAAAAGGTAGAACAACCAGATGAGCAACTAGTGGACCCTAATCAGCAAGTGCAACAGTCAGATCAACATGCAACAAAGTCCATGGAACCAGAAGAACAAGCAGAAGAGTCTAATCAGCAAACTGAAACATCTCGACAACTTGAAGATGATTTAAAACAGAGCAACTTACATGCTTAATGGAGGAAACTCTTGAATCAAAAGAAGATAGCATGATGAAGGAAGAGATAAATGAGATTGTGAAGCCTATTTCAATACTTCAACACGTGCAACAAGTTACGGATGTTCCCATTATTGATTTTGTGACTCCATAAAAGTTTACAGTTCCCATTGGAGAGAAGGATGTTCCATTGTCATCATGGTTTCAAGCACCAAAGAAAAGGAAGAATACTCCAAGTCAAGCTTTTGAGTAGACTGGGAAAGAATGGGCTTTAGGTTGTAGGGCCTTCAGCACTAGGTGGACCTGAAGAGAATTGTACCGTGATGCTGCAATTCAAGATTGGAGAATGCTTTTTTTGAGCAGAACAGAGTAGGCTGGCAACTGAGGGAGAGGAGAAATTTTGGTCCTAAAGCCTTTACATTTTTTTTTTACTTTTGGGAAAAAAATCAAAATTTCTTAGATTGGATTAAGAAAGCTTGGAGCCTTGGAGAATGGATGTTTATGGGGTCCCTATGTTTAGGTTGTATTAGGCCAAACGCTGTGAAGCAAGTATAGAGGAATAAAAATGTATAAATATATGGGAATTTGGATAAACACGTGGAGTATGCTAAAATGAAATTATATGTTGTGCAGAAGTGTATGTTGCAGTCTCCTGGGAATAGCATCCTCCAAAGGTAAAACAATTAGCCGTGGGGTACTATCAGAATCTGTTAGGCACCTCTAAGGGGCATCTGCCTCAAGAAATGGGGGGAGACTTTCAACAGGTTCTAGACTTAAATATTGCAGCAGATCACATAGAAACTTTGCAAAGGCCAGTTTCAAGTTTGGATATCCACTAGATTTATGTGTCTTCAAAAAAGCTTGGCCTGTTATCCAATCAGATGTAGTCCATTCCATCCAAACATAATTCAATTCAGGTAGGCTACTTGGAGACGTGAATGCAACATTACTACTCTTGTCCCTAAAGTAAACAATCCTTCAAGCATAGGGGATCATAGACCGATTTCTTGTTGCAATTTTCATTTATAAGTGCATCACAAAGATCTTGGCTAATAAATTTAAAGCACCCTTGAATGATATTATTGGTCCCAACCAAACTGCCTTTTTTCCTGGAAAGTGTGCTATTAGTTGATGAAAAAGTCCAAGGTAGGTGTACCATGAAGGTGGAAATTAGAAAAGCTTATGATTCAGTGGAATGGTGGTTTATTATTCAGTGTCTTCAGGTTGCGGGTTTTCCCACAAAATATGTCAATTGGGTGAGGGAGAGTGTATTACCACTCCTAAGTACTCTGTGGATGTAAATTGAGAACTAGCTAGTTACTTTCGAGAAGCTACAGAGTTGAGACAAAGGAATCCATTGTCCCCTTTTTGTTTGTGCTAGCAATGGAGTTCCTAGATCAGATGCTAAAGAAGAGGTTTCTTGGTTGCAAGGACTTCAAATCCATCTCAGACATAAGAATATGAAGCATATTAATCTTTGTTTTGCAAATGACTGAATAATTTTCAGAAGAGCATGCTATCTTCTAAGAGTCGAGATGAATATGAAGCATATTAGAGCATGCTATCCATCTCAGACATAAGAATATGAAGCATATTAAGATAGCATGATGATGAATATAGTGGGTGGAATAGTTTTGCAAATGACTAAATAATTTGTGGTTTGGTTTTCTTTTTTGCTTTTTCGTTGTTTCCTCCTTGTACTTTCTGGGTTTGCTCTATGTTTTTTATGCATAGAGTAGCCATTCGTATATATAACATTCTTACTTATCAAAAAAAAAAAAAATTTCAGAAGAGCTGATCTACTCCCAGTCCATTTAGTGAAAAAAGTGATTTCTGGCTTGGTGATCAATGCTCTAAACGTAAAGTATGTTGTGCAGGTGTATCTACTGATCTAAAGAACCAGATTTTGAATGCTTGTCAATCTAAGGCAGGTAGTCCCCTAGTTAGATATCTGGGTATGGCTCTAGTCCCTAGTTAGCTGAGCTATCATGATTGTAGGCCCCTAATTGAGAAAATAACAAGATTTTGGATGAAAAATTTCCTGGACATTTTAATGCTTATCCTTTGCAGGCAAAGTGCAGTTATTTCAATCAGTCTTGTATAGTGTGTCTTTGGGAGGTGAGTGAGTGAGTGTGGCTTTTTACTAGGAAATTTAAAAAATCAAATGATTTATGAAGAAAGAAGCTACACTTAGCACAGTTATAAAACAGAGGCAAAATGACAAGGCTGCACTAGTCACATTTTTCATTATTCTAAACAAAATAACATTTAATAGAGTACAATCTTAAGTGCAACCAAAGCTATATTAAAGAAGACAGCCATATCATCAAACAGGTTGATCCAAACCACAATACTGACCATCGTGGCAATCAAGTATTTGATCTTCTAAAGGGGGAGAGAGGGGAGGGGGGGGGGGGGGGGGGAGGGGACTCCATATTTATTAAAAAATATGACCTTATTATATTTTGTAACAACTACTCTATGCCTAAGTTATAACAATGACATTAAAAGTTGAACTTGTATTGGTTGTGTATAAGCTAGAAAATGAACAAACAATAATTGAATAACACAATATAGAGATTTAACTCCAAAAGTGAAAACCCCCGAAAATTAATAAATAAATAAATAAAAGAAAAATAAGATTTCCTAAAGAACATAGGAGGGTAAGAATGAAGATACCTGACAATAAGATGTTGAAAACGTTGCTTCTCTAAATTTCCACCCACTATATTCAAATACTGTTAATGAACCCCACTAGAGAATGGAAGACTATCTGCATTTGCTCATCAGAGGAAAAAAGAAGAGTGTAGCTCAAATAGAGGAAAATTTGATTCGAATATGACCAAAAGGAAATTACAACAAGGAGGTAGAATGAAATTCAAAATTTGTACAAATGCATCACTCAAAAACCACCCCTTAAAGCTTGGTAACTAAGGTATGAGCAAATGAAAGTTTGTGGTATAATCATTTACAATAGCCGGAGTTCCAATGAATGCCAATTGGTTCCTTAACCTCTCCTCATCTCTCAAAGACTACGAATAATGGCACAAAAACAAATAAAGGCTCAAAAGATACAGCACTACCCCAAGCTGGAAAAAAGCATTTATTTCATAAAAATTTCACTTATGACTCAAAGTAAGATCAAACTAACACTAAATCCAAAATTAGAATTGCCGTGGATAATGATAAGTCTGTGTCTACTAATGTCCAGAGTAGTGACCTACAAGATGACATGGCATAGGAAGCCATTACATGAAGAAGTTCAAGTAAATACAAACAATTAGGAAGAAAACAAAAGGGAGGAAGAAAGGGTAGCATCTTATAGCATGTGTGCTGGATTATGATACAGTCTAAATCATTACAAAAGGAGCTAAAATGAAAGGCTCTTCAACTTGCCTCAATTATAGACCTTGAACAGCACAGGAAAAATTATAGCATTTTTGAAGGAAATGTGATATCTGTTTTAATTTGAAGTGAAGGTTTAAAGGTCGGGTGAGAAAAACAAGTGATAAACAAGTGTGCAAATAGCATTCTTGAGCTAATAACTATAGTATAAAATTTTGAAAGTGGGTCAAAATAGCATAAAATTTCAAGTATTATATGTGTCAAACAACTGTAGTATCATTTTCAAAAGTTCTTAATAATAACAAAAATATATATTCCCATTTCATTCAATTTTAAAATTTTACCTAATATTAAGCCAATCAATACTAATAAGCTCAAGAACTTCATCTTTGATATCCAACAAACCGTTTAAAACAAAAAAGTTAGGGTGGATTTTCTTAATGAAGCTGGGAACTCATTTGAGCGGAATGCAGAAGCTTATGTGCTAAAGAAGTCATAAGTAACAAGAACCTAACCTAAGTTTAAATTTGAGGGGAGAAAATAGTACCTTGAAAGTGGTATCTGACAAGTTTGAAAAGGATTGCTGCCAATTATAACTGTCAATGAAGGACTTTTGAAAAATAAATATTAATCATTTAACCATAACAATAGGGATATAGAGAAGCTGAAGAGATGCCAAGTACTGTCTCATGGTAGTAAAATAATGTTGGCTATGTTTATTGCACAATTATCAAGAGACTGAAACAAATAACATAAGAATCGGGTAGTGGAAAAAGAGGACACAGTTAGATGATCATAATATGTCCACAAAGCATTGTTTAAAAATAATAATAATAACACAACTGGACAATAGTAGAATGCATAAAAATTTATTCAGGGAAAAGAAACAAAAGCATGCTTTTTTGAGCGAAAGCATAAAAATGGAAAAGAGAGGAAAAACAATTATACATAACAGATAAGAAATAGCTGTAGTTTGCCTTTTAGTTCCAATATATGTTCATCATCCCTGAACTCAATGTTTCACACTGAGTGCCTTCCATTGCTAAAAATAAGTACCATAAAACATTAAAAACTGAAAAGTCATATTATCTACAAGTTTCTTGTTTCTAACATATGTGGACAAGGCAGGGTACAATCAAACGCAGACAACCATGAGTTGATTCGATGTATTTATGTCCCATCTGAACCATGATGACATGAAAGAGAATTTAAAAAGAATTACTGCATTATCATTTAACGAACTTCATGCACCAAAAATTATTTGGAAAGTCCAGTACAGATAAAAAATAAAATAAAAATAAAATTTAAGACACATTTTTTATTTCTATACACAATAATAGTGCCAATTGAAATTACATTGGGCACATTGATAGATCAACTCTTTGCAAAGACTACCACAACTGTCACATTCAGGGTGGTCTTTAGCTTCCTCAATGAAAATAAGGGGGTGTGGGTGACACTTAAATGTGTAAGCAACTCCAAACATGCAATTTGGGTATTTCCCTAAAATACAATTGGGATGAGCAGGATAACTACAATCTGTACAGTAGTAGAACCAATGCTTTGAATCCCTTTCTTCTTCACAGATATTACAGTAATATTCATTGGAATCATCTTCAGCAGTATTACAGAGAGCGAAGGGATGATCATGTTGTCCGTATCTTGTGGTATGTGGTAATGTAGCGCATCTGAAGTCCAAAGCAAACTCACAAGTGGTACAACGAAATATTGGGTAAATTTTGGAATCACAACAGCTGCAATTCTGTCTAGATTCAATGCTAGAGAGAATAAGTCGATGCTCATGACCAGGGTGGGTAAGAATGTCTGAGATCAAACTACATTGAACATCGAGTCTAAAACTGCATGTCTCACAACTATAGTTGAAGCCATTGCAGTAACGCCAACACGCATCACACCAAAATATCTTACTTGCATAAGGTGATGTTGGGAGGAGGGTGAGAGGGTGTCTATGAAGTGGGTGTTCCTTTTTTTGGGGTAATTTAGCACAAGATTCATGAAGAAAGAAGGTACAATTTACACAACTATAAAACGGAGGGAGAATGGCTCTTACGCACGCATAACATTTTTGGTTATCTAGAACCTCATCATCAGTAAGCTTTAGGACATGCTCATGACTGAAGTGTTCGATTTCTGCAGCTATTTGAGTTCCGTCCTCCCTCGTATTAAATTTGTTGACTTTGTAAGTTACTAAGTCAATCGATTCATTGAGCTGTGGGACTTCATCCTCATCTTTAAATTCCAGCAAATTTATGTCCTCCTTGTTTTCATTGAGAAGGGCACAATTGAGGTGGGCAACGAAATTGCATCTAGAGCAATAGTAAAGCCCATAGCGTGTGTCCACTTTTTGAACACAGATTTGACAAAATCGAGAGTCGGATGGATGGAATTGAAGAGAAGAATGGGTGAGGTGGAGGAGGTGCCTGTGACGCACAACTTTGACTCTGCGTGGGTATCGATAAGCACATTTTCTATGAATCCAGAAACCACATGTATTACACAGAAAGGGCATACCTTTGTCTTCTTTGCCACAAAGGTCGCAAGTGAACGTGAATGATTTCCAAATGGGGGTCAATGGGTGGTCGTGGAATTCAGCTTCCAAAGTGGGCAGTAAAGAAGCGCATGTGATGTGAAGGTTGAAGTCGCAACGGGAACACCGATAACTGTATTCATTTTTATATTCTTTGCAGAGTTCGCATTTGTAAAATTGACTTTCATCTCGTGAACATCTCCATGGGCAAAAGAGAATAAGAGGATGGATTGGGTGCAAGGGATGGTGCAACCCAAGGGGTACTTCCGCACATGATTTATGGTGCCAGTAAGCATTGCATTCTTCGCAACTGTAGCTAGGTCCATGTACCGGTTCCCAGCACCCCCAACAAAGTCTTCCTCTTCTGTCGGCGTCAGGATTGAAGAGCAAGGGATGCTCAGGATGGATAAAATGTTGAAGTTGGTGGTGCTGCTGCTGCTCCTGCTCCATCTAATCTAATCAATCTTCTTTATTTATTTAATTGTATGACCACATGCAAACAATCACACACATATCATCATCATCATCATCAAATTTCTTTATTGTTTATAAAAATAAATAAATAATAAGAAAAAAGGCATAAATAATAATAATAAAATCAGAGAGAGATAGCAAGAAAGAAACAGAGAGAGTGCGTGATGAGAATTGAATAGCAGCAAAAAGAGGGATGAACAAAGGGAGCGATTCGGCGATTGATTTGTGGTTTTTGGGCCCAACTCACCAAGTGTTTGTTTCATAAATGAGAAACTAAAAGAGGTTGGAGTTGGATTCAATGTTTTTTTTGTGGGCTTTTTATTTAACAAAGATTCAAAACCCCCTGATTTCTCTGTTTTTTCGGCTTCATACGGTTATGAAATTAGATGTGAATGTTTAAAGGGCTTTGGTGTGGCCCGTGGGTCTTTTGGTTGGGTGGGCATTTTCAATTTTTGAATGTCAACACTGAAAGGCACAAAAACTATTGTATAAATTGGAATTCTTTTAATTGATTTTCATTAAAAATTAAAGTTATTTATTTTAGAAAAGAATAAAAGTATTATATAGATGAGAATTATTTTACTTGATTTCATTAAAAATAAACATGATTTTCTAAAAAATAAACGGAATGCATCTAAAAAGTTAAGAATAAATAATAAGAATGCTTGCACAACAAAAATTCATATTATGTTTTTAATTGATCCTACATTTTTGTTAATAGAAAAATATAATTTTTTTTTTACTTTTTTTTTTTTTCTTTTGTTTATGCCAAAAGAAATGCAATAGGGCAACTTTTTTATTAATAAAAACATTTTATGTTTTAATGTTGAGTCTATTACTCCCATAATTTTTTTTTTTTTTTTTTATTTAGGTTGAAATTCTCTCTTCCCCACATGTGATAAATAATAAGAAAAAAAAAAAAAGCAAAGATTTGATAATGTTTGAGAATGAATGTAAATTATCTTACTATTAATATGGAATAAAATGAACATTTGATAGGACATGTTCAAGTTTGACTTTTGAGTAACTTTTACTGTAGTTTTTTTTTTTTTTTTTTTTGGATAATTAACTTCAATATAAGTTATATTCCTCAATTCCATTCTTTCATAATAATAGTTTGTAATCTCATTATTGAACTAAATTTCTTTCCTCCAACTATCATGCTAATTAAATATTAAGGTGATCTATTATTCTTTCCGAAAATCAAGGTGATTAGACATTAAAAACTCACTAATCTATGAAGAGTGATTATATTTTTTGGTATACTTTTTTTTTTTTTTTTTATACAAGATAGAATTTCTACTCTAGCCTAATCTAAGTGTATATGTGTGTGACGCTCCCTCCTGGAGACTTGAACCCCGGCCCTTGCCCCCCACACCCCACAAGCACTTATACTTGTGGAGTGACCACTGCACCAAGGGTGTGCGATGGTTTTTTTGTATACTTAAATACAGTAAATGACAAACTTCATAAATTTAACAATAAATGGCAACTAATTATTTTGAAATTCTGTGTGTAATTATCCTATAATAGATATTAAATAAAAATGAGATTCAAGAAAAGATTGATTTATGAAAAATAATGGAGTGATATACCATTTATCCAAATTGCATTAAATGTAACATAAACCAAACCATCTAGTAGTAATATATCTCACAAAAATATAGTGTCAAGTGCAATAAAATCTTATTACATTTAACATCTATATGACAAATTTTAAATAAGCAAAGTAATCTATTGTTTATAAATACCAATAGAAAAACATATATACATGTGAACAAATTTATAAAGGCAACTATCAATACTTACATCAAGAAGAACCTAATTTTGGCTTCAAAACACACTTAAGGAGGCTTCCAAATTATTCTCAATTTCAATTTTTTTTAAGTCTAACTTCATATGAAATCCCTATATAGCATCTACTATATATAGGATTTTCATGCCCTTGTGTCAAAGAAAAAAATACTTGCTCCAAAACAAAGAAAACAAAAGAAAGAAATAAAGAATAAAGGAAGAAGTAGGCAAGGCATATGCTTGCTTGCCAACTTAGACTTAAATACTTCATAGAAACATTTTCTATTTCTTTTCCTTTTGTGTTTCCAAACATGTCCCTACTAGCATTTAATTTTCTCATTCATTTATAAGATTTATATATGCATCTCTATTTAGGTTATATCTAGGATATACACAAATGAAATTTTATCTCTTGTGTTACATTTAAATGATGAATTTTGAGCTAGAATTTACTCAAAATTTAACTTTTGAAATTACTAATATTGATTTCTATTGTTTATGTTAACAAGAAAGGACACTTCAAAAATTCTATAGAATTTTATACTTTTTTTTATGGGAAGAATTTTATACTTTGGATTTCAAAGCATTCTTCAGCTTGCTAAACAAACTAAATTCATATGCATGTCTTTCACTCATCCCATTACTTTTTTTTTTCTTTATTCTTATTACCTTATTGTTTACATTTTGAATATTTCTTTGCATCTTTTGTAACTCTTTCTTGATTTGGAAGAAAATAATAAATGACAATAAGAAGTTAAATGAATGAATTTTTTTTTTAATCTTTCCTTCATATATATATATATATATATATATATTCTAAACTTGGAAGTTATCTTTCGTGTGACCCAATCCATTCAAGAATAATCTATATGCTTACATTAAAAATAAAATCTAGTACCTTCTTCAATTGTATCCTTACTTTTCAAATAATATATATATACACATTTTCTAGTATAGAATCTATTAACAATTGTGTTCGTATATGAATTTGCCTAACTATTTTACATTAGACTTGAAAAGGTCTATCCTCAAAACATTTGACCTAAATTGTTGGAAGATCATTTTCATTAGTTAGGAGTCATCATCAAGAAAGATCCCTATTGTTGTAGTATTTCTTCTCTTTCTATGTGAGTCATAAATTCAAGCTTGTAAAAGATATTTTTTGTAAGCTTTTATTTTAATTTTTTATCATGTTTTGCCGACCTACCATTTGCATTGAGCCACCAAATCTTGACAAAAATATATTTAATTTTTAAACCCTTTTTTTTTTGTTATTAGCATACGATGCAATAGAACAAAGCATAATTTTCGTTGGTTTTAATTATGTTGTGCCTTTTGTGCGAGATAACTTGCATTTCCTCTAAAGAAATTGTTTTGCACCCGATAAGTTTAGTACACCAATGGCATCTTAACATAAAACTTGTAATAAGATAGTCAAATGCTAATTATATCTTATATTCAAAAGGTTATATTAAATTATTTTGTGTGATTCTATTTTGATTACTTAAGAGATATACATAATTACTTGACTTTCTTTTATCATCTTTTTATGATATTAATTTATAAATGTCGATAAAGACGTTTATTATTAGTTAATTTAACTAGTTTCTTTTAGAAAGTAGATTAGTAACTATAGTTAATTGGCCACTTGAACATATTAGTACATTTAAGAATTTAGTTGTTTCTCAAAAAAAAAGAATTTAGTTTTAACACAATTGGGCTTCGTTTTTAAAGGCAGAACAAATACTACTTTAGCTTGTTTTCCCTTTTTTGTCTTTTGTTTCCTCTTTCCATTTTCTTTCTTTTCCAAAATTACAAGTATTAGATTGATGTAGAAAAGAAAAGTGATTAAATATCTTGCTACTCTTTCATAAAATTATAATAAGACTATCATTCCTTTATTCAGAAACACTAGATAAAGGAAAAAAAAAAAAACCAAGGAAAAAAAAAAAGAAAATGAAATCTAGGTCTATAATAATTCTTACCATCTTTTGGATTCTTTCCTAATAACCAAAAAAGAAAAAGTAAGAAACAACATCAATTATTCTTACCATCTCTTGAAATTCTTTTCTAATAACTAAGAAAATATGCCACAACATCAATATTTGTTACCGTCCCTTCAGATTCTTTTATAATAACTAAGAAAATAAGAGTACAATATCAAGATAAAAATACTTTGAAGAAGCACACTTCTTTGTTTCTTTGCGTACAATCTACTTAATCATTTTACTAATAGAACAAGAAACAGAGATTCCTATTGAAGTTCAAGTTTCATTTTACACATAAAAAAACAAGTTGATATAAAGTAAAGAGTGTAGCTAAGCTTGCTTTAGTGTTTGCTGGTTTTAATTCTTAATGCACATTTTTCACTTATCCTAGGTAAGCCAATGCAACTCAAAACAACAAATTCAATCCAAAGAAACCTCCAGCTGAAAGCCAATCCGTGCAGGGAAGCTTAGTACAAAGCCAATCCAATTTAATCTGTGAAATGCAACTAGGCAGCTTGTTATTTGTATAGTTTCAACTTTTAATTGAATAATCACCCTTCTCTTTGTATCTTTCCTTCATTCCATCACTCCCTTAATCAAGACATATAATGACAATAAGTACTGAGAAAACACACATAAAAAGCAAGCAAATGATAAAAAGGGTCCATATCTGCAAATTATTTACACATGGAGTTAACACTTAACACCATATATTATAAATTTGAAGGCATTTCACCTAAGAAGAACTAGATAACATTGGCAGAAATTTGGAAGGTTCTCTCAAGTTGTTTAGCTGCTTCATTCCAGGTTTCATTGGTGAAACTTTAAGTGGACCATTTGGTACTCTTTCATATGTTCTCCCTTCTGAAATATTGTTTGGTTTAAGAAACCCGAAATATATTCATTGAATTTAAAAATCCAATCCAAACTCATAAATTACAACTCTTATTACTACTCTCTATATGTAAAATACTATGTATTTATGGTATTCTCAGTGCTACTCTGTGTCTGACTATCTGAAACAGAGCGACTAAACGCAGCGTTTCCCTTACTACAGACACCCAACACAAGACGCTGCGTTTCACTAATTGAGGAAGTATAACGTGACAGCGTTTTGTTTAAGTGTTCTGTTTGTATTTAAATTTCTTTGTACAGGTGTCATTCATCAACTGGTTATTCTTTTTTCCTTAGTAGAGTCGGTTAAGGTGGTTAACATTATAAGGCAGAGCTTGTACATGAACGATACAGTAGGAGCCCAGGTAACAAAATTTACCAAAATTTAATTTTTGGTGATATTTCATAATGATAAAATTGATATGATTTGAATTACAATTTAGATTTTGCTTTTTATCTGGTTCTCTATAAATAACCATATGCTATGATTCATGTATTGCTATGTGACTCTTTCATGTGATCATAAAATGATAGCTGATGAAGGCCACTAAATAAATTGAAAGTCAAATGGTTGACCAAATTCAAGCATTAATAAGTCTTTAAACAAAGCCCAAGTTCTTAATTTTTCTAGTCCTACCTTCAACTGGGGCTAAAGCCAATCTGGTTGGCCTTCTCAAGAGTTTTATTTTTGGTCCTATTTCCCATGTTGCTGGGTATGTCTAGTAACTCTACTTCTGAAACTATTTTTTGATCATTTACAAGATTATGGAAGGTCTTCTAAGATGATAAGGATAGGTCAAACAGATACCTTCTTGCTAAAGAACTCATAAGTCGTCCCAATGCTGAGGAACTTCTAGTAGGTTACTACTAAATTTATAGAATTTTTCATTAGAACAGGTTTAACATGTGTTAAACAAAAAATTTATACATACCTTTACATTAATTAACACACTCTGTATGGCAATGGATTCATATTATTTTTATTTTTTAAATATAAATCCTGTGTGAGTGGACTATTAAAAAATTTTAAGTTAAAATATTTTTTGCTTATCAGTGCATATAATATTTGAAGATGTAGAGGAGAAGTCAGGGCAAGGTCCATCCTTGATTGATAGTGCAGTGGGCATCTTCTCTTCATTAAATTGCTTCATGAAGGCCATTTCAAAATGGTCCTCTGTTTTTATCTTTTCTTCTATATGGAGCAAGGCCCTTTGCAATTTTTCATAATCAATATATTTCAATCCAACAATATTACTCAATAAATTCTGTAGCTTGAATTCTATATTATAATGCATAATTCGGATTTGAATATTTCACACGATCAAGGGTATAGTACTATTTGTAGTGGTGGTTCTTATATATTGTAATACAATCAAAAGATGGTCAAAAGAAAATTCTTTATTTGACAGGACTTCTTCCCGTATTTAATTTACACAATCTCAATCAAGTTTTTGTTCTTCAATTTCTTTTTTTGAGAGGGTAAATAGTGTCTGTTCTTCAATAATATAGCAGGAAATGATGCAAGATGCACCAAATTAAAGCGCAAATAGTTTTCATCTCTCTCTATATCTCTCCCCTATTCCTCTACTTTTTCCCTCTAAGCCTATGATCCTGTATTGAGCAATAATGTTTACATTCATTTTCTCCCAACTCTCCATTGAGTAATAATGTATCAAATGTGGCTGGGGACAAATATTTTTTCTTTAATTATTGGTCTGAGCAGATGTTGAACCACCACGCATGCAGACAGACAATACATGATCGTTTGGCATGGTCTCAGTCGCTCGGATACAAATCCACAAGAAGGCTATGCATCGTGGCTTTAAGCATCATATTACAGTTTCTAGGTTTGTTTGGCTTTCACATGTTGTAAAAAGCATGAGAACCACATCTGAAAACTGAAAGTGGAGATTGTGGAGAACCATAAGATCTTGCTCATCTGCTTTATTTCACTGAATGGCATGCCATGGTGCTAAATGTGGTGGTGGAACCACAAGAACTTCACTCCTAGAAACAAATTAGTGTTACCCTTCCTGTAGCAGATGAGAAGCTGACCAACTAGAAGCTTGTAATTAAGGTAGGTTTAGTAAGCGAAGAACTGTTTTATGGAGCATAGGAGCATAATCAATTGATATCACAGCAATTTTTAGTATTTACTGAACTTCCTTTCGAAAAATATGGTAGATTCTGTAACAATAACAAAAATATAATGTAAACTCTATCTACATACACATGCCATTAACATAAATCCAATCAACGCCCCTCCCCCAACTCCCGACGGGTGGAGGTGTGGGGGGAAGTAAAGGATTTTACGCATCTCCTTAGCAGACAAATTATTACCTAGGATTGTTTTTCAATGTGCATGCACTTTACAAGAACGCACCTCCAAGCAGCGAGTCAGATCAATGATGAGTAAATAATCACCATCAATATTCAGCATTCACATAGATGATTGGAGGCATATATAAGCAACATCAGCTTCCATTTTCTCCAATAATATAGGTGTGATTGGCCATGAGTTTGCAGCCATTCAAATGTTAAAACCAATCAACACGTTGGGTTGAAGTTTAGGGTTGCTTCTTTGGCTTTAGGTACCCATTGTTCTCAAACTTGGCTTTAACTATAAAAGAATAAAGCAATTCTGCCTCAGCTGATGAAGGCATGCTCAAGATACTATGATATCAAAGAAACCAGAAATAGAAACCATAGTTAGAAGCCATAAGATATATCCCAAAATTGTAAGATAGTACATGTGTCAGTGATATGTGATCAGATCAAGGTTATTCATAGCACCAACCAGTGTATGCTTATCCTGGGCTATTGGCTGTAATAGATATAGAGCATGAAAATGCAGGTGATACACTAATCAAGCTGAGTCAAGAACACATGCTAGCTCCATTTATTTCACAAGTGTGACTACAGTTTAGTGACTCTATACAGTTCATTTGTGTCAATATTTTTGCCTACAACAATCAACAGTGATTTCAAGGAAGGTAAGAGATATGACTATCTACCTGTGTAGTAGTTCCTCTAAGATATCACTGCGAAGGTGTAACATAATGGATACAACTTCTTGGGCACTGACTTACTGCGAGCTGAACTTGGTAGTCTTCACCATGACCTAGTCATATGCAAAGATGTTTTGAAATTTAATTAATATCAGTGTATCAAATTCATGATAATAATTATAATACTATTGGAACTACCAAATTGGGGAAGTGGGCCTAGACCTAATACTCAACAACATACAAGCTCACAAAGAATGGAAAAATAAGAGAATTAACCAACCTTGTGAACACACCCTAGCACTTCCAGTAGAAGCAAATGAAAAGGAATGAAGTGCCCTTTTTACACATGAATATGGACACCCTGCAGATGATTCAAAAATTGCATAGATGAATGGGAGAAGAAAAACAAAAGATATCACATTTTGATTGGAAAAATAAGTTAAATGATAACCATCAAATGGAAAATTATTTTTATAAAGTGATTTTCACAAATATGGCTGTACACTCATCCTGAAAGGTTGATAATCGTTTGATGTAGTAATTTTTTAATTATTAAAAATTTTAGAATATGGTCATAAGATTGAACAGGCATTTCTCAGTTGACCAAATTTGCATAATAGCACAAAACTAAGAGACATGAAAAGAGGTTATATTTCTAAAATTTCATTGGATATTTCCAGTAAGCGGCTTATGTGTTTCAAATTGTGCAGATGTTAGTGCTGAGTTTTTTTTTTTTTTTTTTAAAACCCTCAGCCTGAACAGGTCCTTAATAGAGGGAGTAGCTTATGATCTTCAAAAATAGGTAGAATAGCAAAAGAGTACTTTGTGCACATGATAATGACTAGGAGTGTCCCTTTTGGTGGTAGGTATGTGCAAGCAATATGGTAAGAATAGATCCATCAAGTGTATTTTAGAATAAAATGAATGCAGCAGTACTTTTGCCAACACAGAGAACCTCATTAACAAAGATATCAAATGCTTCACATTCTGGTTTTTCGAATGGCTCTAAACATTCCCTACAAAATGGAACCTCAATGGTAAGAACAGAAGATAAATTGTACGATGAAAGAAAAAACAGGTAAATAATGAAGTACATATAGATTACATCATTAAGTTCCCAAGTAAAATAATTATGATTCATAGAAAGTCATTTTACTCAATTATTATGAAATATGTATTTGCGTGTGAGCTGGGCTAATGAAATACCACGCATCAGTTAATACTCAATACAGTATACCCAGATACATTACAAAAGTAAAGAACAATATTTTATCAATAACCGTTCAGAAAGTTGGCAGTTTCGTTAGAATGCTTGAGCACTTGTAGCTAACAGCAATTAATCATTCCTAATCAACAACTGAATGGATATAGCTTGGGCAAAGAAAAAATGAAGAATAAATTAAAATGAAAAAATAATTGTTAGCACAGCTTAACACATCACTGCTAAAATTCAAGAAACATAGCAACTGGTTTACCTCTCAATAATCTTTGATCGGCTGTAGTTTGATAATATCTGCACATATTTTTAGCCAAAACAATCACTATATATAATCAATAGTGACAAGTATTGTAGAAGTAATTAAAAATTATAAAGGATACTACAAATAACATACCTTAGTAGTAAAGCACTTGGTTGCATTGAATATTTTTTGAGAAGCAGTTGCATTTAAATTTGAGAATCTAATGTAATGCATCTAAGGTATTGTACCTAAGTTTTATCCATAAAATATAGCAATTGCTAATGCAAAATTACTTAAAACAAGATGACAACCATATGTCCATACTTCTCACAATCGCTCACACTAAACACAGGACAAATCTTTGATGTCTAACTCCTTGTTATTTTTCTAAGCTATGTGGGATTCCAAAACCAATAATGAAATCTATAAACTTATCCGTATTATCTGGATTTAAAAAGATTAAATCCAGATAATACGTGGAACGCAGGAAAGTCATTCTTAAAGAAAAAGTAACAAATATGAACAGTTAGATTACTAAAGAAAATCTTTTCCAAAAAAAAAAAAATTACTAAAGAAAATATACAACACGACCAATATGAAAACATAATCAAACATAAACGACCAAAATATAAATAATTTCAAATTTTAAGGGTTAAAAGTGCTTCCAACCCATGTTTTTCTGTAGAAAGAATTGAATAATAGTCCAACAATGAATTGAAGAGGTTCCATGTTATAGAAAAGAAAAAGGTTTCATAAATTTGATTTGGTTTCTTTTCTTGATACACTTCAACAATGAATTGTCAAAGTTGCATTACAATGGAAAACAGTTGGGTCAAATCTTTTAAGTACAAGTGACAGCTGCCAACCCACATTGCCAGAACATAAAAATAGAAATATCATTGACAAATTTAATACCAATCATCCGCACACAAAGAATTTAATGATACAACTTAATTGACTAGTCTTGGAGATAGGAACAGAAGAGAGTTCTCTAACATAACGTAACCATCCTAAGGAATATGACCTATTACAAGGTTTTAAAAATTGGACCGGACCGGACGGTCTGACCAATTGAACCGGGAATTGTAGACCAGTCCGGTTTTAAAAAATATCTAAAGTCAGCAAAAACTGGTCAAATTTTGGTAAAAATCGGGAACCGGAGGCAAATCCGGTTTTGCCTCCGGTCCGGTTTTTAAAACCATGATAAATAGCTTGGCCATGGTGCTGAAAAATTCCTCTCTTTTTTTCACTGCAAAAAATTAGGAGGCAAATATATAATTTCATTTTCCTAAAAAAAATAACTTTTCTATTTTCTCAAAAAAAAAAAATCCTAAAAACTAACAAGGCACACTTCAATTTCGACAAAGCAAAATCAGATTTTGAACCAGAACTTTTTTTTCTTTACAAAGCTGTGTTTTCCCTTCTGGTTTGACTGGATTTCTTCACTTGTCTTTGCAGCTTTAGCTTACACATTTGTAATTCAATCAGTTGCACTTTCATTGTGTCAACCTCTTTCTACACTATCTTTAACTCTTTTTGCGAATTCATCCCTTCCTCTTTTATACCTTTAGAAACTCTGATAATTACCTGAGTCTTAGTTCTTGGCAGTTTGATCCAAAATCTGTCATTGACCTTGTCATGTTACCTCGGTCTAAGAAGATGAATCATGTTGTTATTTTCAAGGGCAATTGATCATTCTTCATCACATGCTCACGTGCTTCCTTTGATAGTCTATGGTATTCCAGGTTTCTACATACACTTACTTTTTCTTCTTTTTTTGATAAGCACTTTTTCTTCTTCATTCATGCTAGGGTGTGCCTACATAAAAAATGGTCATTTGCAACTTAAATTTTACTGCTTCTATGACTGGTCAAAATGTGAGGTTACACGTTCTTAAAGTCCATCAAAATGTATGTCATTCAAAAAACAACAATAATTGTGCAGGGCTAAGCTTTGAAGTTTATCTAAGAAGATTAATAGCCACTAAACTTTAACATATTCAATAAACAACACAAATTTGATATTACAATGATTCTTAGTCAAATTAAATCTTAATTTTTATGATTTTGCAGGTCTCAGTAGCTCAATTTTCAGATAAAGTAATGATCACTAGGAACGAAAAATCTTCCGTACCTTGAGATATATGTCAATGGCTCCATAGAGGTTGTTATCACAATACCGAGCATCTTTTGGCATTGCTTCTGCAAGTGAATGAGAACTTTTTGCACTAAGGTTTTCATCCCCTACAACTAGCATAAGATAACCATCTATAAATCTTCCAACAGAAAATATTTTTGGTGTGGGTTTGCTGGAAACATAAGATTCTACACACTTAAAACAAAGCTCACATCATAACCATTTTCATTGTCTCCATTATTCCTTTTTTTTTTTTTTTTAAATGAGGTCTCCATTATTCTTAACCAAGAGATCTGGAAAACAATATTGCTACTACATGGAAACAATTCTTCTTTCCAGAATATTCAATAATTCAGAATTGATTTTCATCCATAAAACAATCTTGAGAAGGTGTAGAGCATTGCAAGAAACTGATTTTTTTGCCACAGGGAGCACATTTAATCAAGCATTTAGTTTCATTTGTTCAATGACACCAAAACAACTGATCCCTATAGTGTCTTTGGGAGATGGGTGAGTGGGTGTTGCTTTTTCTAGGTAATTTAACAAAGGATTTTTGAAGAAAGAATCTACAATTCGCACAACTATAAAACAGAGGCAGACTGACTCACATGCACCCATCACATTTTTAGTTATTCTAAACAAAATAATGTTTTTTGGAGTTAAAGCATTGGCTGCATTTTTTTTTTTAATACCATGAGTAAATTTGATCTTCTAAGGAAATAATCTCCATATTTATTACAAGAATATGTTCCCATTATCTTTTGTAACCATTATCCTTTGCCTAAGTTAAAAGTTGAACTTGTATTGATTGTGTATAAGCAAGAAAATGAACAAACAATAACACAATATAGAGATTTAACTTCAAAAGTGAAAAACCCCCAAAAATTAAAAATAAATAAATAAAAGAGAACAAGATTTCCTAAAGAACATAAGAGAGTAAGAATGAAGGTACCTGACAATAAGATTTTGAAAACATTGCTTCTCTAAATTTCCACCCATTATATTAAAATGCTGTTAATGAACCCGCTGGAGAATAAAAGACTATCTGCATCTGCATATCTGTGAAAAAAGGAAGAGTGTAACCCAAAAAGAAGGAAAATTGATTTGAATATGACCAAAAGGAAATTACAATAAGGAGGCAGAATGAAATTCTAAATTCGTACAAATGGATAACCCAAAAACCACCCCCTAAAGCTTGGTAACATAGGTATGACCAACGGAAAGTTTGTACTATGATCATATACTATAGCTGGTGCTCCAAATGAAGGCCAATTGTTCCTTAACCTCTCCCAATCTCTCAAAGACTATAAATAATGGCTTAAAAATTAAGTAAAGGCTCAGGAGATATAGAATTATCTGGAGCAAGCTAACATTTAGTCCAAAAATTAGAATTTCCATGACTAATGATAAATCTGCGTCTACTAATGTGTAGAGTAGTGAGTCTAGTGACCTACAAGTTGACATGACACAGGAAGCCTTTACATGAATAAGTTCAATTAAGTACAAGCAGTTGGGAAGAAAATAAAAGAAACAAAGAATGGGTCCCAATATAAGTGTAGCATCTTATAACTCATTGCCATCCACAATGTCATATGTCTCATTATGGGAGCATTGAGAAGCAACCACTAAATTGAGCTATAACTCATTGCTAAGTAAGGGTCTGCACCATTGTTTCTTAAATTGTTATCCAATTCCACCATCTTTGATGTTTCCATCAAAATACAACCCATCTTCATCACTCTCCCACAAAGCTAACCTTGAATTATCCAAGTTATTATAGCATCCAATCTTTTTTTTTTTGATAGGTATTATAACATCCAGACTTGAAGATTCTGTGCCAAGTGGATACACTTAAGAGAATTATGGATCTTTTTCTCCATTATTTCTGTGTTGGTCGACCACATCAGATCCCATATAAGATTTTTTTGTTCTCTCTTCAAAGCATTGTGCTTCAAGCAATTTTGATCATAATCTATCCCATGCTTCAATTGTCCATCTTACTCTATCTTAGGACTTCCCATCAAATATTAACCCATAAGAAGTCTTTAAATTCAACCTTAATTGTTGCAACAAAACAGGGTTATAAAATGAATCCTTCAGTTGCACTATTATTTCAATTTTCATCAGCTTTGGCATCTTCAAAGCTCACTAAACAGTTATGAAGTAGTAACTAAAAGATAACATAAAGACATGCAATTCATCATTCTCAACAATAAAATTTTTTTAAAAAAAAATGCTGAGTTACATAGGTAACAAACCATTAAAGGTTATCCAGAAATTTCACTATTATAGAATTGTTTACAAATTTTCCCCCTCTCGGGTTATAGAAAATATTTCCCATCACATGCTCACCATAAAAACTGCATGCAATTCAAATGAATAGATACATGTTTTAATTCCTTTATGAATGACTGACATGCAGGATATTTTCAGGAAAAACTGTATTCCCCACAAAGTAACATAAAAATGCATGCTATCACTAACCTCAGGAAATGTATATTGCACAATTTGCACTCAAGATCTAGTAGGGATCGACACATGTTGAATCAGAAGAGTGAAGATATTCTACTTAACAAATGTTTCCCACGATTCCCATTATTACTTGGATATTCAAATAATACTACCCTTTAACAAACGGTAAACACTACCCTTTATAGATAGTGACATGGAGTCAACACTTAAACACTGTATATGATAAATTTGAAGGAATTTCACTTAAGAAGAACTAGTTAACATTGGCAGAAAATTTGAAGTTTCTCTCAATTTGTTTAACTTCCTTTATTCCTCATATCACTGGTGAAACTAAGTAACAACTGTTTCTCAAAGCAAAACAGGACAAATAAGCAAGTAAAAGTTGGAATTATATTCCAGCATTCCCGGAATTTGTGGTTATCATCTCCTCTGTAAAACTTGACCTCGATAGAGTTTTATATTACCACATGGTTGCAAACAGCATTAAAAGCATATGTTTACCCAGCTCAATGAAAAGTATGCCTACCAGTGACACCTGTAATAAGAATAGCTCGAGGTGTGACACCTGGAGGGACCTTAAAAGTGATCTTAATGGGCATAAACTCGCTGGGCACCAGTGAAAAATAGTTGTTTGAGTAATGAACAGGAAGAACTCTAGTGTCTTCTCCTTCCTTGTGATCTATCTTCAAAGCATGAATAGAAAAATGAAAGAAGAAAGCAACTCCTATATTAACCCCATTTACTTTGGTAACCTTCAAACTATCATTTTCATTTGTGAAAAATCTGCAAATCTTCTAGAACAAACCAACCTCATGTTTTTCGTCTGTCCCACTAGTTGCAACTTCTCCTGAGGCCATATCAAAATCACCATTTCCTCGCCTAACCATGAAATTGTTCATATATGTTAAATTTCTAGTCAGCTTTCTTGGCCACATTTTCAACATGCATTTCAATTTCAAAATTGGACCCTTTGATGAAAACCTTTGATATATTCTATAAATATATGGTTCATTCAACTGGCAATAGAACATATGGATAGGTTACAATAGAACGAAAACACATTCTTAAATGTAAAAGACACAATAAGAAGTGAATGTCCATGGAATTTCCTTTCCTTTATCACGGGAGGATGCATACAGAAGTTCTAGCATACTGTGACTCTCCCTTTCAAAACCCTTTTCTTTATGAGTAAATAATTCAATAAAGAGCAGAGGTGCAACCCATGTACAAGGGGAGTATGCAAGAGATACACTGATAATTACAAAGATCAAGCATCTAAATTAGAAATAAAAAACTGTCTTGAAGGATAAAACATTATTTATATTTAATGAATCCACTATATATTTTATGTATATATGTTGTCCTACCAGGTCAAACTTAGTTAACAAGATTTTGTGCCCCTTAAAACTTCCTAACTAGTAAGTCCATCTGTGCTCACATCTAATCTCCAAACTTACGTTCACCTTCAGCAGTTCACCCAGTGCTTTGGTCCATTTTGGTCACCAAGACACCTGGCACATATTTCAAGAACATATTTCATATTAATAAATTTGTCAACAGCTTACTCTGAAAAGTTGTAAGAAACCAGAATGTATAATACTCTCCCCCAAAAATCAGCAATATCTATAATTGTCTCACTTTGCAGCACTTAGAAAGGATCAGGAACGACTTTGTTCTCCACCAAAGTTACCAAAACACAGCTAAAACAGCTAACTCCAAAGTAAATGTTTATGAGGTAACTAAAACAGCTATATCCCATGCTCAACGCAGCGAACGGCAGAACAGCACACAGGTCATTCAACTTCATGCTTGACAGTCTATGTATTGAACAACTAATGAACCTCATTCAAAATTTCTTAATATCATCTATTTTCTAATTGTACTGCAATATGCAAGGCTTTACATTTCAAATATTATCACATACATTTCACATTGCAGGTAACCAAACATAATGACAAACCTAAATAAGTGTAACCAATTATTTACTTTTTTGTTTCTATTGGCGAGATTTACATGAAAATTTCATGAATTTCAATGAAATATCAAGACCAAACTTGTGCAATTACAACCATCATTAGAATCCAACCCTGTAAAATTAATGGCATATATGGTAAAAATTGTAACGAGCAGGGTAAAACCAAAATGTATTGTTGAAAATTTTGATTTGTGAAGCCGAAATGCACTCTTCCTACCCAACCCAACCCAACACATAACTTACAAAACCCAATAAGTTTAACCAAAATTCACAAGAAATTGCAAAATGTTAAATTAATAAATAAAGATTGAAGAGAGTGAAAGATAAATTTACGTTCCGGGAACGACGGCGTTTAGCCAAGGGAAGGTGGTGAGTTCCACTAATCAAGTTAACCTCCGTGGACATCGCTGCGAGTCAGCCCGAGTCTTTCTTGTACTCGCCATTTAAGCCAACCGAGTCATACTCGCTCACAAATGAGAGAGTGATCAGAGTCAGTGTGTGATTCTTTTGTGTCTGTCGGTGTGTGAGAGAGAGAGACAAGGGAAGGAACAGGGGTAGTTTTGGTAATTTGAAAGTCGGAGGTGGGGCCGGGACAGCCACGTGGACGATGTGTTTTAAACTTTTTCTTGCGTCTGTCCCAAATGTTTGTTTACAAATATCCCCGAACAGACCACTTTCCTAGTTTTTCTTTTTGGATAAAAATATCAAAGTTTTTAAAAACACGTATGTAATAAAATTTGAATTTTCCATTAATAGAAATTCTAACAACAAGAGGTAACCGATAATTATAAAGATGATATTACTCAATTTTAATGTGGGAGCATTTCAACTCTATTGGTGTGTTTGTATAAACTGTTAGGAAACAGTATTTTGAATTTAAAATAAGCAATTGTAATAAAATTATGATGAGTTGTGATTGCAAAACAGATTTTTGGGTTTTAAAAATATTCTTTTAATTTTTAAGCTCTCAAAATGACTAACCAAACGGACCTTATATAAGCCTAAAACAATCTGAGCTTAGGTTGGTTTATGAGCTTAGTAATTAGCTTGAAAAACAAACTCATATTTTCTTAAATCTTTCATTAATTGAGAGTTTGGACCACATCTCCAAATTAAATGGGCTTCATAATATAATTGTATTTGATTGTGCTTGAGTTTGAACTTGGTATGGCTTGATTATTGAATCAAGTCAAGTCAAGCTAAGCTCAAGTTTTTAGACTTTCTTATGAGTTCAAACTCATATATAATTTGTAAGCTTGGTTTAAGCTTAAACCAAATTTGAACATTTTACATTTGTTGTTGAGTTGAGTTTGAATTAGGCTCAGCTAGTTTACAACCTAAATTTCTGACCAAATTTCTCCACATTTATTTGCATCCTAAGTGTAGCATCAATTTGATGAATTGCATAGATTATTTATTGCCTAAAGTCCTAAACTTTTTTTCCCCCTTAATGTGCAATAGCAATGTCAATCTTTAGAGAAATATTGACATAAAGATAGTAGTGAGTGCTAATTTTGAGTATGGTTTGTATATTAGTATTTTGTTTGAGATAGAACCCATAATGTTTGCTACAAAATCGCTTATTCAATCTTGCTCTTTTATAAAGGGAGTTTGCATAATTCTAATCTCAAGCAAAGAATAAAGCTGTTCAAGGTCCTTTTCTCCACACACACACACACACACACACACAAAGAAAAAAGAAAAAGAAAAAGAAAAAGTTGTTCAATGTCCATTGAAGCTTTCTTTAGGACTAGCACACACACACATACACACAAAAAAGAAAAAAAAAAGTTGTTCAATGTCCATTGAAGCTTTCTTTAGGACTAGCAAAGCATAAAGTTATTTTATACTTATTGGTTAAATCCAATCTTGTTATGTAATATGCCCCAAATACCTTCCAAATTTCAAGTCTTGTTATGTAATATCTCCTTACTTGAGCCCCTAAAGAAACCATATAACTCTATCCTTACTTTGTTAGAGAAATGTAAAACCAAAGAAATCATGTAACTCTATCCTTACTTTGTTAGAGAAATGTAAAACCATGACTGAGTTAAAACAAGTACATGGGCTGATGATCACTACATCAGTTATAAAAAATGTAATTCTTTGAACAGGCTAATTGATTTTTGTGTAATTTTTTTTACACTAAGACCTCAATTATGCAAGTACCTCTTTGCCACAAATTTTTTTAAAAGCAAGTTCAAAAGTTACTTACACAAATTATGGATGTTCAAAATCCCATCGTGAAAATTGAGTTTTAATTGGACGTGTATGCTTCTACTGGTTTACTCCTTTTTATTTTTTTTTTGATAAGCTGGTTTCCTCCTATTTATCTGTCATGTTCAGATTGGAAGCTACAAGATTGAAAAGCAATTGACTTTATTTCAAAGTGGAATGTGGTGGATAGGACTAGTTTGATTGCTGAGAAAGTAAATGACAGTTGGGCTAGCTAGGCTAAAGAGATGTTTAACGATTACCATACTTATGGAATATGTGTGGTTGTCTACCAGCTTGGATATGATTCTACTGATTCAAATATAAATTTCTATATGATAATTGCAATTGCTATTATAGGTATGTATGCAAAATGTGACTTCTTCAGATATGCAAGGGAACTGCTCATCAAACTTCCCCAAAGAAATTTGGTGGCATTTCATTCTATGATTGGTGCTTATAATCGGTATGGCAGGGTTGAGGAAGCACTATGTTTGTTCTTTGCTATGCTGATTGCTGGAATTTTTGTATGGGTAATATTATTTTTTTTAGTATGGTGTGGGTATTGTTACTGGGATTTGTCTAGTAGAAATCTAGGATTGAGATCAAGTACAATACCAAAGGGTTGAGATTGATAGTTGAAAAAAAAAAAACAATTTTCAAGTTCAACCCTTGAATAAATTTTTTTTTTAAAAAGTGTAAAAAAGTTAAAGTTAAAAAGTAAAAATGGTAAAAAAATATCTATGCCAAAATTAGAGATGCAATAATTGCTCGGAAGATTTTTAGGAAAATGCAAAAAAAAGATGCAATGGCATGAACTAGTATGATCATTGGTTTAGCTATGCATATTGCTTAATAATTCCTGAGGAGATCACATGCCTTGGGGTTCTATGTGCATGTATGTAGTATTCATGTTGGTTTGCACTTCACCACAATGACAGGTTTATGGCCTGGAGCCAACAATTATTTTAGTAAATATATCACAATTGATTTTGTAATGTTATTTCAATTTATGTTTCATCATTCCTTTGTACAAATGTACCACTAGGTCTACTCGAGAAAATGGGAAATTTTCTAAGCTGGATTCACTGAAAATAAATCTACTTGATTTCAATTGGAAGACTTCTCGAAATAATAAATTAAAAATTAAAAAAAAAAAATTTAATTTGAAGTCAATTGGCGCTGTAACTGAAATTAGAAAGTCTATTTTGTACAAAATTAGGAAGTTCTTTCACTCTATTTTCTCACAAGTCATTTTGCACCCCTTGTTAAAAAATTTCTATTACATTAATCATACGAGATACGACTGAATCTCTGTGCTCATAAAGGCAGTGGCCAATTCATTACACACTAAACAAAATATAATAGCTAGTTGGGAATTTAGATAACACAATCCAAGCATGATCTCCTAGAATATTAATTAAATGCCAACTAAAAAAGGGTTATCTCAATTTTTCAAAGGCCTAAAGAATTTTTTTTTTTTTTTATAATAATTATAAGAAAGGCAGTTATTTTATTTCAATAAGTAAAACATGGATTACAAAAGCAGCAAAAATTAGCTGCACGGTAAAGAAGTTACAACAACACGAGGAAAACACCTCAGTCAAACAATAACCTCATACAAAGCTGCATTCTTCAGCCTTACCAAAGACATAGATGGCCATTTTTATGGATTCTCTCCTGTGCACATTAACGCTGCATCAAGTATATATTTAAATGCAGCATTGCCCAAGCCTTTGTAAAGAACAACTTGAGCCCCCTAAATTCTGAATACACCTCCTGCTTTAATGAGGCAACCAGAACATCCATAATATGTTTAGGAAATGCAAAAGCCATCCCATTTCCATTGATCAAGCCTCCTCTCCAATCCCCTGTCCATATTCTGTTTACAAGGAATTGGACTTGTTAGCAAGAAGCATTTCACAATTTGGTTTGATGAGAATTCTTAATGAAGGATGAAAAAGATGATAAACGGAAAATTTCCATGTAATTCAACCATCTTAGTGAAACAAGTTGATGATTGCTAAGGATACGGTTGAAGTTACAGACAATCATTGATATTGATTGCACTACTTGAGCAGCTAATCGGTGAGAAGAAACAATGTCATAAAATTATAAAGAGAAAGAGTTACATTAGTTGCACAAGGCACGCTTTCATGTCTTTACGTAAAAATATTAAAAGAGCAACTCAACTCAATTTAAGTTAGCTAAACCTTTTTACAACTACATTGGGGTGAGCTCTAAAGATCCTAATCAACTAACAAGGGTTATATAGCCAAATTCATTTATTTTAGACGAGGTAAGTCAAGAAACAAGAATCATAATAAGCTAATCATATGCGCACTTGTGGGTCTATAACCAATTGATGCTCATAGAAAACCAACATATCCTTATAGTTTGACATGCGGACAAAGAGAACTGGTACAAAAAGGCGAAAATTTGTTAATCAACTCTAGGTCTTAAAAGATAATGTGGTACACACCATCTGCCAACTTCTTTCCCTCCCTATTTGGCCCTTATCTACCAAGTTTGCAAAGTAGGCAAAACCAATTAGAAGTTCAACCAGCTTTTAAATCAAGAACAAGCTAATAATCCAAACATCCAATTACATTGAGAGATTATCCGACCAAACACAGAATATTAGAAATATATGAGTGGTTAGTATATCAAACCAATGGCTGTCCCTTCCCATCTTGATCCAAGTTATCGAGAATGAGCCTTTTATGTAGAGCTTACCCTTCATCTGTCATGTGTCTAAACAACTCAGCCAAAACCCCATATATGTTTCCATATTGTGCATGCATTCTGTCCACAACAACAAAGCTTTGGACTTTCTTTTCAATCTTAATCCAACTCATACCCGTTTCTTTTGCCACCCCATTTCCCTCATTCTCTTAATAGTCCTTGCTCTCTCTTTCCATCTCCCATTAGAAGAAAATAGATATTGGACAATAAAATATATGGTGCTGGGCTTTTATGGTGCTCTTTGTAGCATATTTTCCCATCTCTGAATCACCATGAATGCTACAAGAACCATCAACACTGCATCAACTATTTCAATCCAGCATTTCCCAAGCCTTTGTAAAGCACATCTAATCTCCAAACTTACCTTCAGCAATTCACCCAGTGCTTTGGTCCATTTTTGTCACCAAGACACCCAGCACACATATTTCATATTAATAAATTTTTCAACAGCTTACTCTGAAAAGTTGTAAAAAACCAGAATGTGTAATACTCTCCCCCAGAATCAGCAATATCTATAATTGTCTCACTTTGTAGCCCTTAGAAAGGATCAGGAATGACTTTGTTCTCCACCAAAGTTACCAAAACACAGCTAAAACATCTAACTCCAAAGTAAATGTTTATGAGGTAACTAAAACAGCTATATCCCATGCTCAACTCAGCAAATGGCAGAAACTACACAGGTCAATCAACTTCATGCTTGACAGTCTATGTATTGAACAACTAATGAACCTCATTCAAAATTTCTTAATATCATCTATTTTTTAATTTTACTGCAATATGCAAGGCTTTACATTTCAAATATTACGACATACATTTCACATTGCAGGTAACCAAACATAAATAATAAACCTAAATATGTGTAACCAATTATATACTTTTTTGTTTCTATTGGTGAGATTTACATGAAAATTTCATGAATTTCAATGAAATATCAAGACCAAACTTATGCAATTACAACCATCATTAGAATCCAAACCTGTAAAATTAATGTCATTTATGGTAAAAATGAACCAGGCAAAAAAAAACTTACTCAAATACACAAATTTGAGACCTGAATCTCATTCAAATTCTTAATATAATTTAATCTTCCAAGCACAAAAGATGACATCAATACGCACGGCTTCACATTTCAAACATTCCATCAATACATTTCAGTTCCTACCTTATCAAACACATTTTTTTTTACTTAACAAAAATTGTGACGAGCAGGTTAGAAACCAAAATGTATTGTTGAAAATTTTGATTTGTGAAGCCGAAATGCATTCTTCTTACCCAACCCAACACATAACTTACAAAACCCAATAAGTTTAACCAATCTGAGCTATGGGATTGAGAAATTCTGTAGCTTGAATTCTATATTATAATGCATGATTCGGATTTCAATATTTCACAATCAAGGGTGTAGACTATAAATATTATTTATAGCAGTGGTTCTTATATATTGTAATACAATCAAAGATGGTCCGAAGAAAAAAAAAACTCTATTTGACAGGACTTCTTCCCCTGTTTAAATTACGCAATCTCAATCAAGTGTTTGTTGTTAGATGTCTCTTCTTCTTTTTTTTGTGGGGGGGGGGGGTAAATAGTGTCTGTTCTTCAATGATAAAGCAGGAAATGCTGCAAGATGCACAAAATTAAAGCACAACCAGTGTTCCTCTTTCTCTATAACTCTCTCCCATCCCTTCATTTTTTCCCTCTAAGCCTATAATCCTTTATTGAGTAATGATATTTATATTCATTTTCTCCCAACTCTCCATTGAGTAATGATGTATCAAATGTGGCTTGGGACAAATATTTTGTCTTTAATTATTGGTCTGAGCAGATGTTGAACCACCACACATGCAAACTTGCACATGCAGACACAATACACAATCGTTTGGCATGGTCTTAGTTGCTCGGATACTAATCTACAAGAAGGCTCAGCATCATGGCTTTAGACATCATATTGCAGTTTCTAGGTTTATTTGGCTCTCATATGCTGTAAACACATCTGAAGATTGATAGTGAGGATTGTGGAGAACCATATGATCTTGATCATCCGCTTTTATTCACTGAATGGCATGCCATGGTGCTGAATGTGGTGGTGGAACCACAAGAATTTCACTCAGAAACAAATTAGTGCTACCCTTCCTCTAGCAGATTAGGAGCTGAACAACTAGAAGCTTCTAATTAAGGTAGGTTTAGCAAGCAAAGAACTGTTTCATGGAGCATATGGGCATAATCAACTGATGTCACAGCAATTTTTAGTATTTATTGAACTTCCTTTCGAAAATTATGGTAGATTCTGTAACAATAACAAAAATGAAATGTAAACTTCTAACTACATACACAATGCCATTGACATAAATCCAATCAACCCGATGAGTTAAATTGACATCACCAACATTCAGTATTCACATAGATGATTGGAGGCATATATAAGCAGTATCGGCTTCCATTTTCTCCAATAATCTGGGTGTGATTGGCCACATGAGTTTGAAGCCATCCAAATGTTAAAACCAATCAACATGTTGGGTTGAAGTTTTAGGTTGCTTCTTCAGCTTTTGATACCGATTGTTCTCAAACATGGTTTTAACTATAAGAGAATAAAGCAATTCTGCCTTGGGTGATGAATTATAAGGCATGCTCAAGATACTAAGATATCAAAGAAACTATAAATAGAAGCCATAAGATATATCCCAAAATTGTAAGATACTATTTATGTCAGTGATATGTGATCACATCAAGGTTATTCATAGCACAAACCAGTGTATGTTTATCCTGGGCTTTTGGCTGTAATCTATACGGAGTATGAGAATGCAGGTTATACACTAATCAAGCTGACTCAAGAATATGCTAGCTCCATTTCTTTCACAAGTGTGGCTACAGTGAAGTGATTCTATACAGTTAATTTGTATCAATTTTTGCACCTACAACAGTCAACAGTGATTTCCGAAAGGTAAGAGATATGACTATATACCTGTCTAGTAGCTCCTCTAAGATAAATCTCTGCGATGGTGTAATGTAATGAATACAACTTTTTGGGCACTGATCTACTGCGAGCTGAAATTGGTAGTCCTCACCATGACCTAATCTGATCATATGCACAGATGTTTCAAAGCTGAAATTTTTAATTAATATCATTGGATCAAATTCATTTTTTTTTGATAAGTAAGAATGTTATATATACGAATGGCTACTCTATGCATAAAAAAAACATAGAGCAAACCCAGAAAGTACAAGGAGGACTAAAAGAAATGGTCAAATTCATGTTAATAGTAGTTATAATACTATTGGAACTACCAAACTGGAAACCTTTTTTATGAATAAAAAGGCAAACTGGCAACTTGTGTCTTTCTTCGAATTCTTCTATTTTATTTTTCTAAAATATCCTTAACACCATCCTGTAAAGTGGCTATATTATTAAATCAAAAAATTTATTTTCCTCTATGGATAACAGCAGGTGCAGTTTTGCTTGAGAAGGATGCAATAATATATGCAAAAAGAACGAGAGTCTGGAAAACAAAATATATCAAAGTTTACATTTTACTCAACCATTTTTCTGCAAAGTTCTTCAATAAGATGTATAAGAAATGATTCCATAAGGAAGTCATGTTGTTTGTACTATAGGACATTTTCAAATCAGTAGATTTTGATGGATTTTGAGAACCTTCAATCATTTTAGTAAACTCATTATAATATTATCTCTGAAAAATTTTAACTAAAAAAACTAACAAAGTAGAAATAGGAGATTCTTTGCATACATTAGAGTGAATGAGATCGAATGGCACAGACACAAAAGTCTCACTATTATTAAATGCCAAAGCCTAATGTTTTCCAAGATAGGATGAGATACAATCTAAGGATCAAAAGAGATCTAACCTAACATACCCTTAGACACTAAAGTTTGGACCCAAAATCGAAAAGCATGACCTAGCTGTAACCTGTAAATACCACAACTCCAAAGAGGTGATGCTATGTGAGTTGACGTAACGAAGACAACTACGTGGGAAGAAGAAAAGCTCAAAATTTGATCCCACAGATATTGCATGTGTCCTAGTGTTTAAAGGGAGAATTATTCTTCGTGGTTGGACCTAATCTTTTATTCATAAATATCTTATGTGACGTATTGGCATTGGAGGGTGTAAATGTGGGCTTTTACACCACATCCTTATTTTAATCTCTATTAATAAACAGACTTCCATGATAAGTATTGCAGTTTGCATAAGATGTAAGTCGACAAGTCTTCTTCACCTCAATTGGGAAGAAGGATGTAGATAGCTCACATAGTCAAATCTTGTTTTTCTGATTTTCCATGCGGGGCAATCCAATGGGGCATAGACTTAAAATTGTGCTGAAGATTCTACAAATAAAACAAGTTTGCTCATAATGGTTGATAACTTCTTAGTAAAACTAGAGTATCTTAAATTTTGAATGTTGGTTTAAGAAAGAGGCAAGCTGAAAGAAGACAATTCTTCACAAATTCACATAATAATGAATGCTATAACTGACCTCAGGAAATGTATATTGCAATCCAGCAGGGATTGACAAGTGTTGACTCTGAAGATGCTCTACTAAACAAAAGTTTCCCGCAACTCCTGTTGTTACTTGGATATTCAAAGAACACTCAACAACCCAGGCACTTCTATTTTCTAACCGTGTTGTAGCATGCATATATACCCTCTTTGTAATCATAATAAAATCGATGAAACCATGTGGGGACCAATTATTCTCACTGGCTGCATCATTTAAGAAAGCATCCTATCTGAATTATCTGATTACAATAAGGAAAGAACAATTCTCCCGACAGAACAAAACCCAATAAGTATTGTTGAAACCAAAATGTATTGTTGAAAATTTTGATTTGTGAAGCTGAAATGCATTCTTCCTACCCAACCCAACCCAACCCAATAAGTTTAACTAAAATTCACAAGCAATTGTAAAATGTTAAATTAATAAATAAAGATTGAAGAGAGTGAAAGATAAATTTACGTTCCGGGAACGATGGCGCTTAACCAGAGGGGATGTGGTGGGTTCCACTCAGATAAACCTCCGTGGACATCGCCGCGAGTCAGCCCGAGTTGAGCCGAGTCTTCCATGTACTCGCCATTTAAGGCGACTGAGTCATGACTCGCTCAAAAATGTGTGAGAGAGAGAGTCAGAGTGTGTAATTCTTTTTTGAGCCTCTGAGTGTTGTGAGGGAGAAGGGAATGAGACAAGGGTATTTTTGGTAATTTGAAAAATAGGAGGTGGTATTCATTAACTGTTGAAATGCGTTTAGGTTCAGACGATGTGTGGTTTTGTTACTTCTAGTTCCAGAAGTTGGCATGTGGCCGTTCGTATGGTGGATGGTGGAGATTGAAGAGAGTTCTATTCTATATGCTGAGTGTCCTTTAAATTTTGAAGTATCCCCGACCAGACCACTTCTCTAGTTTTATTTTTATTTTTATTATTATTATTTTTTTATAGATAAAAATATCAAAGTTTTTTTAAAAAAAAGTATGTAATAGAATTTGAATTTTTCATTAAATTGGATAGAAATTCTAACAAAAAGAGGTAAAGTACTTATTACCAATAATTGTAAAGATGACATTACTCAATTTTAATGTGGGAGCATTGCAACTCTATAGGTGTGTTTGTATAAATGGTTAAAAAAAGTTGTTTTGAATTTAAAATGAACATTTGTAAAAAAATTAGGAGGAGTTGTGGTTGCAAAATTAAGTTTTGAGTTTTAAAAAAGCTTTTTTAAGCTCCAAAAACCACCTAACCAAATAGACCTTATATAAGCCTAAAACAAACCGAGCTTAGATTGGTTTATGGGCTTAAGCTTGAAAAACAAACTTATATCCTACTAAGTCTTTCATTAATTGTGAGTTGGGACCACATCTCCAAATTAAATGGGCTTGGTAATATACTTGTATACTGTGCTTGAATTTGAGCTTAAGCACGGCTTGATTGACGAATCAAGTTGAGCCCAAGTTTTAGGACTTTCTTACAAACTCAAGCTCAAACATAGTTTGTAAGCTTGGTTCAAGCTTAATCCAAATTTGAACATTTTACATTTTTTATTGAGCTGATTTTCAATTAGGCTCGGCTAGTTTAAAATCCTAAATTTTTGACCAATTTCTCCATGTTTATTTACATCCTAAGTGCAACATTAATTTGATGAATTGCATAGATTATTCATTGCCTAAAGTCTTAAACTTTTTTCCCCTTAATGTGCAATAGCAATGTCAATCTTTAGAGAAATATTGACATAAAGATAGTAGTGAGTGCTAATTTTGAGTATGTTTTGTATATTAGTATTTTGTTTGAGATAGAATGCATAATGTTTCCTACAAAATCGCTTATTCAATCTTGCTCTTTTATAAAGGGGGTTTGCATAATTCTAATCCCAAGCAAAGAATAAAGTTGTTCAAGGTCCTTTTCTCCACACACCAAAAAAAAAAAAAAAAAAAAAAAAAAAAAAGAGAGAAAAAGTTGTTCAATGTCCTTTGAAGCTTTCTTTAGGACTCGCAAAGCATAAAGTTGTTTTATACTTATTGGTTAAATCCACTATTGTTATGTAATATACTCCAAATACCTTCCAAATTTCTAGTCTTGTCATGTTATTTCTCCTTACTTGAGCCCTTGAAGAAACCGTACAACTCTATCCTTTGTTAGAGAAATGTAAAACCATGACTGAGTTAAAACAATTACATGGGCTGATGATCACTATATCAGTTATAAAAAATGTAATCCTTTGAACAAGCTAATTGATTTTTGTGCAATTTTTTTACACTAAGACCTCAATTATTCAAGTACCTCTTTGCTTCAAATTTTTTAAAAGCATATTTAGAAGTTACTTACACAAATTATGGATGTTCGTAATCCCATCATGAAAATTGGGTTTTAACTTTTAAGTGGATGTGTATGCTTCTACTGGTTTAATCTTTTTTTTTTTGATAAGTTGGTTTCCTCCTATTTATGCTCAGGATTTAAAGCAATTGACTTTATTCAAAGTAGAATGTGGTGGCTAAGACTAGTTCTGGAATTCTCTAAAAGCCTAGTGAGATTAAATTAGTTGCACAAGGCACACTTTCATGTCTTTAAGTAAAAATATTTAAGAGCAACTCAATTCAATTTAACTTAGCTAAAACTTTTTACAACTACATTGGGGTGGGCTCTAAAGATCCTAATCAACTAACCAGGGTTACATAGCCAAAATTCATTTATTTTAGACGAGATAAGTCAAGAAACAAGGATCATAATAAGCTAATCATATGCGCACTTGTGGAGTTGTGGGTATATAACCAATTGATGCTCATAGAAAATCAACATATCCTTTTAGTTTGACTAGCAGACAGAGAACTAGTACAAAAAGGGGAAAATTTTGTTAATCAACTCTAGGTCTTAAAAGATAATGCAGTACACACCATCTGCTAACTTCTTTCCCTCCCTATTTGGCCTTTATCTACCAAGTTTGCAAAGTAGGCAAAACCACTTAGAAGTTCAACCAGCTTTTAAATCAGGAACAAGCTAATAATCCAAACATCCAATTACATTGAGAGATTATCCGACCAAACACAGAACATTAGAAATATTTGAGTGGTTAGTAAATCAAATCAATGGCTGTCCCTTCCCATCTTGATCCAAGTTATAGAAAATGAGTCTCTTAGGTAGAGCTTACCCTTCATCTGTCATGTGTCTAAACAACTTAGCCAAAACCCCATATATGTTTCCATATTGTGCATGCATTCTATCCACAACAACAAAGCTTTGGACTTTCTTTTCAATCTCAATCCAACTCATATCTGTTTATTTTGCCACCTCATTTCCCTCATTCTCTTAATAGTCCTTGCTCTCTCTTTCCATCTCCCTTTAGAAGAAAATAGATAGTGAACAATAAAATATAGGGTGCTAGGTTTTTAGGGGCTGCTGAAAAAAAACTGATCTGCAGCATATATTCCCATCTCTAAATCACCATGAATGCTACAAGAACCAAGCAAGGCTTGCCA
This sequence comes from Quercus robur, assembly GCF_932294415.1. Lineage (NCBI taxonomy): Eukaryota > Viridiplantae > Streptophyta > Magnoliopsida > Fagales > Fagaceae > Quercus > Quercus robur. The sequence continues at coordinate 11,472,011 of NC_065536.1, read as the reverse complement.
ATTCTCAAGTAATCCTTCAATAAAATGTTTTGCTTTAGTAAGAAGTCCTGCCCAACCCAACAAGTCAACAACACAAGCATAGTGTTCCGATCTTGGACTCAACCCATGATCTTTAGCCATGGATTCCAACAACTCCATGCCCCTTTCAACTAAGCCAACATGGCAGCAAGCATGGAGCAAGGACAGCAATGTAACATCCGTTGGCTGTATGCGTTCCAACCTCATCTCTTCATACATTTGTAGTGCCTTGGAGCCAGCCCACAAAGGACAAAAGATGCAATTAAGGAGTTCCATGAGACTGAGTTCCTTTGAGACATCCAATTGAAGACTTTGATCGAATCCTCCAAATCCCTGCACTTGGAGTAAATGTTTATAATTCGATTCCTAACAAAAGTATAATCACTAAAGTTGTATTTGATAAGCATGAATACTTCGTTCTCCACAACCTCAATCTCTGTCATGTTAGTTATACATAATTACTATTATAAAGTTGCCAACATTCTCCACAAACATCAGAAATGATAATCAACTGCAACCCCTTTCTGCTGTACGCGTCTCTGAACAAACAGAAATGTACTGTGTAACAAAATTGAGGTGAGAAACTCTAACGAACAGAGGACAAAACCCACTACAAACTAAAATAAGAAAAGAGGAAAAAGATAAGGTAAGGGACCAAATCTAAAAAGAATTCACATACTCAAAATACATAAGGGTATATACAGGTAGGAACTATCTACTGTCTCAATTGCACGCCTTCAGCAACTGTCACTTTCCAATGCCAAGTTCTTATGCAGTGTCTCTTGTTCCATCAGAGATCCTGCATTGCACTTATATTTAATAGAGGACTTAGAAGTTAGAACCTGGATAGATGGCTAATGAAAAAAACAAATGATATCAGCCTATCACAAAACCTACTAAATATAATACGCCACAGAAATTGAACAAATACTGTATCTTGCTTGTGGAAGCAAAAAATAATAATAAGTTAATAGTAGTAAGATCATTTTGTCTTGGGGATCCGGGTAAAGAGTAACAAACAAAAAGTGATAGTAGGATCAATGTGGAAGGATTATTGCTTAATTCTTACATCTTTGGCTGTTGTTATGCCTCGTTTTTCAACGACAATAGGTTGCAAGAATTGCAAGAGCAAGACGAAATAGAGGATCAAGACAGAAGCATTATAGCTTAATTCTTACATCTAGTGACCAAAGCTTTATTCGTTTATTGCAACAGCAAAAGCCCATTTATTTGAATCTACAATCAAGCCATTGGTCAACAATATGTCCAACCATAATTGTGCCTCATATCCTTATAAACTTATCAGACAAATGGCCAACTCTGGCACTTCTTCCCATCCAATTTGTTGGGAAGTTAAGACAAATCTAAAGATCTGTTCTTAAATATATCCAAGGAAAATATTAAAGCAACTTTTCTTTAAGAAAAATATATTTAAAGGCATCTTTCATTGTCAACGAATTCAGTATTCTTTCATTGTCAAGTTAATTACTATTTAATCAATGCCATTCCAAATGAAGCAGTTTTCACAGATTTCATGCGGATTCATGCCAGTTTTCACAATATGGAAACAAAAAATAGAAAAAAAAGAACTAACTTGGCAACGTCTTTATACTGTTCACGAAGGTTTGGTGTTTGCACCTACATGGTCACTCGCACATCAGAATTACTGACATTGTTACCAAATATCCGAACAACAGCAGTAACATCATAAGCAAGCTTTCACTGCACTTTTCCTGTAATCTCCTGCTGAATACTATTTTCCCATCTCCCATAGAATCATGTAAAACAATCTTGCAGCCTCTTCCAGAACAATTGTTCAGGCCATCCTCAAATTTGGGGTTTATGATGATATTCTCATCTCCAGCAGCAAAGCATCTCTAGCTTACGCTCTTTGAGATTCAAATAGAAAGCCACATCACAAAATTAATTAGTAATAACTTCTTTAAAAAAAAAAGATTTTGGGTTGAAAATGCTTAGGCAGATTGCATAATAATTGAAACTAAATAGGAATAACTTGCAAACCTCGTTTAAGTAATAACGCTTGATATATACTCTTTATATCAATAGATACTTCTATAGTTCTATGTATCTCAGCTTTCACCAAAGTCCTTTGACTGGAAATAAACTGAACGAAAAAGGTCAAAAAGTATAATTACCTAACACTCACTTGGACTGGAACAGGTGATCACTTCTGATTCTATAAGAATATCAACTCTAGGAGAAGGCCCTTCAAAAATAAAATAGAACCCGGTCAGGCTCTTGTATAGTTAATTACTATTCCCTGGAAAGATGAGTTATATATCATGATTGCAGGCCTCTCTAATTGAGAAAATTTCAAGAAGAAAAAATGGTTGGACATTTTAATACTTATCCTTTGCTGGCAGATTGCAGTTATTACTACTAAACTTCTCTAAATAGCAAGTGGCTATAAGGGCTACCTAGCTGTTTTTAACTTGGTTAATCAAGAAATTTACATAGGAAAAATACCCCAAATACCTTCCAGACTTTCTTGTCATGTAACATCTCTTTACTTGAAGCCTATTAAGAAACAGTACGACTTGATCTTTTCTTTGTTAGAGTAATGTAGAATTATGACTCAAAGGAAACAATTACATGAGCTGATGATCACTACATCAGTTATAAAAAATGTAATCCTTTGAACAGGCTATTTGATTTTTGTGCAAATTTTTAACACTGAAGATCACAATTATGCCAGTCAGTTTTCAACCAAATTGAAGTTTCCCAGTGTATACATTTAACATTTGGAACTCTATCACTAAAGGTTACTCTAACGGACAAATGGTAACAATTCAGATGAGGCTTTGTATATGTACAGAGAAATATAGCAAAGGGGCACTTGCCAGACCTTTTTACATTCCTTTTGTGCTTAAAGCATGTTCAGAAGTTACTTACACAAATTATGAAAAAGTTGTACATAATTGCATTGTCAACATTTGATTTTAATTGCATATGTATGCTTCTATAGGATTACTCCTATGTATACGTCTAGAGGATTGAAAGCATTTGATTTTATTTCAAAGTGGAATGTGGTGGCTTGGAGTAGTTTGATTGCTGGGAATGTTAACATTACTTGGGCTAGCATTACATATCTGTTGTTCCAAATCCTTATTCAAAATTATTTCTGTTTTTTCATCACCTGTGATTATATCATCATCAACCAGCATGGAATCTGAAGCAAACATATATATTTCAAACAAGTATTTTAAAAGAAATACATAGAAGGAAACACAATTACACTTACTAAAATTGTATAACCAAATTTCTCACTAAAACTGAGAAAATATTTTTGACAAAAAGAAATCCTATACAAAGCACATAACAATTAGAAAAGGTGAAAATAAAAAAAGAAAATAACAAGATTACTTAATAGCTTTCTGGATTGAAAACTTGTAGCAAGTTTCAAGTCATTGGTTCAAGAGATGGTCAATGGAGGGGTGAAGAGAGACTCAAGCATATAATAAGAAAGAGCCATACTTTCTTTACTCTCTCTACTAGATAATTATGGAAGTGCCTCTAACAAAAACGCTGTAACAGCATCAAGGTCTGCAGTCTGATCATGTTAAAAAAAATATATCAAATTAGCTTCAAAACCTAACAGATTCACTGCACAGATTGATCATATCAAAGAACAGCCTTACTCATTTCAAAACCTAATAAGTCTTTCTGGATTGAATCCAATCTTTTAAAGGGAAATAATTTAAGTAAATATAAAATGAAAGCATGCTCACAAAATTCTCAACCACTTTCATTCTTAATGAAGTACCAAAGAAATTGAACAACAGATTGCGATCTAATCATAATTTGAAACAGTTCCTCACTGTTTCAAATAAGCAGTTAGGATGAGATAAAGAAACTCCTGCAGTCTCTAAAAACTTCCCAAGAAGGCAGGCATAACCAGGATATTCAGTGGAAATATCATTAGGAAGTACATTATCACAATTTAGCAGACAAAATGCCATCTGATGAATGTAATGTAGGCCTAGCACCCTTTTTGAAAAAACCTATATGGAAAAAGATCACTTGAACCAGAACAGACAACAAGCCTTGACAATACTTAAACATACAAAATAATTCCAAAAAAAGAAAAGAAAAGTAGAATAGCATCCAGCAATATTGCAGCATAAGAAAGAAATAAACCAGGAAAATCTTCAATTTGTTACATTAAGCGGAATCAATTAGAGTGGAGTTCTTTAAAATTAACCCAGAGGCTCTTGAGCACTTTATGCTTCAACTAAGTATCAAAAGAAGTTAAAAACTATACCTATTAAGTCCCAACAAGAGGGTGATTTAGAAAATTGCTACCTCTTTTAAGTATGGGAAAAACTGCCATAAGAAAGGAATTGTAAGAATCTGGGATGAAAAACTCCATTGTGGATCAATATTTGACAAGTGTTTGGCTTCTGAACAATGTGAGGAATTACAAGGGCAAGCAGACACTCCAATGATGACACTTTCCCAAACTAAGTAGCAGTCTTTGTACTTTCCTGTAGTACATTTACAGATACTTTCAAGCATAGTATATGTGAATGTATCATGGAAGGGCCAAAATAGTATACAAGAACAATCTCTAGAAACAAGGCTACTGGACAAGTTAAACCTTATGATAAGATTATTGATACTAGAAACATATATAACATTCCAGCAAAGAGAAGCAAAACATGGTAGAGAGAACAACAACATAGAAAAATAAGAACATGACCGAATTGGTATTCTCACGTTCGTTGATTTTAATTTTGATGGTCCTAATATACAATAATACAACATAATGTTTGGAAACCTAAAATGGCATAACAATTAAATCTCCATTTTGACCACCATCTCCACTACTCTTAAATTTTAAAAGAACTTATGATTCAAATCAAGTTCATTGAAACAACAGAATCAAAGTTTAGTTTAAGTCTATCTTTGCACCAGCGAGTAAGAAGGGAAAATGCATTCACTATAAAACTGAAACCTTTATAACACCAATTGAACCTTTCAGTCCCTATTTATTCTTCTTTAGCCCTCATATCTTTCTTTCTTAGCCATAGAGATGCATATTAAATTGATAGAAGAAGAAATCACATTCTAAGATCAATAGCTAAAATGTTTATGCAAATTAGAGCCTACCAAAAACTCATTTTTACTTGACCCAAAAAAAAAAAAAAAAAAAAAAAAAAAAAAAAAAATCAATCAAGCAACTAGAAGCTCAGAAATATCCTTTGTTAGCAAAAAAAAAAAAAAAAAAAAAATGGTTATCTTGATTCAATAGAAATTGGATAGGTAAAGAAATTTCTCATTGAGTTGTGTACTTGTTTAAAAACGAATAAACTGCAGTCAGCAATTCCAAAAAAAATAAAGCCCAAGGATTGCATTTCATTACTGTCATTTTATATGTATACAGTTACAATTATTCACATTCCCAATGTGCCTATGATGTTAGATCAGGTGGACTAAATTTGATATGGTCATGTTATGCAGAGAAAAATATATGATGTCAACCAACCTTAAATGTTACTCTGAAAACTTTTCCTTTAAAAAAACAATACTTAAATGTTTGGTTAAGAGAAGTAAAGATATGCAACAAAACCGACCATTTCCCATCTTACAAACCTGATTATACCATAAAACAATGTCCAAGAAAACTAATATGCAAAATTCACATCTCTAGATACTTAAACTAAAAACAATCAGTAATATACGAACTCAGAGAAGTATCAGAAATAACTTATATGACATCTACTATCTTAACCACTGAGCAGTCTACCAGTCCTGGTTTCTAATTTCTAGAGCTTTAGCAACCAAGCTGACAATTGTGGGAAAAATGACACATCTGTTACACTTCCCACCAAGGATTGACCCACGGATGGAATTTTCTCTATCAAGACTTTTCTTTACCACTGTAAACTCATCATGTCCAGAGATGTCAAACCTAAGTCGTCCTTTGTCCGAAGTTAACTTGTTGTATATTTCGTGTTGCTCACACAAACCTGTAAATACATATATAAACAAATTGATAGGACTTATTCTTTTATATACAAATTCAGTCATACGATATTCATAGGTACTATAATGGCCTCCTTACAGAGATTGTGTAATATTTTGTTTGAAGTGGTTGTCATTAGGTTCTGTTTCTGTTTGCCATATACCGGCATTTTAGATCTAGGTGAAATGCATGACTACAAAGGAGCCAACGCCATGATAATATAAGTTCTACAATCTCATCCACTTATAGAGAGATACCAAACCACCTATCTCCATTAGTGTCAATCTTATATTGAATTAAAGCAAATTGCTCAATCAATGAAAAAAAATTCTCATTAAAAAATAAAACATCAAAGAAAGTTGTCCCAACCATTCAATAGTTTCATATTTTGTTTTTTTGTGAATAAATTATAGGAACCAACCATCGTGGGGGTGTGATGCACTTTTATAAATTGCATATACTCCACTGTATCAAGTTTGAAAAACCAGGGGAGCTTACACATTTAAGCTCAAAAAAGCTTTCAACTTGGTTTAATCTTCTTACTCACAACAAACATTAAAGACACTTGACTGGTAAAAGAAGGTCAATTGTTAAGAAAGTATTTATATGAATAATTCATCAATATTTAATTTTGATAGGAAAAAAGGACTACTAACCTGTTTAGAACAGGCCAGGAAAAATCCTGTGTTGCCAGATGAGACTAGTACACCAAGATGAGACTCTATAGTTATCGTTAGCAAATAAAAACTTCTTTTAGCATGTGACAGTCTAAATTCTAGCATATCAAAACCACTATACATAAAACAAAAGAGTACAATCCCCCATGAAAATGCTTACTAACTTTGTGAGACCCCATTTCAGTGTAATCCTGAGAGAATTCAAGAATAATCTCAAATATAGACATCTCACGGTGTTAATCTCAATGCAATTTAGCATTCACCATGCCACTATCTTTTATGTAACACTAAGTTGAAAAGGCAATATCAATGATCTCAGCCTAATTCAACACAACACTTACTTCAAACTGATCTTTTATTTGTGAATCCTTTGACATGTCTATATAACAACATTTTATGTATCAATGAACTGAAAAAAAAAAAAAAAAAGAGTTGACATGCACCACCAATGAGCCTAAACAAGGAAATTTTCTCAAACACCATGTGTCCAATAGGCAATAGCTCACCCATGCTTCAAAAATAAAAATCTAAGACCATATTGGATATCATGCCTTAAAATAAATGGTCAATGTAATACAGACTTTGAGTAACACAAGAAAAAATGAGCTACTGATATCATATAGAATGAGCAAACATGAGATGCTCTTCAACTCACCTAAATTACACTCTTTGAGCAGCACAGGAAAAAATTATTGCAGTTTAGACATTCAAGGAAATGTGAAACAGGCATATAACAAAGTGTGCAAATAGCATTCTTTTGCTAACATTAGCCAATAGCATAAAATTCCAAATATCATCTGTCAAACAACCATAGTATCACTTTGGAAAGTTCTTACTAACAATGTAATTCTATACTCACTTCATTCAATTTGACATGTTTGCCAAGTACCAAGCCAGTCAATACTTGTAAGCTCAGCAACTTCATTTTGGATGCCCAACAAACCATTTAAAGTAGAAAAGAAACATACCTCTAATCAAGTTCACCACCTTCATTTCCAAAATGATTCTCCATTTTCTGGCCTTCTTTGTTAGTATTTACAAACTTAAGTAGAGCCTCTATTCTTAAGTGCTTTCTACAATTTACGATCTCATGCTAAGTCTTCCTTTTTGGGCTGTCATTTTTATTTACAAAATCCCTTTTTTGACATTTGAGGACCATGCCATTTGGTTTATTCACTGCTATTGTGAAATTCTTTGATTGATTTTAACATTTGTGGGAATTTCACTAGACAATGACCAAGCCAACTGTAAGATCCTACTAACTACAAAATCTTTGAAAATGTATAGGCAAATGATGACAAATCAAGATGTCAGGGCAAACAATCTGAATGAAGAAGAGGCTTGGAAATCATTTGTGCATAGTGCAGGAGATAGTTTGAGCCAAAAAAATATTACTATTGATACAAGAGAAATTGCTAGGAAATGTTGTGATCTGCAACGAAAGGAAAATCTTACAACTTCTTAAAAATTTGGCATGAAAATCATATTTCATGTTAATGAATAGCATTCTAGCTAACTCTTAAAAGTTGTAAAAAACAAGAATGTGTAGCTCTTGCCCAGAATCAGCAATATCTATTATTGCCTAGGTTTGCAGCCTAAAAAAAGGATCAAGAACAACTTTGTTCCCCCCACCTAGGTTGCCAAGACACTGTCAATTAAATTACCGTTAGCCCTGACCGATTGAAATATACAACTTCCATTATCTAGTACATTCAATTATACTAGATAACCCAACCAGCCAATTTATTAACAATTAAAGCTCCCAAATCACCATGTTCTTAACATCAACATCACAAAGTAAATAGTGTACCTTAAGTTAAGATACTAGATCAATATTCTTACAGAGATGATGTATAAAATTTATGTTGATAAAAGATAGGAAAAGAACCTCACCATCTATGATAAGAGGAAGGGCACTTGTTAATCATGCATAATCAAGCTTTTCGTGGAAATAACAGCAGCAGTAAAAATAATCATAACTAAAATAATGATATAAAATATGTTGATAAACATGTAATTATGTAATAACCTGAAATGCTGTTGAATCTAAGCATTCAAGTTTTGCATATATATATATATATATATACGCACCATTTTCCTCTCCAAATAATGGGCACCCACCTAATATATAAAAACAGGGCTGAGGGCATAGACTTAAGAAAAATGAATGTAGTCTAAATTGCATAGAAACAAAGAGAAGAAAAAGTAGTCATACAAAACTTAAAAGAACTACTTGCAATTTTCCTTTTAGTTCTAGTATTGGATCATCATGTTCCACATCAAGCTCCAACTTCCCTTGCTAAACAATGTGCCAAAAGATACTAAAATTTTAAAAAGCCTACCATCTACAGGTTTCTTGTTTCTAAGAGATGAGAACAAGATAAGGTTCAACTAGAGACAAACAAGCATAAGTCAATACAATGTATTTATGTCCTATATGAACCATGCTTAGAAGAAAGAGAGTTGAAAAGAATTACTGCAATGTCATTTGATGAATTTCAAACGTCTGAAATTCTGTGGACTAAGTCTTGAATTAAATAAAATACAAAACTATATTTACCCTTTCAATGCACAAAATTCGTGCATGTTAAAATTACATTGGACACATTGATAGATAAAATATTCGTAAGAATTATTACATTTGTGACATGGAGGGTGGTTTTTAGTTTTCTCAACGAGAGTAACGGGGTGTGGGTGGCAGTCAAATGTGTAAATACCTCCAAACTTATAATTTGGGTATTCCCCAAGAATACATTTGGGATGAGCAGGATAACTACAATCTTCACAGTAGTAGAACCAATGTTTTGAGTCTCGTTCTTCTTCACAAATATCACAATAATATTCACCAGAGTCATCTTCAAGTCTATAACATAGAGTGAAGGGATGCTCATGTTGGTTGTACCTTGTTGTATGTGGTAGTATAGCGCATTTATAGTCGAGTGCAAATTCACAAGTGCTACAACGGAATACTTGGTAGCTTTCATTACCGCAACAACTGCATTTCTGTCGGTGTGCCATGTAGGAGAGGATAAGTGGATGCTCATGACCTTCATGGGTAAGGATGTCTGAGATCAAACTACATTGAACATCTAGATAAAACTCGCATTTCTCACACTTATAGGTGAAGCCATTGCAATACTGAGAACAGGCATCACACCTAAAATACTTACTTGGTTTCATTGGGAGGAGGATGAGTGGGTGTTGATGAAGTGGATGTCGTTTTTGTGGGGGTAATTTAGCACAAGATTCATGAAGAAAGAATCTACACTTTACACAACTATAATACGGAGGGAAAATGGCTCTTACACACCCATCACATATTTGGTTAATTGGAACCTCATTCGTGAGCTTTAAGTCATGCTCGTGACTGATGTGTTTAATTTCTTCGAATATTTGAGTTCCGTCTTCCTTCATATTGGATTTTTTGACTTCGTAAGTTGCTGAGTCAGCCGATTCATTCAGCTCTGGAACTTCATCCACATCTTTAAATTCCTTCAAATTTATGTACTCCCTGTTTCTGGTGTCGAGAGCACAATTGAGGTGAGCAACGAAATTGCATCTAGAGCAATAGTAAAGCCCATAGCGTGTGTCCACTTTTTGAACACAGATTTGACAAAATCGGGAGTCGAGTTGATGGAATTCAAGAGAAGAATGGGTGAGGTGGAGGAGGTGCCTGTCACGCACAACTTTGACCACGCGTGGGAAAGAAGCACATCTTCCATGAACCCAGAAACTACATAGATGGCACAGGTAGGGCGTACCTTTGCCTTCTTTGCCGCAAAGGTCGCAAGTGAATGTGAACGACTTCAAAATGGGGGTCAATGGGTGGTCGTGGAATTCAGGTTCCATGGTGGTGGCCGGTAAAGAAGCGCATGTGAAGTGAAGGTTGAAGTCACAGCGGAAACACCGATAAGTGTATTGGTTGCGAGATTCATTGCAGAGTAGGCAATTGCTAAATTGAATGTCTTTGCCATAATCTATCTGTTCGGGAGAGAGAATAAGAGGATGGATTGGGTGCAAGGGATGGTGCAACCCAAGCGGCAATTCCGCACATGATTTATGATGAATGGTGTCTATCCAATGCCGGTATCCACCTCTTTGACACCAGTAGGCAGGACCATAAACTGATTCATAACGAGGGCCAATTACACAACTAACCTCAACCTCCACCTGATTCTGTTCAGATAGATTTGGTTTATTCAACTGCCCTAGAGATTTAGAAAATAACCACAGTTCCTCGTAGCTTTCTTTTGTGGGTCTATATTCGGAATACTGCTTACAACCATTGATGGAAACGTGAGCCCCAAAGCATCGACAACCCATATGTGCCTCCGCAGAACGAAAAGCAACACAGACGACCAATTTTGGAAATTTGCAACCAACCTTGAATGATATGGAATTTCCAAAACTCTGATGATTGAATTTAAGTGACTTTGGAATCTCAGTTTCTGGTAGTAAAATAAACCTATACTCAATTTCAGAGTCAGATTCAGATTCAGAGTCGTCAAAGAGATCCATTAATATGTCGCTTCTTGCACCTTCACGAACTCTATTCGATAGAATCCCTAGAATTTTTCCAAACTGCTTGCATTAAACAAAAACAAGAAATTGAAGTTTGTGAAAGAAGTTAACAAAAAAATTGAATCTTTACTACTTAATTATCAAAGAGAGAGACCTCACCTGATTCAATAATCTACTTGATGATTGTGGAAGCAACGATGGGCATTGTTCTATCATCACTTCTCTAATAGATTGTGGAAGCCTTGGAATTTGAATTTCCCGAAGCTCCTTACAATTACGTATGTAAATCTCTTCTAATCTAGATAATCTAAAAATGACTTCGGGGATAAAAGACCAAGGGATGCTTTGAATGGGAAAAATGTAGAAGCTGCTGCTGCTGCTGCTCCATCGTCTTCTTTCTATAACATGCAAAGTAACAGTGACAGTCACGGACAACATCAAATTTGTTTAGAGAGAGAAATTTAAGAAACAGAGAGAAAGAGAGAGTGCGTGAGAGCGAGAGAAGAGAATTGGTGGGTTTTAACTTTTAGAGCTGAATTTTAGAACTGGAAGAAGGTGTGGTTTTATTTAACAAATATTCATTCATTCAAACCCAGCCTGTTCTGTTAAGTAACGGAGGCCGTTGGAGTTAATGAATATTAGATGTGAATGTTTTAACTTTAAAGGGCTTGCTTGGGTTGGGTGTGGCCTGTGGGTATTTTCAATTTTTTAATGTAACACTGTGGAAGGCGTAAAATCTTCTATGGTACTATGGAATGGATTTTTTTTTTTTTTTTTATAATTTATTTTCATTAATAATGAACGTAAATTTTTTAGTGAAAGGGAATGCACCTAAATAGTTATGAATATATATATAGTAAGAATGCTTGTGCAACAAAAATTCAAAATATGTTTTTAATTGATCCTCCATTCTTGTGATTAGAGAAATACAATTTGTTTTTTACTTTTTTTTTTCTTTTGTTTATGTCAATCGTTATCATTTATTTAAAATCATTTAATACAAGTCTAAGTTTGCCTTTATTCAATATATAAATAAAGAGTGCAACTAAGTTTGTCTTTATATTCTTCTCAAAAAAAAAAAAGTTTGTATTTATATTGATATGATCAATTCTTTGTGCAAGTTTTTCCTTACTCCAATTTAGCCAATACAACTCAAAAGTCAAAACAACAAAGCTAATCCAACAATACCTCTAAAAGAAGTTCACTAGTAATTGTAGTTTGGGGATTCAAAATGAAAGAGCAAAATCTTTTAGAGTTTCACATAAGCGAGCTTGGTTCAATGCTAATCCATTTTTACAATGAGAAATGCAGTATAGAAATTTTGTTATTAATAAAAACATTTTTTTTAATGTTGAGTCTATCACTCCCTTAATTTTTATTTATTTAGGTTGAAATTCTCTCTTACCCATATGTGATGAGAGAGAGAGAGAGAGAGAGAGAGAGAGAGAAAAAAAACAAAGATTTGGTCTTGTTTGAGAGTGAATGTAAACTATCTTACTATTAATATGAGATAAAATGAATATTTAATAGAGATATGTTTAGGTTTGACTTTTGGGTAACTTTTACCAAAGTTTTATTTATTTCTTTTTTCTTTTTTGGATAATTATCTTCTATAGAAATTATATTCCTCAATACCATTTTTCCATAACAATCGCTTGTAATCCCATTATTAGACTCAATTTCTTTCCTCCAATTATCATGCTTATTAAATATTAAGGAGATCTATTATTCTTTCTAAATATCAAGGTGATTAGACATTAAAAACTCACTTATCTATGAAGAGTGATTATATATATATATATATATATATATATATATATATTGTATACTTAAATACTTAATTATTTTGAAATTTTGTGTGTGATTAACCTGTAATAGATATTAAATAAAAATGTGATTCAAGAAAAAATTGATTTATGAAAAATAATTGAGTGATATACCATTTATCCAAACTACATTAAATGTAACATACCAAACCATCTAGAAGTAATATATCTCACAAAAATATAGTGTCAAGTGCAACAAAATCTTATTACATTTAACATCTATATGACAAATTTAAAGTAAGAAAAGTAATCTATTGTTTATAAATACCAAAAGAAAAACACATATACATGTGAACAAATATACAAAGGCAGCTATCAATACTTACATCAATAAGAATCCAATTTTGGCTTCAAAATACACTTAAGGAAGCTTCCAAATTATCCTCTATTTCAATTTTTTTTTTTTAAGTCTAACTTCATATGAAATCCCTATATAACATCTACTATATATAGGATTTCATGCCATTGTGTCCATGAATAGATGCTTGCTCCAAAACAAAGAAAACAAAAGAAAGAAATAAAGAATAAAGGAAGAAGTAGGCAAGTAGGCAAGGCATATGCTTGCTTGCCAACTTAGACTTAAATACTTCATTGTAACATTTCCTTTTTCTTTTCATTTTGTGTTTCCTACAATGGGTGCTACAGTATCTGGAACCCATAAAGTGGGACTGCTATCGACAAGCCATAGCTTCATCTTCCATATGCTTTCTCTTTTATATTCGTATGGCAACCTGTCACCACCCGTTCGTTAACTTGTTTCCAGCGCTTCTTATTTTGGATCAGCAGGATCCTTACGTGGGAGTTCTCTATTGGGGCATCGCTATGATTGATACGGCTTCCATTTCACTTCTTGACGCGGGACATAGAAAGATTTATGCGGCACTTTGGTACATTGAGTGATTGGTGCACCCACAACACTATACGAGTGATTTATTTACGCTATTTTGTCATGGCATGGGAAATCACAGCATGGAATGAAATTATTGATACCACCAGTAAAGATTTGTGACTCATTCGCTCATTCATTTATAAGATTTATATATGCGTCTCTATCTAGGTTATCCACAAAAGAAATTTTATCTCTTGTGTTACATTTAAATGATGAATTTTGAGATAGAATTTACTGAAAATTTAACTTTTGAAATTACTAATACTGATTTCTATTGTTTAGGTTAACAAGAAAGGACAACTCAAAAATTCTATAGAATTTTATACTTTTTTTATAGGAAGAATTTTATACTTTTGATTTCAAAGCATTCTTTGGCTTGCTAAACGAGCTAAGTTCATATGCACTTCTTTCACTCATCCCATTACCTTTTCTTTTTCTTTATTCTTATCGCCTTATTGTTTACATTTTGAATATTTCTTTGCATATTTTGCAATTCTTTCTTGATTTGGAAGAAAATAATAAATGACATTAAGAAGTTAAGTGAATGAATAAATTTTATTTTTTTTATTTTTTTATTATTCCTTCATATACATATTCTAAACTTGGAAGTTATCTTTTGTGTGACCCAATCCATTCAAGAATCATCTCTATGCTTACATTTAAAAAAAATTCTAGTACCTTCTTCAATAGTATCCTTATTTTTCAAATAATATATATATATATATATATATATATATTCTTTTTCTACTATAGAATCTATTAACAATTGTGTTCATATATGAATTTGCCTAACTATTTTACATTAGACTTGAAAAGGTCCATCCTCAAAACATTTGACCTAAATTGTTGGAAGATCATTTTCATTAGTTAGGAGTCATCACCAAGAAAGATCCCTATTGTTGTAGTATTTCTTCTCTTTCTATGTGAGTCATAAATTCAAGCTTGTAAAAGTTATTTATTTTAAGCTTTTATTTTAATTTTTTTATCATGTTTTGCCAACCTTCCATTTGCATTGAGCCACCAAATCTTGACAAAAATATGTTTGATTTTTAAACACTTTTTTTTTTTTTGGTTTGTATTAACATATGATGCAATAGAACGTAGCATAATTTTCGTTAGTTTTAATTCTGTTGTGCCTTTTGCGCAAGATAACTTGCATTTCCTCTAAAGAAGTTGTTTTGCTCCTAATAAGTTTAGTACACCAATGGCATCTTAACATAAAACTTGTAATAAGACAGTCAAATGCTAATTATATCTTATATTCAAAAGGTTATATTAAATTATTTTATGTGATTCTATTGTGATTACCTAAGAGATATACATAATTACTTGACTTTCTTTTATCATCTTTTTTCTTAATTTATAAATGTCGATAAAGATGTTTATTATTAGTTAATTTAACTAGTTTCTTTTAGAAAGTAGATTAGTAACTATAGTTAATTGGCCACTTGAACATATTAGTACATTTAAGAATTTAGCTTTAACACAATTGGTCTTCAATTTTAAAGGCAGAACAAATACTACTTAAGCTTGTTTTCCCTTTTTTGCCTTTTGTTTCCTCTTTCCATTTTCTTTCTTTTCCAAAATTACAAGTACTAGATTGATGTAGAAAAGAAAAAGGAAAGTCATTAAATATCATGATACTCATTCATAAAATTATAATAAGATTATCATTCCTTTATTCAAAAACATTAGATAAAGGAAAAAAACAAAGGAAAAAAAAAGAAAATGAAATCTAGGTTGATAACAATTCTTACCATCTTTTAGATTCTTTCCTAATAACCAAAAAAAGGAAAATAAGAAACAACATCAATTATTCTTACCATCTCTTGAAATTCTTTTCTAATAACTAAGAAAATATGCCACAACATCAAAATTTGCTACCGTCCCTTCAAATTCTTTTCTAATAACCAAGAAAACAAGATTACAATATCAAGACAAAGATACTTTGAAGAAACACACATCTTTGTTTCTTTACGTACAATCTACTCAATCATTTTAATAATAGAAAAAGAAACTGAGATTCCTATTGGAGTTCAAGTTTCATTTTACACAAAAAAAACAAGTTGATATCAAGTAAAGAGTGTAGCTAAGCTTGCTTAAGTGTTTGCTGGTTTTAATTCTTAATGCACATTTTTCACTTAACCTAGGTAAGCCAATGCAACTCAAAACAACAAATTCAATCCAACAAAACCTCCAGCTGAAAGCCAATCCAGGCAGGGAAAAGCCAATCCAATTTAATCTGTGAAATGCAACAAGGCAGCTTCTTATTTGTATAGTTTTAACTTTTAATTGAATAAACACCCTTCCCCTCTGTATCTTTCTTTCATTCCATCACTCTCTTAATCAAGACATATAATGACATAAAGTACAGAGAAAACACACATAAAAAGCAAGCAAATGGTGAAAAGGTCCATATCTGCAAATTATTTACACATGGAGTTAACACTTAACACCATATATTATAAATTTGAAGGTATTTCACCTAAGAAGAACTAGATAACATTGGCAGAAATTTGGAAGGTTCTCTCAATTTGTTTATCTGCTTCATTCCCGGTATCATTGGTGAAACTTTAAGTGACAAATGTTTCTCAGAGCAGAAGAGGACAATAAGTATATTTCCAGCATTCCAGGAACTTGTGATAATGATTTCCTCTGTAAAACTTGACCTCAATAGATTTTATACTTCCACAAGGTTGCAAACAAAATTAAAAGAGTATTCTTTACCCAGTTCAATGGACAGTATGCCTACCATGGTAATTCCAGCCATGCAGCGCAACTCGAGGCGTGACACCCAGAGGGACCTTAAAGGTGATCTTAATGGGCATAACCTCTCCAGGCACTAGTGAGAAATAGTTGTCCGAGTAATGAACAGGAAGAATTCTTGTGTCCTCTCCTTCCTTGTGGTCTGTCTTCAATGCATGAACAGAAAAGTGAAGGAAGAAAGCAACTCCTACATCGGCCCCATTTACTTCGGTAACCTTCAAACTACCATTTTCCTTTGTGAAACATCTGAAAATCCTCTGGAACAAACCAACCTCATGTTTTTCGTCTGTCCCACTAGTTGCAGGTTCCACTGAGGCCATATCAAAATCACCATTACCTTGCTTGGCTGTAAAATTGTTCATATATGTTAAACTTCTAGAGTCAGCTCTCTTGGCCACGTTTTCAACATGCATTTCAATTTCATAAGTGGACCCTTTGATGAAAACCTTGGATGTAATCTTGAGGGGTATTTTTTTCCTTCTATATGGCTCCAGAAGCTTGTAATCTCCACCAGACAGATGCAACCAGTAAAAGTTCCTAGATAAAATACCAAAGTCTGATGTGTGGTAGAGTTTGAGGAGAAGGAAGAAGACCAGCTTTGGGTTTTTAGACTTTGGATACTTCATCTCAACTATGGGTACTGTTTTTTTGGCTGGAGCAGAGAGATTTTCAAAAACTTTGTAGTACGGACATGTACCTTCTAGATCCCAGACTGAGGCTTCAATAGCTATGTTGGATAGTTCCTCAGACGTAGTATTGACAACCTGCTTGTGGCAGGATCAGAAAACAATTGTGAAGTTACATACCATCTGTGGATGGGATTATTTTAAATAGTATCAAGTACGAAGAATGTCTTCTAGTAAAATGCATTAGTTTCATATATGCCCTCTTCTGAAATATTCTTTAGTTTAAGAAACACAAACTTAAGGATTACAGCCACCCCTCTGGTCTTGTCAACCCACACATAAAAAAACAAAAAGGAAAATCAGCTACGAGAAAATTTGCAAGATTTTTTTTATTAACCTATTATTTTGCTCTGTCAAAAAGAAAACATCAGTTTTATTGAATTCAAAAGATTATTCAGGCTCAATAAGTGTCCTATGAAAACACTTCATCGAATATTAAATATTCATTGAATTTCAAAATCCAATTCAAACTCATAAATTTTAACTCTTACTAGTGTAGAAATTACCTCTATAAAATATGTAGCCAGATTCAGCTGGACATGGATTGGTTCTGCAGCACAGCGACAGCCATAGAAACCAGCCGTTTGGTCTAGGAGATGATCATAAAATTGACCTCTAAGACCAGTCCAAGGGTTCTGTGTCTTCCAAATCAGGACGCCAGTGTATTTACTCCACATACGGGAAGTCCAGCCCTCCAGCAGAGCTCTATATTGAATGTAGTTAGCCAGTTGAGCCTGATGATCATTTCAAGTTAGGTCATCACAAAAAAAGAAAAAAAAATGCAAGGCATATAGAATTGCTGTGGAAAAATTTGATTCACCTTTAAACAAAAATCATCAAGATCCTTTGGGGTTCCATAAAGTTCAATCTGATTAACACATTTTTGTGGCTTCGAATAGGGAATGTATTTATGGTATTCCCATATGGGGTTTGGAACTTCTTCCGTGTAGCCATTTGGAAGCTTCTTAATCAATGGAATCTGCCAGCCTTCTTCAGGCATAGTTGCTCTGATAGTCTCTGCAACAGGTGTTCCAACAGAACCAACCTCAGGATTGAATCCATGGCTGTAAAAGTCATTTTTAAAAAATGCTTCGGGATTTTGGATTTCATAAGGGCCATCAGTGAAGCCCCCCTTTCCATCTGCAAACCCATCCCACAAGGATCCTTGGATGTAAACACGTGTACCATCAAGATATTGGCTAGGATCTTTTGGCACTGCAGATAAATCTTCAGAAGATTTGCTGATTTCATTGGAGTTTTCAAAATAAGGATGGAGTCTCAGGTCATTTTTCAAAGCTTTGTTGATGTCATCTGGTGGAACTTGCTCATTTCCACCTACCCAAAGAGCAAGACTTGGATGGTTCCTTAGAAGCTCGACAGTGTCTCTTGCACATATCAAGAAAAGATCATGATCCTGGGGACCATTTGGATTTGATACTGGGTCACCCCGTCCGTCAACATCTCCAGTAATCCAAAACTCTTGCCACACCTACAAAAATCAAATCAACCATATGGAACAAGTTATACTAGAGTAATTTAATCGTACAATAACTTAGAATATTAAATCCAAATTAGCATATTGGAATCCTGAGGTTTGGTTAGCCCCAAGCCATATTTAACCCTGTAGACAGGTTTGGGTCTCAAAAGGATGAAACATTCAAAATAATGCAATGCAGAATTCACTCTGGTGGTAACATTTTTAAAGCTTCAGTTACAAAATAACCAAGTGTACCAAAATTAAAAGTACCAAGACTCCTACTGCAACATACCAAACAGTAGACAATGTCAACTAAATTTTTTGAGAAAAACAATGCCAAAATAGGTTAATCGCAATTAAAAAATACAACTGAACTCAACAAAGCCATTATCCTAAGTAATTTAGTTAAAATCATTGATAATGGCAATAAAAGATAGAATACAGAATGAATGCATTAACTAAAATCTAGACATAACTTTGAGGACAAGATATAGAAAATTTGATTAAGACAGTTTTTAATTATGTAAACAAAGACCACTGTGCTGACTGGTAAGGAGTTCTTTATTTAAGTTTCAAAGCATTCGAGAACAAGAGGTGGCTAGAAATATATAAGATCTAAGGCAGAGGCAGTCAGAAAAGATAAAATAGACAATTGTCTAACAGAGTGTGTAGCCTGAAATAGAGGTCAAGGTCAAATGATTATGATAATAATCCAAGTTGCAGACCTGAGAAATTAGAAATCAAGCAGTGTTGAGTTGTACCAAAGAAAATTAAGAATTTTCTCACAAGCATAGTCTTGCTCATGTCTTAAATTGTTCCCACAACATCAGTTATGCTTATTTTTAAATCAACTTTTGACACTTCAAAAAATGGAAATAAATTTTGCTTGTGACACACTATTGCCACTTTGTCAGTACTCTACAACTTAAGGAAAAAGCTTTGTAGACAATTTTGGTCAGAGAAAACTAATACCCTAATCATTTTGAAAAGCATTATAAAAATCAACAATGCCATAAATTTATGGTAATTTTCATCATGGGACTGATTTCAGTGATTAAATTACCATCAACTTATATAGTTACGTAACTTATATAGTTACATGATTACCATCATTCTCGGGAAAGTACTGCAGTTTTTTTTTTTTTTTTTTGATAGGCAACAAAAAAATATTATTAATAATCATAGCCAACTCAGTATGATCATTGGTTTAGCTATGCATATTGCTTAATAATTCCTGAGGAGATCACATGCCTTGGGGTTCTATGTGCATGTATGTAGTATTCATGTTGGCTTGCACTTCACCACAATGACAGGTTTATCGTGGAGCCAACTTATTTTAATAAATAGGGTAAAATACCAAAAGACCCCCTAAATTTTGAAGTAGTGGACAGAATACTCCTAAACTTTTATTTTAGCCAATTTTGCACCTTGAATATACAAGCCTGCCAAATAAAGCCATCCGTTAGTCTGTTTGTTAAGTGACTAACGGAACTCACGTGCATTTCATTTATTAAATAAATAAAAAAAAAATTTGAAACGGATTGAGAGATCCCAACAATGGCGACACGTTTGAAGAGGAATACGAAGAAGCACGGACTCGTCACATCATCTTCAACGCTGAGTTCACCTACCTTAGCAATATAACCATCATCATAACTACTAGCTTCTTCATTAAAGTCAAAAGACAAGCACATTTGTGAAGACACTATATAGATGTGTTTTCAACATGTTCATCGTCACTCCTTTCTTCATCATAAGCTTCTAATCATTCTGTCATGGCTACTTTAAAATTATTTATATCACTTCCCAGAATTGAGTTTCTTTTTCAATTGTTCTATTGCTGAAAGAAAAGAGAGTTTCAAATGATGTAAACTTGTTTGAGGCCATAAATAGTGAGCGCCAGATATGGCTGTATTGGCAAGCACAGGAAGCATCCAAGAGGTTACGGTATCGGCGGAGGTATGCACCACCCTCGGATCATGTTCGACAGGTACCATCCTGGGTTTTTGGCAAAGTCTCAAAGCTCAAACCAAAGCTTCTTTATGCAACTTCTTTCTCTTTCAATTTTCTCTCTCTAGCCAAAAACTCTCAAGCTCTAGCCTGTCAGAAGTTAGAACTAATCCCAAATCTAATCCCCATATCTCAAACTCTCTCTCCCTCTCTTAAAATTAATCCATAGATTTCTCCAATCTGGATTTCTCTCTCAAGCTCGCATATACTCTCTTTCCTCTTACCCATAGATGGCAATAATGGCTACAGGTTTAAAGACAACGATAGGTGGCAGAAAATATAAATGGCGGCAGAACCATAAACTCAGGCGATGCACTCTCTATACAAATCAGAATGTGGGGGATTTTTTTTCTTTGATTTAAATGAAATGCACGTGTGCATTGTGTTCCGTTAGTCACTTTGCAGAAAGACTAACAGATGGCTTTATTTGGCAAGGTTGTATAGTTTAAGGAGCAAATTGGCTGCACCAAAATTTTAGGGGTATTTTGGCCACTGCCTCAAAGTTTGAGGGGTCTCTTGGCATTTTTTCCTAATAAATATATCACAATTGATTTTGTAACGTTATTTCAATTTATGTTTCATCATTCTTTTGTACAAGTGTACCACTAGGTCTACTCGAGAAAATTGGAAATTTTCTAAGCTGGATTCACTGCAAATAAATCTACTTGATTTCAGTTGGAAGACTTCTCGAGGAAAAAAAAAAAAAAAAGATTTTAATTTGAAGTCAATTGGCGCTGTAACTGAAATTAGAAAGTCTATTTCGTACAAAATTAGGAAGTTCTTCAACTCTATTTTCTCACAAGTCATTTTTCACCCCTTGTTAAAAAATTTCTATTGCATTAATCTTACGACTGATTCTCTTTGCTCATAAAGGCAATGGCCAATTCATTACACACTAAACAAAATATAATAGCTAGTTGGGAATTTAGATAACACAATCCAAGCATGATCTCCTAGAATATTAATTAAATGCCAACGAAAAATGGGTTATCTCAATTTTTCAAAGGCCTAAAGAATTTTTTTTTTTTTTTTTTTAAATTATAAGAAAGGCATTAATTTTATTTCAATAAGTGAAACATGGATAACAAAAGCAGCAAAAAGTAGCTGCACGGTAAAGAAGTTACAACAACACAAGGAAAACATATCAATCAAACAATAACCTCATCCAAAGCTGCATTCTTCAGCCTTACCAAAGACATGGATGGCCATTTTTGTGGATTCTCTCCTGTGCACATTAATGCTGCATCAAGTATATATTTAAATGCAGCATTGCCCAAGCCTTTGAAAAGAACAACTTAAGCCCCCATAAATCTGAATACACCTCCTGCTTTAATGAGGCAACCAGAACATCCATAATATGTTTAGGAAATGCAAAAGCCACACCATTTCCATTGATCAAGCCTCCTCTCCAATCCCCTGTCCATATTCTGTTTACAAGGAATTGGACTTGTTAGCCAGAAGCATTTCACATTTTGGTTTAATCAGAATTCTTAATGAAGGATGAAAAAGATGATAAAAAATTTCCATGTAATTCAACCATCTTAGTGAAACAAGTTGATGATTGCTAAGGATAAAGTTGAAGTTACAGACAATCATTGATATTGATTGCACTACTTGAGCAGCTAATCAGTGAGAAGAAACAATGTCATAAAATTATAAAGAGAAAGAGTTACATTAGTTGCACAAGGCACGCTTACATGTCTTTACGTAAAAATATTTAAGAGCAATTCAACTCAATTTAACTCAGCTAAACCTTTTTACAACTACATTGGGTTGGGCTCTAAAGATCCTAATTAACTAACAAGGGTTATATAGCCAAATTCATTTATTTTAGACAAGGTATGTCAAGAAACAAGAATCATAATAAGCTAATCATATGCACAGCTGTGTGTATATAACCAATGATGCTCATAGAAAACCAACATATCCTTTTAGTTTGACAAGCAGACATAGAGAACTGGTACAAAAAGGGGAACATTTTGTTAATCAACTCTATGTCTTAAAAGATAATGCAGTACACACCATCTGCTAACTTCTTTCCCTCCCTATTTGGCCCTTACCTACAAAGTTTGCAAAGTAGGCAAAACCACTTAGAAGTTCAACTAGCTTTTAAATCAAGAACAAGCTAATAATCCAAACATCCAATTACATTGAGAGATTATCCGACCAAACACAGAACATTAGAAATATTTGAGTGGTTAGTAAATCAAACCAATGACTGTCCCTTCCCATCTAGATCCAAGTTATAGAGAATGAGCCTCTTATGTAGAACTTATCCTTCATCTGTCATGTGTCTAAACAACTCAGCCAAAACCCCATATATGTTTCCATATTGTGCATGCATTCTGTCCACAACAACAAAGCTTTGGACTTTCTTTTCAATCTCAATCCAACTCATACCTGTTTCTTTTGCCACCTCATTTCCCTCATTCTCTTAATAGTCCTTGCTCTCTCTTTCCATCTCCCTTTAGAAGAAAATAGATAGCGGACAATAAAATATAGGGTGTTAGGTTTTTAGGTGCCGCTGAAAAAAAAAAAAAAAAACTGATCTGCAGCATATATTCCCATCTCTGAATCACCATGAATGCTACAAGAACCAAGGAATGCTTGCCAATTCTCTGGTAATCCATCAATAATATGTTTTGCTTTGGTAAGAAGTCCTGCCCAACCCAACAAGTCAACAACACAAGCATAGTGTTCCGATCTTGGACTCAACCCACGATCTTTAGCCATGGATTCCAATAGCTCCATGCCCCTTTCAACTAAGCCAGCAAGCATGGAGCAAGGACAGCAATGTAACATCAGTTGGCTGTATGCATTCCAATCTCATCTCTTCATACATTTGTAGTGCCTTGGAGCCAGCCCACAAAGGACAAAAGATGCAATTAAGGAGTTCCATGAGACTGAGTTCCTTTGAGACATCCAACTGAAGACTTTGATCAAATCCTCCAAATCCCTGCACTTGGAGTAAATGTTTATAATTCCATTCCTGACAAAAGTATAATCACTAAAGTTCTATTTGATAAGCATGAATACTTCTTTCTCCACAACCTCAATCTTTGTCTTGTTAGTTATACATAATTACTATTATAAAGTTGGCAACATTCTCCACAAACATCAGAAATGATAATCAAATGCAACCCCTTTCTGCTGTACATGTCTCTGAATAAACAGAATTGTACAGTGCAACAAAAATTGAGGTGAGAAACTCTAACGACTGAGGACAAAACCCACTGCAACCTAAAATAAGAAAAGAGGAAAAAGATAAGGCAAGAAGCCAAATCTAAAAAGAATTCACATACTCAAAATACATAAGGGTATATACAGGAAGGAACTCACTACTTCAGCAACTGTTCACTTTCCAATGCCAAGTTCTTATGCAGTCTCTTGTTCCATCAAAGATCCTGCATTGCACTTATATTTAATAGAGGACTTAGAAGTTAGAACCTGGATAGATGGCTAATGAAAAAAAAAAAAAAAACAAAGGATATCAGCCTATCACAAAACCTACTAACTATAAAACGCCACAGAAATCAAACAAATATTGTATCTTGCTTGTGGAAGCAAACAATAATAATAAGTTAATAACAGTAAGATCATTTTGTCTTGGGGATCCAGGTAAAGAGGGGGGATGCGGGGAGAGTAATCAACAAAAAGTGATAGTAGGATCAATGTGGAAGGATTATAGCTTAATTCCTACATCTTTGGCTGCTGTTACGCCTCGTTTTTCAACCACAATGGGTTACAAAAAGTGATAGTAGGGTCACACACAGTATCAAAGATACTCAGTTCTTTCGCAAAGAGCAAAGCTCTTCTGCAAGCTAGAGCTTCAACAGTTGCTGCTGAATTTGGGATTGGGATGTGCTCTGCCAATGATCCAATTACCTGTCCACAAGCATCACGAATTACCACACCTAGACCCACTGCATCCACATCGGAGAAGACAGCCCCGTCAAAATTGATGTTGTTCTGATTGGGTATGGGAGGTACCCATCTAGCAACCCTTACAGTATCTGCCATGCCCCTGCTGACACGCACCTTGGCAGACTTGAACTCCAACAGGTACTGCTCTGCCCTTGCCCGTAGCTGATGGAATTGGAAGACAGGTTCGCCCACTTGTGCAGCATTTCTTCTACTCCAAATAAGCCACCAGATCATGGCCAATAGGTCTACATCCACCCTATCCTTCCTCATGAACAACACAGCCAAGAGATCAGCAAAAACCATAAACTTCTGTCTAGTGAGTTTCATCAGCTCTTCATCACAAGTAGCCTCCGGCAACTCCATAAGCATGACCCGTATCTTCACCATTAGACTTACAATTTGGACAGTAACTTGAATTAACCACCTTTCTGCATAACAGGTTATGAAGTGTTGGCAATGCTTCATTCGCTGCTCTCCAAACCAGATGCTTTACCTTGTGTGGTACCTGCAGACTCCAAATACACTTCCAAAAACGTTTGTTCCCTCCATCTGAAGAGCTACCTGACAGCAAGTTTCTGTTCTTCTGTGCTAATAACTGGTAGGCTGATCGGGTTGTATATTCCCCATGTTTTGAGGGCAGCCACACTTGCTTATCTTGAGTGTTGTGCCAGCTCAAGGGAATGTCTTTTATCATAGTGGCTTCATGAGGCATAAATTTTTGGTCGATCAAGGCAGATTTCCATATATGCAAATCTTGGTCAATAATGTCACATACCCTTGAGTCCAAGGGCAAACCCGATACTGTTGATATAACTTTGGAACCCGAAACTTTTGGAAGCCACTTATCCCCTCGGATCTGAATGGATTCACCATTTCCAACTCTCCAAATCCTGCCAACTTCAATAACATGTTTGGCTTGAATGATGCTATTCCACACATACGACCCTTTATTTAAGTTCTCACACTCCATGATAGAACGATTAGGGAAAAACTTCACCTTAAATACTTTATGGAAAAGGCACTTCTCATTATTGGCAAGATGCCAGATCTGTTTAGCTAAAAGTGAATCATTGAACTTACTTAGCTCTCTGAACCCCATCCCTCCCTCACCCTTAGGCCGGCACATCTTCTCCCAGCTAGCCCAGTGTATTTTCCTTTGTTCACCGCGATATCCCCACCAAAACTTCCTAATGAGTGACTCAATATCATTGATGAGACCTTTAGGCAATTTGGAATTGCTTGTATAACTACCTTGACAAGAATCTCCCTTCCTGCTTGTGATAAAAGTTTCTCTTTCCAGCCCTTCAATTTCTTCCATATTCTCTCCTTGATGATACTAAATGACTTCTTTTTTGCTCAACCAACTAGTGAAGGCAACCCCAAATAGTGCTCATATCTTTGGGTAGTGGGGACACCCAAGAAAGTGGAGACAGCATCTTGAGTTCGAGATTGGGTATTGGAGCTTTAAAAAATGCTTGTTTTTCCAAGTATAAATAAGTGTATCATCTTATAGCATGTGTACTTGATCATGACATAATCTAAGTTCCAAGTCATTACAAAATAAGCTAAGATTAGAGGCTCTTCAACTCACCTCAACAACAGACTTTGAGTAACACAGGAAAAATGATAGCAGTTTTGAATTTCATGGAAATTTGATCTCTATTTCAATTTGAAATGATGCTCTAAAGGTCAGGTGTTAAAAACAGGTGTACAATAAGGTGTGCAAATAGCATTCAAGTATTTTAAGTGTCAAACAACTATAGTATCACTTTTGAAAGTGCTTACTAATAGCAAAAATTTATGTTGCCTCTTCATTCAATTTGAAAATTTCACCTAATACTAAGCCAATCTATACTAACAAGCTCAAGAACTTCATCTTTGATATCCAGCTTACCATTTAAACCAAAAACCAACATACCTCTAAATCTAATCAAGCTCACCACTTTCATTCTCAAAATGATTCTCCATTTTCGGGTCTTCTTTGTTACTCACTTACTCTTGGCAAACTTAAGTTGAGTCTCCGTTTTTAAGTTCTCTATTATTTGCAACCTCAATCTGTGTCTCAATTTTGGGCTGTCATTATTATTTACAAAGCCCTTGGTTTCTACTAGCATTCAAGGACCATTGTGAATTTTTGCAGATTCTGCCCCTGCAAGATTGATTTCAAAACCATGGATATTCCAAAAGGCGATGAAAAAACTAACTGTAAAATCCTACTAACAATAAAATCTTTGAAAACATATGGTCAAATAATGACCAATGAAATTGTTAGGGCAGATTTTTTAAATGAAGAGGCTTGGAATTCATTTGTGCAAAATGCAGGAGATATAGTTTGAGTCCAAAGATATTACTATTTTTGCAAGAACAATTGCTAGGAAATGATGTGGTTTGCCTTGCGGTGATCCAGACCGTGGGTAAGTCCATGAGTAACAAAACAATAATTAAGCTATGCAAGAATGCACTCGGCCAACTGCTGTGTCCTGTGCCTCTATGGGAGCATTGAGAAGGACATCTATCTACCGCTAAAATTGAGCTATAAGTCTTTGCCAAGCAAAAGTCTTTAGCATTGTTATCCAACTCCATCTTTAGAAGAAAAGTCCAGCTTTACATTTTCACATACAATTATTTCAAATAAATATCATATTCCTTCAAAGAATTTTTAATTTAGGCATAACTAAAACTATGGTTGCAACAAAATAATAAGCAAATTTACCAGAAAAATAAACTTGGAATTTTAAAATTTTCTAATAAAATTGGAATTATTATGCAATTTATGCAACTAAAGACAATGTTTCTAAGACCTTGTGTCAAACTGGTACCAGTAGGATACACCCCATACATGACCCAAAAGAGTCATATCATTGGCAACTACCCAATGCCCAACAACCAAACACACGTGCGCCAACAACTAGCTAATGTTGTTCAAAACACTCAAACGCACCGTTCAAAGCAAATCAGCCACAATCAGACTCATCCAGTTAATTAAAAGTTGCAATTTGTAACCTCATCCAATTCTAACATGGATCAAACTTAACTGATGCAATTTTCCCAACTCAGATAAAGAAAAAATCCTCAAACGTCATAGGCATTCTAAAAGGACATCTAATTAACAAGACCCCTTTATTAGTACCATATTAAACCATACATGATGAGAATCACCAAACAACATACAAGGTGCCAGAAATTCCCATATAACATGAAATCTCATTAAAAATACATATATCTTGGGGAGAAATGCCAATGCTACCAATAAATAGTTCTTGACCCTAAACCCTAAACCCTAAACCTTAAAAACCAACTAATCTCTTCTATGCTGCAACAATAGACTGCTCCAAATAAAACAATCACTTGGAGCAGTACTTAATCAAACTATGAACTTCATTAATAAAATATGATAAAGATACTTCATAAGAGAAGCTATAATAGGGATTTTTAAAAGGTGAAATAGAAGAGCAGATAAGGAAACCCTATTCAAAGAATCATGAGTAATATAAAACATTAATATACAAAGGATCAATTATAATAGGGAAGTTTAGAACGCAGGAATGAATACTTTTATATAGCTTAAATGCTGCATTTTTCTTATTACTAAAGGTGCAGAGTATAGGTGTTTTTTAAAAACATATGATCAATCACCTTAATTCTAGGTTTGATGATATATTGTAGTAAATTTAAACTCAGTTCTCAAAAAGACTCTAAGATCTCGGTTTTATTTTTTAATAAAGTTAATGTGGTAAGTTATCAAGAATAAAATGCCAATTATAAATGTTAGTAAAGGACTTCTGAAAAATGAACATAAGTCATTTAAGAAGAAAAAAAGGAGTATAGGGAAGCTCAAGAGATGTCAAGCACTTTGTCTTATGGTGGCGAATAATGCCAGCTATGGTAATTGAAGAGTCATCAAGAGACTGAAACAACTAACATAAGAATTGGGTAGTGAAAAAAGTGGACAGATTTAGAGGATCAGAACAGGAATATAAACATAGTATCATTTAAGATAATAATAAGAACACAACTGGACAGAAATCACAGAACTAGAATGCTTAAAAATTAATTGAGGGAAAAGAAACAAAAGCATGGTTTTTAAACACAAGTACACAGGTAACAGAAAATGTTTCTCCCTTGAAAATTTATAAGTGCTACATAACAATGACACTGTTCAAAGCAAGAAAGGTCCAACTAACATTTTAAACTAAGCCCAGAACTTATCAAGCATAATTTGAAGTAGTCTCTTTGCCTGGCAAGGTTTTAAAGATAACCTTAGAGTACATTCAATTCAACTAGATAACTCAACTAGCCATTTCATTACAATACATATACATTGAAGAGAAATGTCAGTGCGATCAATAAATCATTTTTGATCTTGATATGCCGTCCATACAATGGAAGGGTTCGATTTACAAGTACAACTCCTAAAAACCAACTAGTCTCTTCTATGCTGCAACAACAAACTGCTCCAAGTCAAACAATCACTTGGAACGATACTTAGCAACTCTATCGTTAAAACATGAGAAAGATACATCATAGGAGAAGCTTCATGATATATACATGATCCTATAAAAGGTAAAATATAAGAGCAGATATATAAACACTATTCAAACAATCATGTGTAAAATAAAACCTTAAATTACAAAGGGTCAAATATAACAGAAGCTTTAGAATGCAGCATTTTTCCTACTACTAGACCAGCAGATTGACTACAAGTGTTTGCAAAAACATGTGATCAGTCAATCAAATTTTAGGCTTGATGATATTATTGTAGAAAATTAGACTCAAATCACAATAAGACTCAAGTCTGAGGTCTCAGTTTTATTTTTTAACAAATTTAATGGGGTAAGTAATATCAAGAATAAAATGGAAATATGATTTGATTGAATAATAATAGAAAATCACATTAACATTCCACTTAATGTTATAAAAGGTAAGCAAGACCCATTTTATAAAGCTGTAATAACACATTAGATTTAATAATAAAAACGAAGGCTCAATCAAAGAAGAAAATATAAATATAAAAATTAAAATTACATTCATCTTTTCCATAAACATTTATCGTGGATGTAAAAATTACACGAGGCACATTGTAAGATAAACTCTCTACAAGGATCACCACAACTGTGGCATTGAGGACCGTCTTCAGTTTCCACAGTGAAGGTAAGGGGGTGTGAGTGACAGTTAGATGTGAAAACATCTCCAGACCTAATATTTGTGTATATCCCAAAAATGCAATTGGGATGAGCAGGATAACTGCAATTTTCACAGTAATAGAACCAATGTTTTGGATCTCGTTCTTCTTCACAGATATCACAATAATACTCATTAGAGTCATCTTCAACAGCATAACTAAGACTGAGGGGATGCTCATGTTGTCTGTACCTTGTGGTATATGGTAGCGTAGCACATTTGAAGTCGAGAGCAAATTCACAAACAGTACAACGAAATATTTGGTTACTTTTAAAATTACAACTAGTGCAATTTTGTTGATATGTTGTGCTGGAGAGAATAAGTTGGTGCTCATGACCTTCGTGGACAAGGATGTCTGAGAGCAAACTACACTGAACATCAAGATCAAAATCACATCCTTCACATTTATAGGAGAAGCCATTACAAACCCGCTTACAGGCACCACACCAAAAAAACCCACTTGGTTTCATTGGGACGAGGGTGAGTGGGTGTTGATGAAGTGGATGTCGCTTTTTCTTGGGTAAATTAGCACAAGATTTATGAAGAAAGAAGCTACACTTGGCACAACTATAAAAGGGAGGGACAATGGCTCGTGAGCACCCATTGCATTTTTGGCTATTTTGAACCTCATCAGTAAGATTTAAATCATGCTCGTGACTAAAGTGTGCAATTTCTGTGTCTATTTGAGTTTTGTCCTCCCCCACATTGAATTTTTTGACTTCGTAAGGTGCTGCTGAGTCAATGGACTCATCGACCTCTGAATCCTCATCTTTAAATTTTGACAAATCTATATCCTCCCTGTTTTCCTTGGCTATAGCACAATCAAGGTGGGCAACGAAATTGCATCTGGAGCAATAGTAAAGCCCATAACGTGTGTCCACTTTACGAACACATATTTGACAAAATCGGGAGTCGGGTTGATGGAATTCAAGAGAAGAAAGGGTGAGGTGGAGGAGGTGCTTGTGACGCACAACTTTGACTCTGCGTGGGTATTGATAAGCACATTTTCTATGAATCAAGAAACAACATGAATTACACAGAAAGGGCAAACCTTTGTCTTCTACGCCACAAAGGTCACATGTGAAGGTGATCCACTTCCAAACAGGGGTCAAAGGGTGTTCGTGGACTTCAGCCTCCATGGTGGGAGGTAAAGAATCGCATTTGAAGTGAAGACTAAAGTCGCAGCGGGAACACCGATAAGTGTATTGGTTGCGAGATTCATTGCAGAGTACGCATTTGCTAAATTGTATGTTTTTGCCATAATCTATCTGTTCAGGAGAGAGAATAAGAGGATGGATTGGGTGCAAGGGATGGTGCAACCCAAGCGGCAATTCCGCACATGATTTATGATGTCTGTAGTAAGGGCATCCGAATTCTTTACACCAGTAGTGAGGACCATTAATTGATTCTTGGCACCCACAACAAGTACCTCCACCATATTGTTGGAAGACCAAGGGATGCTTTGAATCGCAAAAATGTAGAAGCTGCTGCTGCTGCTGCTCCATCTTCTTCTTTCTATCACATGCAAAGTAACAGTGACAGTCATGGACAACATCAAATTTGTTTAGAGAGAGAAATAAAAAAAAAAAACAGAGAGAAAGAGAGAGTGCGTGAGAGTGAGAGAGAATTGGTGGGTTTTAACTTTTAGAGCTGAATTTTAGAATTGTAAAGAGTAAAAGTGAAAAAAGAGGGATTTGGAAGAAGGTGTGGTTTTATTTAACAAATATTCATTCATTCAAACCCAGCCCTGTTCTGTTAAGTAACGGAGGCCGTTGGAGTTAATGAATATTAGATGTGAATGTTTTAACTTTAAAGGGCTTGCTTGGGTTGAGTGTGGCCTGTGGATATTTTCAATTTTTTAATGTAACACTGTGGAAGGCGTAAAATCTTCTCTTGTACTATGGAATGGATTTTTTTTTTTTAATTTATTTTCATTAATAATGAACGTAATTTTTTTTAGTGAAAGGGAATGCACCTAAATAGTTATGAATATACATAGTAAGAATGCTTGTGCAACAAAAATTCAAAATATGTTTTTAATTGATCCTCCATTCTTGTGATTAGATAAATACAATTTGTTTTTTACTTTTTTTTTCTTTTGTTTATGTCAATCGTTATCATTTATTTAAAATCATTTACCACAAGTTTAAGTTTGCCTTTATTCAATATATAAATAAAGAGTGCAACTAAGTTTGTCTTTATATTCTTCTCTCAAAAAAAAAAAAAAGTTTGTATTTATATTGATATGATCAATTCTTTACGCAAGTTTTTCCTTACTCCAATTTAGCCAATACAACTCAAAAGTCAAAACAACAAAGCTAATCCAACAATACCTCTAAAAGAAGTTCACTAGTAATTGTAATTTGGGGATTCAAAATGAAAGAGAAAAATCTTTTAGAGTTTCACATAAGCGAGCTTGGTTCAATGCTAATCCATTTTTACAATGAGAAATGCAGTATAGAAATTTTGTTATTAATAAAAACATTTTTTTTAATGTTGAGTCTATCACTCCCTTGATTTTTATTTATTTAGGTTGAAATTCTCTCTTACCCATATGTGATAAATAAGAGAAAAATGAAAAAAAGAAAAAAAACAAAGATTTGGTAATGTTTGAGAGTGAATGTGAACTATCTTACTATTAATATGGGATAAAATGAATATTTAATAGAGATATGTTCGGGTAAAACTTCTGGGTAACTTTTACCGGAGTTTTATTTATTTCTTTTTTATTTTTTGGATAATTACCTTCTATAGAAATTATATTCCTCAATTCCATTTTTCCATAACAATAGTTTGTAATCCCATTATTAGACTCAATTTCTTTCCTCCAATTATCATGCTTATTAAATATTAAGGAGATCTATTATTCTTTCTAAATATCAAGGTGATTAGACATTAAAAACTCACTTATCTATGAACAGTGATTTTATATATATATATATATATTGTATACTTAAATACAATAAATGAAAAACTTTATAAATTTAATGGCAATTAATTATTTTGAAATTTTGTGTGTGATTAACCTATAATAGATATTAAATAAAAATGTGATTCAAGAAAAAATTGATTTATGAAAAATAATTGAGTGATATACCATTTATCCAAACTACATTAAATGTAACATATCAAACCATCTAGAAGTAATATATCTCACAAAAATATAGTGTCAAGTGCAACAAAATCTTATTACATTTAACATCTATATGACAAATTTTAAGTAAGAAAAGTAATCTATTGTTTATAAATACCAAAAGAAAAACACATATACATGTGAACAAATATACAAAGGCAGCTATCAATACTTACATCAATAAGAATCCAATTTTGGCTTCAAAATACACTTAAGGAAGCTTCCAAATTATCCTCAATTTCAATTTTTTTTTTTTTAAGTCTAACTTCATATGAAATCCCTATATAACATCTACTATATATAGGATTTCATGCCATTGTGTCCATGAATAGATACTTGCTCCAAAACAAAGAAAACAAAAGAAAGAAAGAAAGAATAAAGGAAGAAGTAGGCAAGTAGGCAAGGCATATGCTTGCTTGCCAACTTAGACTTAAATACTTCATAGTAACATTTTCTATTTTTTTTCCTTTTGTGTTTCCAAACATGTCCATACTAACATTTAATTTTCTCATTCATTTATAAGATTTATATATGCATCTCTATTTAGGTTATATCTAGGATATACACAAATGAAATTTTATCTCGTGTTACATTTAAATGATGAATTTTGAGCTAGAATTTACTCAAAATTTAACTTTTGAAATTACTAATATTGATTTCTATTGTTTATGTTAACAAGAGAGGACACTTCAAAAATTCTATAGAATTTTATACTTTTTTTTATGGGAAGAATTTTATACTTTGGATTTCAAAGCATTCTTCGGCTTGCTAAACAAACTAAATTCATATGCATGTCTTTCACTCATCCCATTACTTTTTCTTTTTCTTTATTCTTATTACATTATTGTTTACATTTTGAATATTTCTTTGCATCTTTTGTAACTCTTTCTTGATTTGGAAGAAAATAATAAATGACAATAAGAAGTTAAGTGAATGAATATTTTCTTTTTAATCTTTGCTTCATATATATATATATATATATATATATTCTAAACTTGGAAGTTATCTTTCGTGTGACCCAATCCATTCAAGAATCATCTATACGCTTACATTAAAAATAAAATCCAGTACCTTCTTCAATAGCATCCTTACTTTTCAAATAATATATACACACATTTTCTAGTATAGAATCTATTGACAATTGTGTTCGTATATGAATTTGCCTAACTATTTTACATTAGACTTGAAAAGGTCCATCCTCAAAACATTTGACCTAAATTGTTGGAAGATCATTTTCATTAGGTAGGAGTCATCATCAAGAAAGATCCCTATTGTTGTAGTATTTCTTCTCTTTCTATGTGAGTCATAAATTCAAGCTTGTAAAAGATATTTTTTGTAAGCTTTTATTTTAATTTTTTATCATGTTTTGCCGACCTACCATTTGCATTGAGCCACCAAATCTTGACAAAAATATATTTAATTTTTAAACCTTTTTTTTTTTTTTTTTTTGGTATTAGCATACGATGCAATAGAACAAAGCATAATTTTCGTTGGTTTTAATTATGTTGTGCCTTTTGTGCGAGATAACTTGCATTTCCTCTAAAGAAATTGTTTTGCTCCCAATAAGTTTAGTACACCAATGGCATCTTAACATAAAACTTGTAATAAGACAGTCAAATGCTAATTATATCTTATATTCAAAAGGTTATATTAAATTATTTTGTGTGATTCTATTTTGATTACTTAAGAGATATACATAATTACTTGACTTTCTTTAATCATCTTTTTATGATATTAATTTATAAATGTCGATAAAGATGTTTATTATTAGTTAATTTAACTAGTTTCTTTT
Organism: Quercus robur; assembly: GCF_932294415.1. Taxonomy (NCBI): domain Eukaryota; kingdom Viridiplantae; phylum Streptophyta; class Magnoliopsida; order Fagales; family Fagaceae; genus Quercus; species Quercus robur. The sequence continues at coordinate 11,437,125 of NC_065536.1, read as the reverse complement.
AGAAAGTAGATTAGTAACTATAGTTAATTGGCCACTTGAACATATTAGTACATTTAAGAATTTTGTTTTAACACAATTGGGCTTCGTTTTTAAAGGCAGAACAAATACTACTTTAGCTTGTTTTCCCTTTTTTGTCTTTTGTTTCCTCTTTCCATTTTCTTTCTTTTCCAAAATTACAAGTATTAGATTGATGTAGAAAAGAAAAGTGATTAAATATCTTGATACTCTTTCATAAAATTATGATAAGACTATCATTCCTTTATTCAGAAACATTAGATAAAGGAAAAAAAAAAAACCAAGGAAAAAAAAAGAAAATGAAATCTAGGTCTATAATAATTCTTACTATCTTTTAGATTCTTTCCTAATAACTAAAGAAGAGAAAATAAGAAACAACATCAATTATTCTTACCATCTCTTGAAATTCTTTTCTAATAACTAAGAAAATATGCCACAACTTCAATATTTGTTACCGTCCCTTCAGATTTTTTTATAATAACAAAGAAAATAAGATTACAATATCAAGACAAAGATATTTTGAAGAAGCACACTTCTTTGTTTCTTTGCGTACAATCTACTTAATCATTTTACTAAAAGAACAAGAAACTGAGATTCCTATTGAAGTTCAAGTTTCATTTTACACATAAAAAAACAAGTTTATATCATGTAAAGAGTGTGGCTAAGCTTGCTTTAGTGTTTGCTGGTTTTAATTCTTAATGCACATTTTTCACTTATCCTGGGTAAGCCAATGCAACTCAAAACAACAAATTCAATCCAAAAAAACCTCCAGCTGAAAGCCAATCCGTGCAGGGAAGCTTAGTACAAAGCCAATCCAATTTAATCTGTGAAATGCAACTAGGCAGCTTGTTATTTGTATAGTTTAAACTTTTAATTGAATAATCACCCTTCTCTTTGTATCTTTCCTTCATTCCATCACTCCCTTAATCAAGACATATAATGACATTAAGCATTGAGAAAACACACATAAAAAGCAAGCAAATGATAAAAAGGGTCCATATCTGCAAATTATTTACACATGGAGTTAACACCATATATTATAAATTTGAAGGTATTTCACCTAAGAAGAACTAGATAACATTGGCAGAAATTTGGAAGGTTCTCTCAAGTTGTTTAGCTGCTTCATTCCCGGTTTCATTGGAGAAACTTTAAGTGGACCCTTTGGTACTCTTTCATATGTTCTCCCTTTTGAAATATTGTTTGGTTTAAGAAACCTGAAATATATTCATTGAATTTAAAAATCCAATCCAAACTCATAAATTACAACTCTTATTACTACTCTCTAGTCTCTATATGTAAAATACCATGTAGTTGTGGTATTCCCAGTGCTACTCTGTGTCTGACTATTTGTAACAGAGCGACTAAACGCAGCGTTTCACTTACTACAGACACCCAACACAAAACGCAGCGTTTCATTAACTAAGGAAGCATAGCACGACAGCGTTTTGTTTAAGTGTTCTATTTGTATTTAAATTTCTTTGTACATGTGTCATTCATCAATTGGTTATTCTTTTTTCCTTAGTAGAGTCGGTTAAGGTGGTTAACATTATATATAAGGCAGAGCTTGTACATTTTTTCATTTCGATAAATGAGAAATCCTTGTAATGAACGACACAGTAGGAGCCTAGGTAACAAAATTTACCAAAATTTAATTTTTGGTGATATTTCATAAAGGATAAAATTGATATGATTTGAATTACAATTTAGATTCTGCTTTTTATCTGGTTCTCTATAAATAACCATATGCTATGATTCATGTATTGCTATGTGACTCTTTCATGTGATCATAAAATGATAGCTGATGAAGGCCACTAAATAAATTGAAAGTCAAATGGTTGACCAAATTCAAGCATTAATAAGTCTTTAAACAAAGCCCAAGTTCTTAGTTTTTCTAGTCCTACCTTCAACTGGGGCTAAAGCCAATCTGGTTGGCCTTCTCAAGAGTTTTATTTTTGGTCCTATTTCCCATGTTGCTGGGTATGTCTAGTAACTCTACTTCTGAAACTGTTTTTTGATCATTTACAAGATTATGGAAGGTCTTCTAAGATGATAAAGATAGGTCAAACAGATACCTTCTTGCTAAAGAACTCATAAGTCGTCCCAATGCTGAGGAACTTCTAGTAGGTTGCTACTAAATTTATAGAATTTTTCATTAGAACAGGTTTAACATGTGTTAAACAAAAAATATATATATACCTTTACATTAACTAACACACTGTGTATGGCAATGGATTCATATTATTTTTATTTTTTAAATATAAATCCTACGTGAGTGGACTATTAAAAAAATTTAAGTTAAAATATTTTTTGCCTATCAATGCAAATAATATTTGAAGATGTAGAGGAGAAGTCAGGGCAAGGTCCATCCTTCATTGATAGTGCAGTGGGCATCTTCTCTTCATTAAATCGCTTCATGAAGGCCATTTCAAAATGGCCCTCTGTTTTTATCTTTTCTTCTATATAGAGTAAGGCCCTTTGCAATTTTTCATAATCAATATATTTCAATCCAACAATATTACTCAATAAATTCTGTGGGCCAAAAAGGCCCATTAGCATTAATTTTTGAAATATTTAGCAACAGAGCACTGTTTCGGAAATAATTAGGGAAATACCAATTTTTCTGGTACTCGAGCTTGGTGAGCTCGAGTACCATGTTTTTTTAATCCACTGTCGCCCCATATTCAAGGAGCCCTATAGTGGCGTTTTTAAGCCCTATAGTGACGTTTTCGGGCCCTATAGCGGCGTTTTCCTGCAAAATTTTTTTTATAAATCCCCATAACAGGTTCAAGGGGCCCTATAGTGGCGTTTTTAAGCCCTATAGTGACGTTTTTGGGCCCTATAACGGCGTTTTTTTTTTTTTTTGAGAAGATGTTTGACCAATGAAAAGATGGTACTCGAGCTCACCATGCTCGAGTACCAGAAAATGTGGTATTTCCCTAATTATTTCCGAAACAGTGCTCTGTTGCTAAATATTTCAAAAATTAATGCTAATGGGCCATTTTGGCCAATTCTGTGGCTTGAATTCTATATTATAATGCATAATTCGGATTTGAATATTTCACACAATCAAGGGTATAGTACTATTTGTAGTGGTGGTTCTTATACATTGTAATACAATCAAAAGATGGTCAAAAGAAAAAATCTTTATTTGACAGGACTTCTTCCCGTATTTAATTTACACAATCTCAATCAAGTTTTTGTTCTTCGATTTCTTTTTATGAGAGGGTAAATAGTGTCTGTTCTTCAATAATATAGCAGGAAATGATGCAAGATGCACCCAATTAAAGCGCAACTCGTTTTCATCTCTCTCTATATCTCTCCCCTATTCCTCTACTTTTTCCCTCTAAGCCTATGATCCTGTATTGAGCAATAATGTTTACATTCATTTTCTCCCAACTCTCCATTGAGTAATAATGTATCAAATGTGGCTGGGGAAAAATATTTTTTCTTTAATTATTGGTCTGAGCAGATGTTGAACTACCACGCATGCAGACAGACAATACATGATCGTTTGGCATGGTCTCTGTCGCTCGGATACTAATCCACAAGAAGGCTATGCATCGTGGCTTTAAGCATCATATTACAGTTTCTAGGTTTGTTTGGCTTTCACATGTTGTAAAAAGCATAAGAACCACATCTGAAAACTGAAAGTGGAGATTGTGGAGAACCATAAGATCTTGTTCATCTACTTTAATTCACTGAATGGCATGCCATGGTGCTGAATGTGGTGGTGGAACCACAAGAACTTCACTCATAGAAACAAATTAGTGTTACCCTTCCTGTAGCAGATGAGAAGCTGACCAACTAGAAGCTTGTAATTAAGGTAGGTTTAGTAAGCGAAGAACTGTTTTATGGAGCATAGGAGCATAATCAATTGATATCACAGCAATATTTAGTATTTACTGAACTTCCTTTCGAAAAATATGGTAGATTCTGTAACAATAACAAAAATATAATGTGAACTTCTATCTACATACACATGCCATTAACATAAATCCAATCAACGCCCCCTCCCCCAGCTCCCAATGGGTGGAGGTGTGGGGGGAAGAAAAGGATTTTACGCATCTCCTTAGCAGACAAATTATTACCTAGGATTGTTTTTCAATGTGCATGCACTTTACAAGAAGGCACCTCCAAGCAGCGAGTCAGATCAATGATGAGTTAAATAATCACCACCAATATTCAGCATTCACATAGATGATTGGAGGCATATATAAGCAACATCAGCTTCCATTTTCTCCAATAATCTAGGTGTGATTGGCCATGAGTTTGCAGCCATTCAAATGTTAAAACCAATCAACATGTTGGGTTGAAGTTTTGGGTTGCTTCTTCAGCTTTAGGTACCGATTGTTCTCAAACTTGGCTTTAACTATAAAAGAATAAAGCAATTTTGCCTCGGCTGATGAATTATAAGGCATGCTCAAGATACTATGATATCAAAGAAACCAGAAATAGAAACCATAGTTAGAAGCCATAAGATATATCCCAAAATTGTAAGATAGTACATGTGTCAGTGATATGTGACCATATCAAGGTTATTCATAGCACCAACCAGTGTATGCTTATCCTGGGATTTGGCTGTAATAGATATGGAGCATGAAAATGCAGGTGATACACTAATCAAGCTGAGTCAAGAACACATGCTAGCTCCATTTCTTTCACAAGTGTGACTACAGTTTAGTGACTCTATACCGTTCATTTGTGTCAATATTTTTGCCTACAACAGTCAATAGTGATTTCAAGGAAGGTAAGAGATATGACTATCTACCTGTGTAGTAGTTCCTCCAAGATATCACTGCGAAGGCGTAACATAATGGATACAACTTCTTGGGCACTGACCTACTGCAAGCTGAACTTGGTAGTTTTCACCATGACCTAGTCATATGCACAGATGTTTTGAAATTTAATTAATATCAGTGGATCAAATTCATGATAATAATTATAATACTATTGGAACTACCAAACTGGAAACTTTTTTTTATGAAAAAAAGCCAAACTGGCAACATGTGCCTTTCTTCGAATTCTTCTATTTAGGATATAAGCTCTCAACCTAGTTAAGATAATATAGAGGTATATAAGTATAGTACAGCTGGTAGTATAATAGTACAATGACAGTACATATAGTATTAGGTATTGGGGAAGTGGGCCTAGACCTAATACTCAACAACATACAAGCTCAGAAAGAATGGAAAAATAAGAGAATTAACCAACCTTGTGAAGACACCCTAGCACTTCCAGTAGAAGCAAATGAAAAGGAATGAAGTGCCCTTTTTACACATGAACATGGATTATGGACACCCTGCAGATGATTCAAAAATTGCATAGATGAGTGGGAGAAGAAAAACAAAAGATTTCACATTTTGATTGGAAAAATAAGTTAAATGATAACCATCAAATGGAAAATTATTTTTATAAAGTGATTTTCACAAATATGGCTGTACACTCATCCTGAAAGGTTGATAATCATTTGATGTAGTAATTTTTTAATTATTAAAAATTTTAGAATATGGTCATAAGATTGAACAGGCATTTCTCAGTTAACCAAATTTGCATAATAGCACAAAATTAAGAGACATGAAAAGAGGTTATATTTCTAAAATTTCATTGGATATTTCCAGTAAGCGGCTTATGTGTTTCAAATTGCGCAGATGTTAGTGCTGAGTATTTTTTTTTTTTTTTTTTTAAACCCTCAGCCTGAACAGGTCCTCAATAGAGGGAGTAGCTTATGATCTTCAAAAATAGGTAGAATAGCAAAAGAGTACTTTGTGCACATGATAATGACCAGGAGTGTCCCTTTTGGTGGTAGGTATGTGCAAGCAATATGGTAAGAGTAGATCCATCAAGTGTATTTTAGAATAAAATGAATGCAGCAGTACTTTTGCCAACACAGAGAACCTCATTAACAAAGATATCAAATGCTTCACATTCTGGCTTTTCGAATGGCTCTAAACATTCCCTACAAAATGGAACCTCAATGGTAAGAACAGAAGATAAATTGTACAATGAAAGAAACAACAGGTAAATAATGAAGTACATATAGATTACATCATTAAGTTCCCAAGTGAAATAATTATGATTCATAGAAAGTCATTTTACTCAATTATTATGAAATATGTATTTGCGTGCGAGCTGGGCTAATGAAATACCACGCATCAGTTAATACTCAATACAGTATACCCAGATACATTACAAAAGTAAAGAACAATATTTTATCAATAACTGTTCAGAAAGTTGGCAGTTTCGTTAGAATGCTTGAGCACTTGTAGCAAACAGCAATTAATCATTCCTAATCAACAACTGAATGGATATAGCTTGGGCAAAGAAAAAAGGAAGAATAAATTAAAATGAAAAAATAATTGTTAGCACAGCTTAACACATCACTGCTAAAATTCAAGAAACATAGCAACTGGTTTACCTCTGAATAATCTTTGATCGGCTGTAGTTTGATAATATCTGCACATATTTTTAGCCAAAACAATCACTATATATAATCAGTAGTGACAAGTATTGTAGAAGTAATTAAAAATTATAAAGGATACTGCAAATAACATACCTTAGTAGTAAAACACTTGGTTGCATTGAATTTTTTTTTATGAGCAGTTGCATTTAAATTTGAGAATCTAATGTAATGCATCTAAGGTATCGTACCTAAGTTTTATCCATAAAATATAGCAATTGCTAATGCAAAATTACTTAAAACAAGATGACAACCATACATCCATACTTCTCACAATCGCTCACATTAAACACAGGACAAATCTTTGATGTCTAACTCCTTGTTATTTTTCTAAAATATGTGGGATTCCAAAACCAATAATGAAATCTATAAACTTATCCATATTATCTGGATTTAACAAGATTAAATCCAGATAATACGTGGAACACAGGAAAGTCATTCTTAAAGAAAAAGAAACAAATATGAACAGTTGGATTACTAAAGAAAATATAAAACACGACCAATATGAAAACATAATCAAACATAAACGACCAAAATATAAATAATTTCAAATTTTAAGGGTTAAAAGTGCTTCCAACCCATGTTTTTTTGTAGAAAGAATTGAATAATAGTCCAACAATGAATTGAAGAGGTTCCATGTTATAGAAAAGAAAAAAAGTTTCATAAATTTGATTTGGTTTCTTTTCTTGATACACTACAACAATGAATTGTCAAAGTTGCATTACAATGGAAAACAGTTGGGTCAAATCTTTTAAGTACAAGTGACGGCTGCCAACCCACATTGCCAGAACATAAAAATAGAAATATCATTGACAAATTTAATACCAATCATCCACACACAAAAAATTTAATGATACAACTTAATTGACTAGTCTTGGAGACAGGAACAGAAGAGAGTTCTCTAACATAACGTAACCATCCTAAGGAATATGACCTATTACAAGGTTTTAAAAATTGGACCAGACCGAACGGTCTGACCAGTTGAACCGGGAATTGGAGACCAGTCTGGTTTAAAAAAATATCTAAAGTCAGCAAAAACTGGTCAAATTTTGGTAAAAACGGGGAACCGGAGGCAAATCTGGTTTTGCCTCCGGTCCGGTTTTTTAAACCATGATAAATAGCTTGGCCATGGTGCTGAAAAATTCCTCTCTTTTTTTCACTGCAAAAAATTAGGAGGCAAATATATAATTTCATTTTCCTAAAAAAATAACTTTTCTATTTTCTCAAAAAAAAAAAAATCCTAAAAACTAACAAGGCACACTTCAATTTCAACAAAGCAAAATCAGATTTTGAACCAGAACTTATTTTCTTTACAAAGCTGCGTTTTCCCTTCTGGTTTGACTGGATTTCTTCACTTGTCTTTGCAGCTTTAGCTTACACATTTGTAATTCAATCAGTTGCACTTTCATTGTGTCAACCTCTTTCTACACTATCTTTAACTCTTTTTGCGAATTCATCCCTTCCTCTTTTATACCTTTAGAAACTCTGATAATTACCTGAGTCTTTGTTCTTGGCAGTTTGATCCAAAATCTGTCATTGACCTTGTCATGTTACCTCGGTCTAAAAAGATGAATCATGTTGTTATTTTCAAGGGCAATTGATCATTCTTCATCACATGCTCACGTGCTTCTTTTGATAGTCTATGGTATTCCAGGGTTCTACATACACTTACTTTTTCTTCTTTTTTTGATAAGCACTTTTTCTTCTTCACTCATGCTAGGGTGTGCCTACATAAAGAATGGTCATTTGCAACTTAAATTTTACTGCTTCTATGACTGGTCAAAATGTGAGGTTACACGTTCTTAAAGTCCATCAAAATGTATGTCATTCAAATGGAGGGCTAAGCTTTGAAGTTTATCTAAGAAGATTAATAGCCACTAAGCTTTAACATATTCAATAAACAACACAAATTTGATATTACAATGATTCTTAGTCAAATTAAATCTTAATTTTTATGATTTTGCAGGTCTCAGTAGCTCAATTTTCAGATAAAGTAATGATCACTAGGAACGAAAAATCTTCTGTACCTTGAGATAAATGTCAATGGCTCCATAGAGGTTGTTATCACAATACCGAGCATCTTCTGGCATTGCTTCTGCAAGTGAATGAGAACTTTTTGCACTAAGGTTTTCATCCCCTACAACCAGCATAAGATAACCATCTATAAATCTTCCAACAGAAAATATCTTTGGTGTGGGTTTGCTGGAAACATAAGATTCTACACACTTAAAACAAAGCTCACATCATAACCACTTTCATTGTCTCCATTATTCTTTTTTTTTTTTTTTTTTTTTTTTTTTTTTTTTTTAATGAGGTCTCCATTATTCTTAACCAAGAGATCTGGAAAACAATATTGCTACTACATGGAAACAATTCTTCTTTCTAGAATATTCAATAATTTAGAATTGATTTTCATCCATAAACCAATCTTGAGAAGGTGTAGAGAATTGCAAGAAACTGATTTTTTTGCCACAGGGAGCACATTTAATCAAGCATTTAGTTTCATTTATTCAATGACACCAAAACAACTGATCCCTATAGTTTCTTTGGGAGATGGGTGAGTGGGTGTTGCTTTTTCTAGGTAATTTAACAAAGGATTTTTGAAGAAAGAATCTACAATTCGCACAACTATAAAACAGAGGCGGATTGACTCACATGCACCCATCACATTTTTAGTTATTCTAAACAAAATAATGTTTTTTGGAGTTAAAAAGAATTGGCTGCATTTTTTTTTAATACCATGAGTAAATTTGATCTTCTAAGGAAATAATCTCCATATTTATTACAAGAATATGTTCCCATTATCTTTTGTAACCATTGTCCTGTGCCTAAGTTAAAAGTTGAACTTGTATTGATTGTGTATAAGCAAGAAAATGAACAAACAATAACACAATAAAGAGATTTAACTTCAAAAGTGAAAAACCCCAAAAAATTAAAAATAAGTAAATAAAAGAGAACAAGATTTCGTAAAGAACATAAGAGTGTAAGAATGAAGGTACCTGACAATAAGATTTTGAAAACATTGCTTCTCTAAATTTCCACCCATTATATTAAAATGCTGTTAATGAACCCGCGGGAGAATAAAAGACTATCTGCATCTGCATATCTGTGAAAAAAGGAAGAGTGTAACCCAAAAGGAAGGAAAATTGATTTGAATATGACCAAAAGGAAATTACAATATGGAGGCAGAATGAAATTCTAAATTTGTACAAATGCATAACCCAAAAACCACCCCCTAAAGCTTGGTAACATAGGTATGACCAACAGAAAGTTTGTACTGTGATCATATACTATAGCTGGTGCTCCAAATGAAGGCCAATTGGTTCCTTAACCTCTCCCAATCTCTCAAAGACTATAAATAATGGCTTAAAAATAAAGTAAAGGCTCAGGAGATATAGAATTATCTGGAGCAAGCTAAAACTTAGTCCAAAAATTAGAATTTCCATGACTAATGATAAATCTGCGTCTACTAATGTTTAGAGTAGTGAGTCTAGTGACCTACAAGTTGACATGACACAGGAAGCCTTTACATGAATAAGTTCAATTAAGTACAAGCAGTTGGGAAGAAAACAAAAGAAACAAAGAATGGGTCCCAATATAAGTGTAGCATCTTAGAACTCATTGCCAGCCACAATGTCATGTCTCATTATGGGAGCATTGAGAAGCAACCACTAAATTGAGCTATAACTCATTGCTAAGTAAGGATCTGCACCATTATTTCTTAAATTGTTATCCAATTCCACCATCTTTAATGTTTCCATCAAAATACAACCCATCTTCATCACTCTCCCACAAAGCTAACCTTTAATTATCCAAGTTATTCTAGCATCCAATCTTTTTTTTTTTTTGATAGGTATTATAGCATCCAAACTTGAAGATTCTGTGCCAAGTGGATACACTTAAGAGAATTATGGATCTTTTTCTCCATTATTCCTGTGTTGATCAACCACATCAGATCCCATATAAGATTTTTTTGTTCTCTCTTCAAAGCATTGTGCTTCAAGCAATTTTGATCATAATCTATCCCATGCTTCAATTGTCCATATTAAGTGCCAACATCTTAGCCAAATAATAGACCATGAATAACTCATTATTGTTATCCATAAACATCCAAATTGAAAAGCAAGAATTGATGGTTGAAGAAGTCTTTAAATTCAACCTTAATTGTTGCAACAGAATAGGGTTATAAAATGAATCCTCCAGTTGCACTACTATTTCAATTTTCATCAGCTTTGGCATCTTCAAAGCTCACTAAACAGTTATGAAGTAGTAACTAAAAGATAACATAAAGACATGCAATTCATCATTCTCAACAATAAAATTAAATTAAAAAAAATGCTGAGTTACATAGGTAACAAACCATTAAAGGTTATCCGGAAATTTCACTATTATAAAATTGTTTACAAATTTTCCCCCTCTCGGGTTATAGAAAATATCTCCCGTCACATGCTCACCATAAAAACTGCATGCAATTCAAATGAATAGATACATGTTTTAATTCCTTTATGAATGACTGACATGCAGGATATTTTCAAGAAAAACTGTATTCTCCACAAAGTAACATAAAAATGCATGCTATCATTGACCTCAGGAAATGTATATTGCACAATTTGCACTCAAGATCTAGCAGGGATCGACACATGTTAAATCAGAAGAGTGAAGATATTTTACTTAACAAATGTTTCCCTCGATTCCCATTATTGCTTGGATATTCAAATAATACTACCCTTTAACAAACAGTAAACACTACCCTTTATAGATAGTGACATGGAGTCAACACTTAAACACTGTATATGATAAATTTGAAGGAATTTCACTTAAGAAGAACTAGTTAACATTGGCAGAAAATTTGAAGTTTCTGTCAATTTGTTTAACTTCCTTTATTCCTCATATCACTGGTGAAACTAAGTAACAAATGTTTCTCAAAGCAAAACAGGACAAATAAGCAAGTAAAAGTTGGAATTATATTCCAGCATTCCCGGAATTTGTGGTTATCATCTCCTCTGTAAAACTTGACCTCGATAGAGTTTATATTACCACATGGTTGCAAACAGCATTAAAAGCATATGTTTACCCAGCTCAATGAACAGTATGCCTACCAGTGACACCTGGAGGGACCTTAAAAGTGATCTTAATGGGCATAACCTCGCTGGGCACCAGTGAAAAATAGTTGTTTGAGTAATGAACAGGAAGAACTCTCATGTCCTCTCCTTCCTTGTGATCTGTCTTCAAAGCATGAATAGAAAAATGAAAGAAGAAAGCAACTCCTATATTAACCCCATTTACTTTGGTAACCTTCAAACTATCATTTTCATTTGTGAAAAATCTGCAAATCTTCTAGAACAAATCAACCTCATGTTTTTCATCTGTCCCACTAGTTGCAAGTTCTCCTGAGGCCATATCAAAATCACCATTTCCTCGCCTAACCATGAAATTGTTCATATATGTTAAATTTCTAGTTAGCTTTCTTGGCCACATTTCCAACATGCATTTCAATTTCAAAATTGGACCCTTTGATATATTCTACAAATATATGGTTCATTCAACTGGCAATAGAACATATGGATAGGTTACAATAAAACGAAAACACATTCTTAAATGTAAAAGACACAATAAGAAGTGAATGTCCGTGGAATTTCCTTTCCTTTATCACGGGAGGATGCATACAGAAGTTCTAGCATACTGTGACTCTCCCTTTCAAAACCCTTTTCTTTATGAGTAAATAATTCAATAAAGAGCAGAGGTGCAACCCATGTACAAGGGGAGTATGCAAGAGATACACTGATAATTACAAAGATCAAGCATCGAAATCAGAAATAGAAAACTGTCTTGAAGCTGATAACCACTCATATTAGGATCTAAGAAATAGAAAAATGCTTGGAATTTTGAAGGATAAAACATTATTTATATTTAATGATTCCACTGTATATGAATTTGAATGAAATATCAAGACCAAACTTATGCAAATACAACCATCATTAGAATCCAACCCTGTAAAATTAATGGCATATATGGTCAAAATTGTAATGAGCAGGGTAGAAACCAAAATGTATTATTGAAAATTTTGATTTGCGAAGCCGAAATGCATTCTTCCTACCCTACCCAACACATAACTTACAAAACCCAATAAGTTTAACCAAAATTCACAAGCAATTGCAAAATGTTAAATTAATTAATAAAGATTGAAGAGAGTGAAAGATAAATTTACGTTCCGGGAACGACGGCGTTTAGCCAAGGGAAGGTGGTGAGTTCCACTACTCAAGTTAACCTCTGTGGACATCGCTGCGAGTCAGCCCGAGTCTTTCTTGTACTCGCCATTTAAGCCAACTGAGTCATACTCGCTCACAAATGAGAGAGTGATCAGAGTCAGTGTGTGATTCTTTTGAGTCTGTCGGTGTGTGAGAGAGAGACGAGAGAAAGAACAGGGGTAGTTTTGGTAATTTGAAAGTCGGAGGTGGGGCCGGACAGCCACGTGGACGATGTGTTTTAAACTTTTACTTGCGTCTGCCCCAAATGTTTGTTTACAAATATCCCCAAACAGACCTCTTTTCTAGTTTTTTTTTTTTTTTTTTGGATAAAAATATCACAGTTTTTAAAAACACGTGTGTAATAAAATTTGAATTTTCCATTAATAGAAATTCTAACAACAAGAGGTAACCGATAATTATAAAGATGATATTACTCAATTTTAATGTGGGAGCATTTCAACTCTATTGGTGTGTTTGTATAAACTGTTAGGAAACAGTATTTTGAATTTAAAATAAGCAATTGTAATAAAATTATGATGAGTTGTGATTTCAAAACAGATTTTTGAGTTTTAAAAATATTCTTTTAATTTTTAAGCTCTCAAAATGACTAACAAACGGACCTTATAAGGGTGTTTGGTCATTGATTTCAAAACATATTGTTTAGTGTTTAAACACTGAACAATATTGTTCAAAAACAAAAAAAATACGTTTGGTAGACCATTCCAGAACAGGGGTGTTTGAAAAATATTGCTCAAAACATATATTTAAAACAATAGTTTTTGAAATCACCTTTAGACTGATTTTGAACAACAAAAACTATTGTTGAGTGGCACTTTTGTAATTAAGTTGAACAGTATTAAGGCCCACCTGTCAGCTTTTTGAAAGAATGGTCTCACCCACACAGACACAACCCGGCAGCATTTAAAAAATATTTTATATTTATTTTGTACTTTGCTGATTTAAAAAATATTTATTTTGTACTTTGTTCAGCTTTTTTTTACCATCTAACACACACATACCAAACACATATTTTATGTTTTTGAACACTGAAACATGTTATTTAAACCATGATACCAAACACATTTTTTTTTTTTATAAACACTAAAAACATGTATTTCAATAACACTTTTTAAACTACAGTTTTCACATCTTTTTAAACAATAATTTTTGAACTCTATAACCAAACGAGCCCTATATAAGCCTAAAACAATCTGAGCTTAGGTTGGTTGATGACCTTAGTAATTAGCTTGAAAAACAAACTCATATTTTTTTAAATCTTTCATTAATTGAGAGTTTGGACCACATCTCCAAATTAAATGGGCTTCATAATATACTTGTATTGGATTGTGCTTGAGTTTGAACTTGAGTATGGCTTGATTAATGAATTAAGTCAAGTCAAGCTAAGCTCAAGTTTTTAGACTTTCTTATGAGCTCAAACTCATATATAATTTGTAAGCTTGGTTTAAGCTTAAACCAAATTTGAATATTTTACATTTGTTGTTGAGTTGAGTTTGAATTAGGCTCAGCTAGTTTACAACCTAAATTTCTGACCAAATTTCTCCACATTTATTTGCATCCTAAGTGTAGCATCAATTTGATGAATTGCATAGATTCAATTTTTTCCCCCTTAATGTGCAATAGCAATGTCAATCTTTAGAGAAATATTGACATAAAGATAGTAGTGAGTGCTAATTTTGAGTATGGTTTGTATATTAGTATTTTGTTTGAGATAGAATCCATAATGTTTCCTACAAAATCACTTATTCAATCTTGCTCTTTTATAAAGGGAGTTTGCATAATTCTAATCTCAAGCAAAGAATAAAGCTGTTCAAGGTCCTTTTCTCCACACACAAAGAAAAAAGAAAAAGAAAAAGAAAAAGTTGTTCAATGTCCATTGAAGCTTTCTTTAGGACTAGCACGCACGCGCGCGCACACACACACACAAAGAAAAAAAAAAGAAAAAGAAAAAGTTGTTCAATGTCCATTGAAGCTTTCTTTAGGACTAGCAAAGCATAAAGTTATTTTATACTTATTGGTTAAATCCAATCTTGTTATGCAATATGCCCCAAATACCTTCCAAATTTCCAGTCTAGTCATGTAATATCTCCTTACTTGAGCCCCTAAAGAAACTGTATAACTCTATCTTTACTTTGTTAGAGAAATGTAAAACCAAAGAAATCATGTAACTCTATCCTTACTTTGTTAGAGAAATGTAAAACCATCTGAGTTAAAACAAGTACATGGGCTGATGATCACTACATCAGTTATAAAAAATGTAATTCTTTGAACAGGCTAATTGATTTTTGTGCAATTTTTTTTTACACTAAGACCTCAATTATGCAAGTACCTCTTTGCCACAAATTTTTTTAAAAGCAAGTTCAAAAGTTACTTACACAAATTATGGATGTTCATAATCCCATTGTGAAAATTGAGTTTTAATTGGATGTGTATGCTTCTACTGGTTTACTCCTTTTTATTTTTTTGATAAGTTGGTTTCCTCCTATTTATCTGTCATGTTCAGATTGGAAGCTACAAAATTGAAAAGCAATTGACTTTATTTCAAAGTGGAATGTGGTGGCTAGGACTAGTTTGATTGTTGAGAAAGTAAATGACAGTTGGGCTAGCTAGGCTAAAGAGATGTTTAACGATTACCATACTTGTGGAATATGCGTGGTTGTCTACCAGCTTGGATATGATTCTACTGATTCAAATATAAATTTCAATATGATAATTGCAATTGCTATTATAGGTATGTATGCAAAATGTGACTTCTTCAGATATGCAAGGGAACTGCTCATCAAACTTCCCCAAAGAAATTTGGTGGCATTTCATTCTATGATTGGTGCTTATAATCGATATGGCAGGGTTGAGGAAGCACTATGTTTGTTCTTTGCTATGCTGATTGCTGGAATTTTTGTATGGGTAATATTATTTTTTTTAGTATGGTGTGGGTATTGTTACTGGGATTTGTCTAGTAGAAATCTAGGATCAAGATCAAGTGCAATACCAAAGGGTTGAGATTGATAGTTGAAAAAAAAAAAACAATTTTCAAGTTCAACCCTTGAATAAAATTTTTTTTAAAAAGTGTAAAAAAGTTAAAGTTAAAAAGTAAAAATGGTAAAAAAATATCTATGCCAAAATTAGAGATGCAATAATTGCTCGGAAGATTTTTAGGAAAATGCAAAAAAAGATGCAATGGCATGAACTAGTATGATCATTGGTTTAGCTATGCATATTGCTTAATAATTCCTGAGGAGATCACATGCCTTGGGGTTCTATGTGCATGTATGTAGTACTCATGTTGGTTTGCACTTCACCACAATGACAGGTTTTATGGCGTGGAGCCAACAATTATTTTAGTAAATATATCACAATTGATTTTGTAATGTTATTTCAATTTATGTTTCGTCTTTCCTTTGTACAAATGTACCACTAGGTCTACTCGAGAAAATGGGAAATTTTCTAAGCTGGATTCACTGAAAATAAATCTTCTTGATTTCAATTGGAAGACTTCTCGAAATAATTAATTAAAAATTAAAAAAAAAAATTTAATTTGAAGTCAATTGGCGCTGTAACTGAAATTAGAAAGTCTATTTTGTACATAATTAGGAAGTTCTTTCACTCTATTTTCTCACAAGTCATTTTGCACCCCTTGTTAAAAAATTTCTATTACATTAATCATACGAGATACGACTGAATCTCTGTGCTCATAAAGGCAGTGGCCAATTCATTACACACTAAACAAAATATAATAGCTAGTTGGGAATTTAGATAACACAATCCAAGCATGATCTCCTAGAATCAATCAATCAATCAATATATTACTAAAAGCTGAAGCGTGGCATTTATAGCTGCTGAGCTCCTGTTGCGCCACCTCATCACCACGTCATTCGCCACATAATTAATATTTATTCCTTTTTTTTTTTTACAAATATATATATATATATATATATATATATTATTGACTTTACATATTTATCTTTGTCGATTTTAACATCTATATATATTTCTTTTTTATTTCCAATTTTCCTATAATTTTTTTTTTACATTCACTTATTTTTTTAAATATTTACATTTTCTTCAACCTTTCTTCTTCCCTCACCTTTTCATCTCCCCACTACCCTCTACTTTAATATTGCTATTCATCCTTCTCTTCATCTTCCTTTATTTGTCTCTTCTTATCTCTTCCCTCTTACTATAAATTTGTCACTCTTTTCCATTCTTTGCATAGTTTTCTCTTACAAAAAGGTTCTCTCTCTCTCTCTCTCTCTCTCTCTCAATGTTTTGGTGGATTTTTATTTTTTATTGCATCTTCACTTTAGGTTGATAAAATTTTGTATTTTTAAGAACTCTAATTTATGTTGATACGATTTAGTTTTGTGTTTTAAGTTATTATTATTATTACTATTTTGCTCTTTGATTGTTAAATTTTATCCGATTACATTATAAAAAATTAAAGATAGTAGATAAAAATAAAATAGTATTCCATTACATAACATAATTTGGATAATTTAGTGTTTATTGTTATATCTTTTAATTTTTCTTATTTTTTTCTTATCTTCCATTTTACTCATCAATCAATATATTACTAAAAGCTGAAGCGTGGCATTTATAGCTGCTGAGCTCCTGTTGCGCCACCTCATCACCACGTCATTCGCCACATAATTAATATTTATTCCTTTTTTTTTTTTTACAAATATATATATATATATATATATATATATTATTGACTTTACATATTTATCTTTGTCGATTTTAACATCTCTATATATTTCTTTTTTATTTCCAATTTTCCTATAATTTTTTTTTTACATTCACTTATTTTTTTAAATATTTACATTTTCTTCAACCTTTCTTCTTCCCTCACCTTTTCATCTCCCCACTACCCTCTACTTTAATATTGCTATTCATCCTTCTCTTCATCTTCCTTTATTTGTCTCTTCTTATCTCTTCCCTCTTACTATAAATTTGTCACTCTTTTCCATTCTTTGCATAGTTTTCTCTTACAAAAAGGTTTTCTCTCTCTCTCTCTCTCTCTCTCTCTCTCTCTCTCTCTCTCTCTCTCTCTCAATGTTTTGGTGGATTTTTATCTCTCTCAATGTTTTGGTGGATTTTTATTTTTTATTGCAT
This sequence comes from Quercus robur, assembly GCF_932294415.1. Classification (NCBI taxonomy): domain Eukaryota; kingdom Viridiplantae; phylum Streptophyta; class Magnoliopsida; order Fagales; family Fagaceae; genus Quercus; species Quercus robur. The sequence continues at coordinate 11,419,275 of NC_065536.1, read as the reverse complement.
CTCCACTTTAGGTTGATAAAATTTTGTATTTTTAAGAACTCTAATTTATGTTGATACGATTTAGTTTTGTGTTTTAAGTTATTATTATTATTACTATTTTGCTCTTTGATTGTTAAATTTTATCCGATTACATTATAAAAAATTAAAGATAGTAGATAAAAATAAAATAGTATTCCATTACATAACATAATTTGGATAATTTAGTGTTTATTGTTATATCTTTTAATTTTTCTTATCTTCCATTTTACTCAATATTGAAATTCAACCACATCCTCCTTATCATTAAATTATTTATATTTTCTCTCTTTTTGTTTTAAAAAATAAAAAATGTAATATTTTACTTAAATTCAAATAAAAGAAAATTGTGCTCATCAAATTGTACTCATTTTTTTTTAACATTTACACTTTCTTCAACCTTTCTCATTCTCTTTACCTTTTCATCTCCCCAAAAATTCTACCTTGATATCACTCTTCCTCTTTCCTTTTATCTTCCTTTATTTTGTTTTTTTATATTATCATCCTCTTAGTATAAATTTATCATTCACTCTTCTATTCTTTACATAATTTTATCTCACAGAAAAGTGGTTATTTCCCACTCTTTCTCCCTCAATTTTTTGGTAGATTTTTATTTTTATTTTTCTTGCATCTCTATTTTAGCTTGATAAAGTTTTGTATTCTTTAGAGCTCTATTTTGGTTTATGGGATTTAGCTTTGTGTTTTAAGTTTTTTTATTTATTTTTTATGTCTTTGATTGTTAAATATTATCATATTTCATTATAAATAATTAAAAATAGTATATAAGAATGTACTATTATTATATTACATAGAATTATTTGAATAAGTTAGTGTTTATTGTTATGTATTTTATTTTTATTTTTTTTCTCATATCATTTTATTTAACATTTAAATTCAACCACATCCTCATATATATCATTAAATTATTTATATTTCCACTCCTTTTTTATTTTTAAAAATTTTAAATATAATATTTTGCCTAAATTAAATAAATAAAATTGTCCACATTAAGTGGAGTAATGATAGGGAAACACTCATTCTCACACCCAATGCATCAAAGGAAGAATGAAATACAAAACAAATCAAGTTAGAAACACTAAATTAAAAAAAAAAAAAAAAAACTAATAATGCATATTTAATGTCATAGAATCATCATCAAATTTTGGAAAACGATAGGTTGCCAATGGAGAGAGAGAGAGAGAGAGAGATGGTATAGAAAAAAAACCAATACAAAGTAATAAAGAGTAGATAAAGAAAAAAAAAACAAACATCAATTAGTAATCGTTGATTGGAAAACAAAGAGGTTGTTAGGAGAAGTAAAAAATAAAATAGAGATTAACGTGTAGAGAACATTAAAAACTTTACAGTGTAGTAACATAAACCGTTTAATTCACTTAAAAAATTAAATCAACAATCAACAATTCAATACAATCATAGTACTAAATTTAAATTTAAAACTAATCAAATTCTAACTATGGAAACCATATTAATCATAACTAAAAAAGAGATGTTCTCAGATAGTAGTAGAAATTGAGTAAGAAATAAAGTTAGAAAATTTAAAAATCCATTTTTTGACATTTCATTTAACCTTATTTATAATATATATATATATATATATATATATATAATTTTCATGCACTATTACTTTTGAAAATCTAATGAACAATGCTACCTCTCATTTATCGTCTTTGTTATGCAAATCATCAGTTAGTAAATATATGATAATGGTAAGAAGCATTACAAATGAGATCACTAAAAAAGAATATAAAATTAATTAGCCACTATCATTATGGAGTAGTAATCTATAATTTTACGCAATCAAAAAAGTGGAATATATAGAGTTTTTTTAAAGGTATGTGTAAAGATTCACTATATGTGTGTGTGTAAAGGTAATAAAAAAAAAAAAGAAAAAAAGAAGAAGAAGGTATATTTAAGGTTTTTGTTAACTTAAAAACTAATGAAAATCAAATGGTTAATAACTAAAATTATAGTATTAATAAAATATTTAATGAGACCATCCTAAAAAAATTACCGCACGCAACGTGCGGGTATGCGACTAGTATTAATTAAATGCCAACTAAAAAAGGGTTATCTCAATTTTTCAAAGGCCTAAAGAATTTTTTATTTTTTTATAATAATTATAAGAAAGGCAGTTATTTTATTTCAATAAGTAAAACATGGATTACAAAAGCAGCAAAAATTAGCTGCACGGTAAAGAAGTTACAACAACACGAGGAAAACACCTCAGTCAAAAAATAACCTCATACAAAACTGCATTCTTCAGCCTTACCAAAGACATAGATGGCCATTTTTGTGGATTCTCTCCTGTGCACATTAACGCTGCATCAAGTATATATTTAAATGCAGCATTGCCCAAGCCTTTGTAAATAACAACTTGAGCCCCCTAAATTCTTAATACACCTCCTGCTTTAATGAGGCAACCAGAGCATCCATAATATGTTTAGGAAATGCAAAAGCCATCCCATTTCCATTGATCAAGCCTCCTCTCCAATCCCCTGTCCATATTCTGTTTACAAGGAATTGGACTTGTTAGCAAGAAGCATTTCACAATTTGGTTTGATGAGAATTCTTAATGAAGGATGAAAAAGATGATAAACGGAAAATTTCCATGTAATTCAACCATCTTAGTGAAACAAGTTGATGATTGCTAAGGATACAGTTGAAGTTACAGACAATCATTGATATTGATTGCACTACTTGAGCAGCTAATCGGTGAGAAGAAACAATGTCATAAAATTATAAAGAGAAAGAGTTACATTAGTTGAACAAGGCACGCTTTCATGTCTTTACATAAAAATATTAAAAGAGCAACTCAACTCAATTTAACTTAGCAAAACCTTTTTACAACTACATTGGGGTGAGCTCTAAAGATCCTAATCAACTAACAAGGGTTATATAGCCAAATTCATTTATTTTAGACGAGGTAAGTCAAGAAACAAGAATCATAATAAGCTAATCATATGCGCACTTGTGGGTCTATAACCAATTGATGCTCATAGAAAACCAACATATCCTTTTAGTTTGACAAGCGGACAAAGAGAACTGGTACAAAAAGGTGAAAATTTGTTAATCAACTCTAGGTCTTAAAAGATAATGTGGTACACACCATCTGCTAACTTCTTTCCCTCCCTATTTGGCCCTTATCTACCAAGTTTGCAAAGTAGGCAAAACCAAGTAGAAGTTCAACCAGCTTTTAAATCAAGAACAAGCTAATAATCCAAACATCCAATTACATTGAGAGATTATCCGACCAAACACAGAATATTAGAAATATTTGAGTTGTTAGTATATCAAACCAATGGCTGTCCCTTCCCATCTTGATCCAAGTTATCGAGAATGAGCCTTTTATGTAGAGCTTACCCTTCATCTGTCATGTGTCTAAACAACTCAGCCAAAACCCCATATATGTTTCCATATTGTGCAAGCATTCTGTCCACAACAACAAAGCTTTGGACTTTCTTTTCAATCTTAATCCAACTCATACCCGTTTCTTTTGCCACCCCATTTCCCTCATTCTCTTAATAGTCCTTGCTCTCTCTTTCCATCTCCCATTAGAAGAAAATAGATATTGGACAATAAAATATATGGTGCTGGGCTTTTATGGTGCTCTTTGTAGCATATTTTCCCATCTCTAAATCACCATGAATGCTACAAGAACCATCAACACTGCATCAACTATTTCAATCCAGCATTTCCCAAGCCTTTGTAAAGCACATCTAATCTTCAAACTTACCTTCAGCAATTCACCCAGTGCTTTGGTCCATTTTTGTCACCAAGACACCCAGCACACATATTTCATATTAATAAATTTTTCAACAGCTTACTCTGAAAAGTTGTAAAAAACCAGAATGTGTAATACTCTCCCCCAGAATCAGCAATATCTATAATTGTCTCACTTTGTAGCCCTTAGAAAGGATCAGGAATGACTTTGTTCTCCACCAAAGTTACCAAAACACAGCTAAAACAGCTAACTCCAAAGTAAATGTTTATGAGGTAACTAAAACAGCTATATCCCATGCTTAACTCAGCAAACGGCAGAAACTACACAGGTCAATCAACTTCATGCTTGACAGTCTATGTATTGAACAACTAATAAACCTCATTCAAAATTTCTTAATATCATCTATTTTTTAATTTTACTGCAATATGCAAGGCTTTACATTTCAAATATTACGACATACATTTCACATTGCAGGTAACCAAACATAAATAATAAACCTAAATATGTGTAACCAATTATATACTTTTTTGTTTCTATTGGTGAGATTTACATGAAAATTTCATGAATTTCAATGAAATATCAAGACCAAACTTATGCAATTACAACCATCATTAGAATCCAAACCTGTAAAATTAATGTCATTTATGGTAAAAATGAACCAGGCAATAAAAAAAACTTACTCAAATACACAAATTTGAGACCTGAATCTCATTCAAATTCTGAATATAATTTAATCTTTCAAGCACAAAAGACGACATCAATACGCATGGCTTCACATTTCAAACATTCCATCAATACATTTCGGTTCCTACCTTAACAAACACATTTTTTTTTACTTAACAAAAATTGTGATGAGCAGCGTAGAAACCAAAATGTATTGTTGAAAATTTTGATTTGTGAAGCCAAAATGCATTCCTCCTACCCAACCCAACACATAACTTACAAAACCCAATAAGTTTAACCAATCTGAGCTATGGGATTGAGAAATTCTGTAGCTTGAATTCTATATTATAATGCATGATTCGGATTTCAATATTTCACAATCAAGGGTGCAGACTATAAATATTATTTATAGTAGTGGTTCTTATATATTGTAATACAATCAAAGATGGTCTAAAGAAAAAAAAAATCTCTATTTGACAGGACTTCTTCCCCTGTTTAAATTACACAATCTCAATCAAGTGTTTGTTGTTCGATGTCTCTTCTTTTTTTTTTTGTTGGGGGGGGGGGGGTGTAAATAGTGTCTGTTCTTCAATGATAAAGCAGGAAATGCTGCAAGATGCACAAAATTAAAGCACAATCAGTGTTCCTCTTTCTCTATAACTCTCTCCCATCCCTTCATTTTTTCCCTCTAAGCCTATAATCCTTTATTGAGTAATGATATTTATATTCATTTTCTCCCAACTCTCCATTGAGTAATGCTGTATCAAATGTGGCTTGGGACAAATATTTTGTCTTTAATTATTGGTCAGAGCAGATGTTGAACCACCACACATGCAAACCTGCACATGCAGACACAATACACAATCGTTTGGCATGGTCTTAGTTGCTCGGATGCTAATCTACAAGAAGGCTCAGCATCATGGCTTTAGACATCATATTGCAGTTTCTAGGTTTATTTGGCTCTCATATGCTGTAAACACATCTGAAAATTGATAGTGAGGATTGTGGAGAACCATATGATCTTGATCATCCGCTTTTATTCACTGAATGGCATGCCATGGTGCTGAATGTGGTGGTGGAACCACAAGAATTTCACTCAGAAACAAATTAGTGCTACCCTTCCTATAGCAGATTAGGAGCTGAACAACTAGAAGCTTGTAATTAAGGTAGGTTTAGCAAGCAAAGAACTGTTTCATGGAGCATATGGGCATAATCAATTGATGTCACAACAATTTTTAGTATTTATTGAACTTCCTTTCGAAAATTATGGTAGATTCTGTAACAATAACAAAAATGAAAGGTAAACTTCTAACTACATATGCCATTGACATAAATCCAATCAACCCGATGAGTTAAATTGACATCACCAACATTCAGTATTCACATAGATGATTGGAGGCATATATAAGCAGTATCAGCTTCCATTTTCTCCAATAATCTGGGTGTGATTGGCCACATGAGTTTGAAGCCATCCAAATGTTAAAACCAATCAACATGTTGGGTTGAAGTTTTAGGTTGCTTCTTCAGCTTTTGATACCGATTGTTCTCAAACATGGTTTTAACTATAAGAGAATAAAGCAATTCTGCCTTGGCTGATGAATTATAAGGCATGCTCAAGATTCTAAGATATCAAAGAAACTATAAATAGAAGCCATAGTTAGAAGCCATAAGATATATCCCAAAATTGTAAGATACTATTTATGTCAGTGATATGTGATCACATCAAGGTTATTCATAGCACAAACCAGTGTATGTTTATCCTGGGCTTTTGGCTGTAATCTATATGGAGTATGAGAATGTAGGTTATACACTAATCAAGCTGACTCAAGAATATGCTAGCTCCATTTCTTCACAAGTGTGGCTACAGTGAAGTGATTCTATACAGTTAATTTGTATCAATTTTTGCACCTACAACAGTCAACAGTGATTTCTGGAAGGTAAGAGATATGACTATATACCTGTCTAGTAGCTCCTCTAAGATAAATCTCTGCGAAGGTGTAATGTAATGAATACAACTTTTTGGGCATTGACGTACTGCGAGCTGAAATTTGTAGTCCTCACCATGACCTAATCTGATCATATGCACAGATGTTTTAAAGCTGAAATTTTTAATTAATATCATTGGATCAAATTCATGTTAATAGTAGTTATAATACTATTGGAACTACCAAATTGGAAACCTTTTTTATGAATAAAAAGCCAAACTGGCAACTTGTGTCTTTCTTCAAATTCTTCTATTTTATTTTTCTAAAATATCCTTAACACCATCCTGTAAAGTGGCTATATTATTAAATCAAAAAAATTTATTTTCCTCTATGGATAACAGCAGGTGCAGTTTTGCTTGAGAAGGATGCAATAATAGATGCAAAAAGAATGAGAGTCTGGAAAACAAAATATATCAAAGTTTACATTTTACTCAACCATTTTTCTGCAAAGTTCTTCAATAAGATATATAAGAAATGATTCCATAAGGAAGTCATGTTGTTTGTACTATAGGACATTTTCAAATCAGTAGATTTTAATGGATTTTGAGAACCTTCAATCATTTTAGTAAACTCATTATAATATTATCTCTGAAAAATTTTAACTAAAAAAACTAACAAAGTAGAAATAGGAGATTCTTTGCATACATTAGAGTGAATGAGCTCGAATGGCACAGACTCAAAAGTCTCACTATTATTAAATGCCAAAGCCTAATGCTTTCCAAGATAGGATGAGATACAATCTAAGGATCAAAAGAGATCTAACCTAACATACCCTTAGACACTAAAGTTTGGACCCAAAATCAAAAAGCATGACCTAGTTGTAACCTGTAAATACCACAACTCCAAAGAGGTGATGCTATGTGAGTTGAAGTAACGAAGACAACTACGTGGGAAGAAGAAAAGCACAAAATTTGATCCCACAGATACTGCATGTGTCCTAGTGTTTAAAGGGAGAATTATTCTTTGTGGTTGGACCTAATCTTTTATTCATAAATATCTTATGTGACGTATTGGCATTGGAGGGTGTAAATGTGGGCTTTTACACCACATCCTTATTTTAATCTCTATTAATAAACAGACTTCCATGATAAGTATTGCAGTTTGCATAAGATGTAAGTCGACAAGTCTTCTTCACCTCAATTGGGAAGAAGGATGTAGATAGCTCACATAGCCTAGTTCCTAAATGTCAATTCCAAGCCTGTCTAATCTTGTTTTTTTTTTTTTTTTTTTCTACGCAGGGCAATCCAATGGGGCATAGACTTAAAATTGTGCTAAAGATACTACGAATAAAACAAGTTTGCTCATAATGGTTGATAACTTCTTAGTAAAACTAGAGTATCTTAAATTTTGAATGTTGGCTTAAGAAAGAAGCAAGCTGAAAGAAGACAATTCTTCACAAATCAATATATTACTAAAAGCTGAAGCGTAGCATTTAATGTTGCTACGCTCCCGTTGAGCCACATCAGCCGCCATGTCATTTCCAAATGTTTTTTTTTCTGAATTTCTCTTATAATTTTAAAATACTTTTACTAAATTTTTCGCTAATTTCAAAATACTATATAAAAAAATATATATATATATTTCCAGCCATATCTCCACAATAAAAGCCCAATCTTTATAGCTTGAATATGTCCACCATAAAGCCCAAAACATGAATATTACATTGCTGTCCATCATAAAGCCCAAACCCAACCCTTTATTATTCTTCTAACGCCAACCCTTTCTTCTCCTTCTGCTTCTTCTTCAGACGTTTAGATTGACTAACGCCAACCTCTCTCTTCTCCAAATATAGTTTCAAAACTTCAGACCTTCGGCTTTCTAACGCCAACCTCTCTCTTCCCTCCTTCGTCTCTTCCTCTCCTTATTTATGTGAATCACTCCTTCATACCTCATCAATATTTCCCCTCCTTTTGCTCTTCCTATCTTTCACGGTTTCAAAACTTCAGAATTGTAGCTTTCTCTTCCCTCCTTCGTCTCTTCCTCTCCTCATTTAATTGAATCAGAAAACAATATATTTAAAGAAGAGCTCAGAAATACTGATAGACTTCACTTCAGGTATTTACATCAAAAATTTCACCTTTGCATTTTCTTAGTCATACAGGTCTGGGCCATTTGTTCATGTTTCGTTTGGGAGTGTTTGTTCTGAATGATTAGCTTAGATTGATGGGTTTGGAGCCCTGTAATGGGTTTTGCTAATTTCAATTATTGGCTGCATTGATCTCTCTTTTGTATTTCAGTAATTCAATCAACACTCTGTTTCCTATCCGTATCCTTTTGCGAGAGGCAAATTGGTCCGACCACAGGCCTAAGTTCAAGGCCACCGTCAACTTTAATGGCGAGGAGTTGTTAGCTGCCTCCTCTGTACGAGCTGTCAATATCTACATTGGCTACAAGGTCTGTATATCAAGTTGAGGTATACTTAAATTCAAGGCCGGCTGAAGCTATAGGCCACTTAGGCAGTGCTCTAAGGCCCCCACTGATAAAGGGGCCCCCAAATAGTAATAATATATTATATAATATCCCATCAAAAAAATTGTATAGTTTGAAAAAAAATTGTCTTAATCTTGAATATTTTCTCACACATGAAACTAATTCCGATATTGATGGCTTAGATTTATTTTCAGAACTAAAAGTAGGGGTGTCCAGCAAACCCGGTGACCCGCTCAACCCGGCCAACCCGCCCGATTCCGACCCGCCACCACCCGATCCGACGACTCCGGCAGTCGGACGCGGGTTCCGAACTGTCAAACCCGACCCCCGGCGGGTCGGTTGGCGGTTTTGCATTTCAAAACCCGTGAAACTCGACCCGAACTGATACCTTTAACGTTTCCGGCGAAATATTACGCAACCCAAACCAATCTCCGATACCTTTAAACATTTTCGGCGAAATATTAAGCAACCCAGACCAAATCTCCAAACCTTTAACGTTTCCGGCGAAATATTCAGCATACCAGATCAAAGATGGCGAGATCTCGACGTTATCCGACGAAATCTAGGCCAGATTTCGGCCAGATCTCGCCGGATCCGGCCAGATTTCGGCCAGATCTCGCCGGATCCGGCCAAATTTCGGCCAGATCTCGCTGGATCGGCCAGATTTCGGCTTCGGCGATGAAACCCGAAACCGACCCGAAACAACCCGAAACCGACAAGACCTGAACCGAAAAATCCAGCCAGTCGTCCGGGTCGGTTTCGGGTCAAATTTTAATCCACCCGACTAAATCGAGTCGGTTCCGGGTTGGTCACAAACCCGACCCGGCCTGACCCATGGACACCCCTAACTAAAAGTTTTAAAAGAAGTTTTGCAAATAAATGAAAACTCTCCAATTAATGTACTAAATTATATAAAGAGGCTAGAATCTTTTTCAAATGCATGTATTGCTTTGAGAATATTACTAACTATACTTGTTGCAGTTGCTTCCGCAGAAATAAGTTTTTCAAAATTAAAATTAATAAAATCCTATTTAAGATCAACTATGTCATAAGAAAGATTAAGTAGATTAGCCATATTACTAATTGAAAAGCAAATGTTAGCGGAACTTGAATGCAAAAATTTAATTAGTAATTTTGCCTCTCAAAAAGCAAGAAAAATAAATTTTAATTGAAAAATATATATGAATTTATAATTAAATATAATAAAAGGCCCCATTTAAAGCTTTCGTCTAGGGCCCCCAAATTCATTGAGCCAGCCCTGCTTAAATTTTATTTTCAATGTATATGTAAAATCTTTAGGGTTAATTCTTCTGTGTTTTTCTGTTTGGGTATTGAGTTTATGGTCTGCAATTTTTTGAATTTTTAGTTGTTGCCATTGTTTGTAGAGAAAAGCTCAAAAATTAGGGTAAAGAAAATTACCCCAATCTGTGATTATTTGAAGCTAAGGTTATACAACTTCAGGAGATTGGAGGAAGAATGTATCCACCTTCCTTGTGCAGGCTGTGAGGAAAGAACATATCAAGATTCATTGTTTTTGAATAGCTGCAGCTTGCAGGTCAATCTCCATATGTGGTTTACATTATTCTCATCACGCTATAATGGATAGTTTATCATTTGAACCTTAGACTGTAGTCATAATACATGTGACTTTGTTGAATGTACATCTATCTTCAGTGTCGATTTGGTAGTTCTGCTACTTGCTGAGTTGTGTGGGAGGGTCATTATGGATTGTACTGAAGCCTTTATCCATACCTTAATCAATATTACTAATTTCCTATTTTATATAGATGATTGTGCATTGATTGGATGTATTTAAATGTCTAATTGATTTAATTGTCACTTAACTACATATGTTAATCAATTGTCACGTAATTAGGTATTGCCACATTCACTATGATAAATTGATAATAGAGTAGAGAAACTAACAAAAAAGGCCTAGAGTTATTCAAACAAGAGATGAACACGATGCTTATGCTTCCAAGTACGTTTTTGTGGAGCAAAGGTTCTTAAATCTTAAGTATTACAGCATTAAAATCTCATTGGTATGAAGTATACATGCTGCATTTATCATTAGTTTACGGACACTCTCATCCATTAATCGACAATCAATGTATGTGCCCACCTGAATTACCTGGAAACCATCATTCTGTAGTTGTACTTTGCATATCAGTCTTCAAACAAGTAAGCCACAGTGGTTTAAATTCTTGGTCATGAATGAGCTATTCAATCTTCCAAGCTATCATTTGGATGATTTATTTATTTATTATTATTACTAAATCCTTACCAAATTTGAACTCTTTTTATTATTAGTTTTTTTTTTAAAGATGATTACAGAGTAATCTAATGTTTAATTTTATTTATTTATTTCCTTATGAATGATAAATAAGAAGTTACTAAGTTGTGTAACATAAAAAATAAACAAATAAATGAATGCAATTGAATCATGTGTCCGGTTGAAAAGATAGAGCCTGGTCCCAAATCATATGATTTAATTCCACATCCTTCTTATATGTATTTTAATAAAATTAAGGGCACATCATCCTTATCATGTATACTTATCAAAAAAAAAAGTTGAGGTTTTTATATTTTTTTCAGGGTTAATTTTTCTTTCGCTTTTAAATATATCAGTGGACATATTGGAGAGTGGATTATGGTTTGGGGTTGTAAGCAATGAGCACCAGTTCTACTTGCCAATGAAAGCAAGAAAGAATCAGAGTCATCAACAAAAAATCATAACGTGGTAATTCTAAGTGGGTTTGATGTCCTTAATTTTGTCATCATTGTCAATGTTTTTGGTGACTGTTTTGGTTGTTTGTGGTGATTTTTTTTTTTTTTTTTTTCATATAATTTGGTTTTTGTTTTATTTTTTGATGTCCTTAATCCAACAGTTTTTATTTTATTTTTTTATTATATATATTTTTATATGGATGACCAAATATGTGATTTTTAGAGACTTTTCTGGGCTTTGGATGTTGGATTATCTTCTCACAATTTTAATTGAGCATCTATTTGGGTGTTGAGGAAAAAAAAAGTGAAGCAAAAGTAAATGGAAGCACAATCAATTGTGAAGGTTCTTTTTAGATACCTTTGTGAATTATGAATTTTGCTTTGTTAATTTGCCAATTGTGGATTACTTTGTACGTTTTGGTAGGTATTCTTTTTAGAGAGATTTAACAAAGCAATGACCTATAGCTTTGTGTTTTTTTTTCTTCTAATAAACGTATTTTTTATGTTATTTCTACTAAGATGTTTCTATGGTATTCTATTCTATTTCACTTGTGTTGGTTATTTCAATCCAACATATTTGGGAACTCTCATACCATCATTCATATGGGAAGAAAACCGTAATAACTTCTTCTTTCGTTGTAGATGCTTTCATTTTTTTTTCCATGTTTGTAGTTGTACATCATTAAGCAAGGGTTACAGATGATTCTTTATTCATTGTTTATTTTTTTTCCTTATTTCTTTTTGGTAGTAAGCTTAATTTAATTACTGCATTTGAAGTTTTTTTTCTCCTTTGTTCTTTCTTATGTTAAGGTTTCGGTTTGTCCTTTATATTAAGCTGTAAATGCGTAATAGTTTCTTTGAAATCTTATCTAGATTTTATTTATAGTCATAAGTTCAACATAATTTATTCAAAGAAACTCCTATTAATTATTTTTTTTCCTAAGTTATTGAATCAAACATGCATCCAAAATCTGTTTTAAATGGAAATAATTCAACTGATGATTATTTGCCCTTTTTTTTCTAGACTAGAGAGAAATGTTTACATTGAATTGTGTACCTGATGGTGCACTCCCACACATAGATAGCATGGAAGAAAACCATAAACTGGAGTTCTATGGAGTTCTTGAAAACTTGCCTCAAGTTATGATTAGGAGTTCTATGATGATTGTATGTAACTTATTATAGAACATGGTGGAAAAATTGAATCTAAAGGAAAGAGGAAGCATTTTGGTTGAGAGCAAGTGTCACATATGTCTCAAAGGCTATTAGCGCATGTTGACAAGTTTGGGGTTTGATGGTGCCATAGAAATTTCAGTGGAATTCTTCTCTCAGTTGCTAAGCTATCATGTATGTAAATTAGGCTACTTATTGAAAAAGAAAATTGTAAAGTAGGCCAGATATTGAAGGTTCTTGCTGAATGCTATAGTTACTAAAAGTTATGTTTAGCTACTAAACTATTTGAGATGTTCCTTAAAATTTTGGGATATAAGTTAATAAGAAACGTCTTTTATATTATGCTTTCAGATACAATTTGTATTCAACTATGATGTTGGTTTTTATTCCCTTTTAGATTTTATAGAGAAGTAGGAACACAGAATTTGTATTTTAATTTTGTATGTTTTGTGTATGCATATCCACACTCCTGCACACAATATAGACACTATCAACTTTTATAGTTGCATGGCTAGATAGTTTAGCAAATACCGTTAGTCTTAAATGGGGTTTTGCATTTTAATAAAATTCAATGAATTCAAAGTGGAAATTTGTTAAATAACACCGATTTTGTTTTCAACCAATTAAATTTTCGAGAAACATTTGAAATTTTTTTAATGAATTAGTTTATATAACAAGCCTCATTAAATAAATCAATCACCAAATATTTAGAAACAAATTATAAGTACCATGTAACTTTGCAATAGGAACTAAAGATTAGACTTGCATATCTCTTTTCCAACAACAAAATGTACCAATAATGAGAAACACTATTTGAAAGGAGATTTAATTGGAAAATAATTGTGCTTGCCGAAAGAGGAGTAAAGATTCATAAATTTACTTTTGTAACTCTGGAATGGAGAGGTTATGATTATAGATTCATCAAACTTGCAACATTTAACCATTTAAACTTGCTGTTTAAGTACATGAATATTAGGAATAAATCTTATAGCTTTCATCAATCTAGCGGAAGATGAATTAAAAAAAATGAATTTCTTGAACATTTTTCTGTATTTTCCCGTGCATTGCACGGGTTAGCGACTAGTTCACATAATAATGAATGCTATCACTGACCTCAGGAAATGTATATTGCAATCCAGCAGGGATTGACAAGTGTTGACTCTGAAGATGCTCTACTAAACAGAACTTTCCCGCAACTCCCGTTGTTACTTGGATATTCAAAGAACACTCAACAACTCAGGCACTTCTATTTTCTAACTGTGTTGTACCATGCATATATACCCTCTTTGTAATCATAATAAAATCGATGAAACCATGTGGGGCCAATTATTCTCACTGGCTGCATCATTTAAGAAAGCATCCTATCTGAATTATCTGATTACAATATTTAGCTAATTCTTCACAAATTAGTTTCACAAGTCACGCTTTCATGTCTTTAAGTAAAAATATTTAAGAGCAACTCAATTCAATTTAACTTAGCTAAAACTTTTTACAACTACATTGGGGTGGGCTTTAAAGATCCTAATCAACTAACCAGGGTTATATAGCCAAAATTCATTTATTTTAGACGAGGTAAGTCAAGAAACAAAGATCATAATAAGTTAATCAACTAACAGTAAATAACTAAAGCGATTGTCACGTGAAAGTCACGTGCCTCTTGTTGACGTGGCAGACAGTTGTTGGATCTCTTGCTATGAAAGGTGTGGCAGCTTCTAACCACACACCAAATGCATACTAAAACTACAAAAGCCTTTTGTCCATGACAATTAACAGTCAAAATCAAACAACAACCAACAAAATTTTGATAAAAAACCAGTTTCAGTATGTTGTTTTCTATGGCTTTGGCACTGGAGTAGCTCTAGCAAACTTCATGGCTTCTTCAAATTATTCAAGTTGCTGTTTCTTCAACTGTTGCTCCTTCGCATCACTGCCCAACTCATCCTCCACCACACACTTTTCCTTATCTTTTTCTCACTCTATCCTTAATGGGCACTATGGAGTTTCACTTACCAAAGCTCGGCCTAGCTCAAGGATATGTGACAAGTTCCAAGGTGAGCCTCCCCTAGACAGTCTTGAAGTTGAAACAGTCACGCCCTCTACTTTGCCAGCACAGCCACACCCAGTTCAAGAAGAATTAGAAGAAGATGACAGGTTTTGTTTCTTGTAGACACTTACAGCTACTTAGCTTATCTGGGTATTGCCTCTTTTTGGGTTTCATGTTTCCTTCTCTCAGAGTTGAGTGACCATGCATGGTTAGATAAACAGCCAAATTTGGGGCCTTTGGAGAGAATAAACCATTTGGTTGTGTTTATTAGACATTTGAAATTGGTTTAATTGTGCTGATCTCACCATAATCATTTTGTGTCTTTAATATGTAGTCAGAGGCTGTCAATTTCAGATTTTGGTACACCAGTCTATTTTCATCTTTATAGTGATAATTTGGAGAGTATGGTGATAATTTACTTAACATGTCCAATGATCAAATTGGATATAAAGGAAAGTGGGAAATAATTTCATCTCTTTGGGTGGTAATTAGCCTTTGGAAAGGCTGAGCAGCTTATCTAGGCTCAAGTGGTTCATGATCAAACTGGTAGGCTTGTCTATTAGCCTAGGAGGTTGTCTACCATTATACTAGGTAATAATTTTAAAGTTTTGGGTTTAGTGTAACATCGATAATGCAAAAGCCCTTAGCCTTTATGTTAATATTTTTTATTTATTTATGTTTGGTTGAGTGGAGACTAGAGTAGATAAATTGTCATTTTTGGATTACTTAACTTCTTGTTTCTTGGCGTTGAAGGTGATAAGTGAAAGGAAAATCACTTATGATTTATTTTATGTTTCAGTTGCTTGCCTCCTGACTTGGAAGGAGCAGTCCGGCAATCAAGTCAAGCAAGTGGCCTATTTCTGTCTTCTGGAGGAATGAGAGCCATAGTAGGTGGCAACAAAATTTTAGCTTTATTGATTTGAAATGGAAGCAGTTCTTTGTTTTGGTTTTTTCCATGGCCATCAGTCAGAAGCTTAAATGAGGCAAATGAAGAGAAAAGTAAAGAAATATTTCAAATTTTTAAAAAGCAGTCCTGCCCAAGTGAGATGTTAGTTTTTCTTTTCTATTGGAGACTCGGCATCAAAAGCAATTGTGGAGTTTTAAATAAGGATATTAATGAAATAATAGTCTCTAAAGGTGAAAAAAAGTAAAAAATTTTAGCATACCGTTTTCTGAGTTCTAATGCTGGCTTATCCAAAATATCAACCAATTAAACCTTGTTTCCAAATAATAGTTGCAAAAAATTTAGCTTAAACCTGTCTGAGGGCAAGATTAATATTTGATCTTTGAAATGTAAAATAGTATTAAAATTTTGAGCATTTTTCTTGAAAGGGAAAGATAATCACAGCAGAGATGGAAAAAGCTTGTGCTCGGTTAGTCCACTTCAGTTGCTTGTCTGCACTTTTCTTTTGTTCTTACAGCTTGGTCATTTTTTTACAGGTTGAGCTCCTAATTCCTCAGTTGCAGTTTCTAGATGATGAAGGTGCACAAGCTGAGCTCTGGGATCTATCAAGGATTTTCTTGGATACACTAATTGAAGAGACAGGATGTCAGGTTATTTCAAAGTTTCGCTTGAAGTTAAGAAACTTTGGGATTGACTTACTGGAACCACATAGTATGAGAGAATGAATTAATATGTGAAGGAGGATCTAACTTAATTTTACCTAACTTTTATTCTGGAGTTGGAAATTCCAGTAGGTAACAAGAAGAAAAGTAAAAACTGGTCTTAGTTTCACTCGTCCTAGGGACATATGACTGGTGATGCTTCTATATTTAGAGTAGCACTCCTTGTGTAAGCAAGCTATCTTAAGGAATTGATTACAATTCGCAATGTTATATTGGTTAATAATGTATTGTCCATTGCTTTTATGTAATTTGAAATTTTAGTTTTACTATTTAATAATTATGATCTCAGTTACTTGATTCTATAAATTTAATTTGTAGAGAATTAAAGCCATATTTCCAGATGCTTGGTGCTGCTGCCCTTCTAAAATACCGGTGGAAAGATGCCACTTTTGAATTTGCCAGGTAATGTTGACCTCCCTATTGAAATTCCTTTGAGCATGATTGGTAGCTTGGCTAGCCATCCTTTTCCAAACAAATCTGGCACTTTGTTGTTCATATTTCACCTTCTATTGATTTTTGTGCTGATTGCACTTATGAAATTCCACTGAATTACTTGATTATTGATTAATTGAACTTCATGACTCAGCCATGCAATATTTTTTTTATTTTATCCAGCTTAAGTGATAGGAAGACTGTAGAAAGTGAAGACGAAATTGTGGTTATGGTTGTTCCTGACTACCAGATGTTGGAATATGTAGAGAGAATTGCATCTGACCTCTCAGATGATCCGGTACTGAATTGATCTCCTCAGTCCTTTATTAGAAGTGGTGGTCACCATACACCTCATTTCTGTTATTAGCATGATCCTCATGTACAAACAATTCTAGATTGGTAGTATCTGAATTACATTGTTGACACATATCTATACAACAAACAATGTTTCATGTCATGGCTTCTAACAGTGTTGAACTGAAAGGTCCTATCCATATGTGTCTTTGATGATATCTGATTATGAACATCAGATAAAATGAATTGTTTGTGCTCAAACTGTAGCAACTGCAATTCTCTACGTAGTTTGTTTGACTCTTTTAGATTATTGTGGTAACATTTTGTCCAACCTTTGTATTTGTTTTGTACTATGGCTTAGGGTGTATTCTAATATAATATTACTTCATTTCTCTTTTTATTCTTTTAATCTAGGAATATTTGATTTCATTGCATCAGCTAAGTTGCTCATATTTCAATTATATGGTGATGGAATTTGCTTAAATGTTGTACTTTCAGAAAGATTCTCTAATACCATCATTAGGAAACTGTCATGGTTTTCATTACGTCTCCCTCAAGCTAGAAAGAATTTTTCCTCACAGTATATTATATATTGGCAGCCAAGGCCTCTCATCATGTGGAACCCACGTCTCATCAGCGAAGATGTTGGAGTTGGTTTTAACGTTCGGAAGTTAAGGAGTTTTTTTTACAGTATGTTTTGCTTTCTCTCAACATTTCAAACTAGCTCACAGTTTTCCTTTTAGTGCTCTTCCTTTAGTTAAGCCCATTTTAGGGACAAATTGAATTGTTTAAAGCATTAGTAGCATTACATAAATTGTGTGTATTAAACTTTTGTATCAATTGTCTACATGTTTAGAATCGTATCAAATTACCAACTCTTATCATTTTTTTGTGCAGAACTTTTACAACAGTATACTCAATGAGACCTTTGCCATCCGGTGCATTGTTTAGGTGTTATTCAGGGTAAGGGCCATTTTGCATCTTACTAACTTCTGTACATCTCATGGGCACCTTTAGTGAATAGTTACTTCCAGACTACACTGTGCTTGGCTAACTGCAACACCAGTGACTTGCACATGAACTTTTCCAAGTCCAGACACTGAGACACCAATCTGATGGGAGTTGAATACAAACCGATCTACCTTTTAGACTAAGGATTGATCAGGCAATCCCAAATCAAGAAAAGGAATTTATTCGTTGGTGATATTTCAAAAAGGAAAAAATTGATATGATTTGAATTAGACTTTATAGTTTAGATTTTTTTTTTTTTTTTTTTTTTTTTTTCTAAATAACCATATGTTATGATCCCTGCATTGCTATGTGATTCTTTCATGTGATCATAAAATGATAGATGAAGGCCACAAAATAATTCAAAGTCAAATGGTTGACCAAATTTAAGCATTAAATCTTTGAAGTTTGAACAGAGCCCAAGTTCTTGATTTTACCAGTCTCACCTTCAAATGGGGCTAAGTCAAACAATCTGGCTGGCCTTCTCAGCAATTTTTTTTGGGTCCTATTTCCCATGTTTCTGGGTATGTCTAATAACTCTACTTTTGAATCTGTTTTCTGATCATTTACAAGATTATGGAAGGTGTTCTATGATGACAAGGATAGACCAAACAGATACCTTCTTGCTAAAGAACTCATAAGTCATCTCGATGCTGAGGACCTTGAGGTAGGTTGCTACTAAATTTTTAGAATGTCTCATTAGAGCAGGTTTAACATGTGTTAAACAAAAAAAAGAAAAACTACCTTTACATTAATTAATACACTGTGTATGGCAATGGATTATTATTATTATTATTATTATTATTTGAATTGTTAAATCCTGTGTTAGTGGACTGTTAAACAATTTAAGTTAAATTATTTTTTGCTTATCAATGCAAATAATATTTGGAGATGTAAAGGAGAAGTCAGGGCAAGGTCCATCTTTCATTGATGGTGTAGTGGGCATCTTCTCTTCATTAAATCGCTTCATGAAGGCCATTTCAAAATAGTCCTCTGTTTTTATCTTTTCCTCTTTATAGAGCAAGGCCCTTTGCATTTGTTCATAATCAATACATTTCAGTCCAACAATATTACTCAATAAATTCTGTAGCTTGAATTCTATATTATAACGCATAATTCGGATTTCAATATTTCAATGATCAAGGGTATAGTAGTGTTTGTAGTAGTGGTTCTTATATATTGCAATACGATCAAAAGATGGTCAAAAGAAAAAATCTCTATTTGACGGGACTTCTTCCCATATTTAATTTACACAATCTCAATCAAGTTTCTGTTCTTCCTTGTCTTTTTTTGGGAGGGTAAATAGTGTCTGTTCTTCAATGATGTAGCAGGAACTGATGCAAAATGCACCAAATTAAAGCACAATCAGTGTTCCTCTATCTCTCTCCTATCCCTTTACTTTTTCACTCTAAGCCTATGATCCTGCATTGAGTAATGATGTTTACATTCATTTTCTCCCAACTCCCCATTGAGTAATGATGTATCAAGTGTGGCTTGGGACAAATATTTTGTCTTTAATTATTGGTCTGAGCAGATGTTGAGCCACCACACACGCAAACAGGCAATACATGATCGTTTGGCATGGTCTCAGTCGCTCGGATACTAATTTACAAGAAGGCCCTGCATCATGGCTTTAGGCATCATATTACAGTTTCTAAGTTTGTTTGGCTTTCATATGCTGTGAAAAGCATGAGAACCACATCTGAAGACTGAAAGTGGGGATTGTGGAGAACCATAATATATTGCTCATCTGCCTTTATTCACTGAATGGCATGCCATGGTGCTGAATGTGGTGGTGAAACCACAAGAACTTCACTCATAGAAATAAATTAGTGTTACCCATCCTGTAGTAGATGAGGAGCTGACCAACTAGAAGCTTGTAATTAAGGTAGGTTTAGCAAGCAAAGAACTGTTTTATGGAGCATAAGAGCATAATCAATTGATATCACATCAATTTTTAGTATTTATTGAACTTCCTTTCAAAAAATATGGTGGATTTTGTAACAAAAATGAAATGTAAACTTCTAACTAGATACACATGCCATTGACATAATTCCAATCAACACCCCCTCCTCCCATGCCTGGGGGGTGGGGTGTGGGGGGAAGAAAAGGATTTCACACATCTCCTTAGTAGACTAATTATTCCCCAGGATTGCTTTTCAATGTACATGCACTCCATTTTCTCCAATAATCTGGGTGTGATTGGCCACATGAATTTGAAACCATCCAAATGTTAAAACCAATCAACATGTTGGGTTGAAGTTTTGGGTTGCTTCTTCGGCTTTTGGTACCAATTGTTCTCAAACTTGGCTTTAACTAGAAGAGAATAAAGCAATTCTGCATCGGCTGATGAATTATAAGGCGAGCTCAAGATACTATGATATCAAATAAACCAGAAATAGAAATCATAGTTAGAAACCATAAGATATATCCCAAAATTGTAAGATAGTATATGTGTCAGTGATATGTGATCAAATCAAGGTTATTCATAACACCAACCAGTGTATGTTTATCCTGGGCTTTTTGCTGAAATAGATATGGAGCATGAAAATGCAGGTGATACACTAATCAAGCTGAGTCAAGAACACATGCTAGCTCCATTTCTTTCACAAGTGTGACTACAGTGAAGTGACTCTATACAGTTCATTTGTATCAATATTTTTTCCTACAACAGTCAACAGTGATTTCAAGGAAGGTAAGAGATATGACTATCTACCTGTGTATTAGTTCCTCTAAGATAATTCTCTGTGAAGGTGTAACATAATGGATACAACTTCTTGGGCATTGACCTACTACGAGTTGAACTTGGTAGTCTTCACCATGACCTAATCATATGCACAAATGTTTTGAAATTTAATTAATATCATTGGATCAAATTCATGATAATAATTATAATACTATTGGAACTACCAAACTGGAAACCTTTTTTTATGAATAAAAAGCCAAATTGGCAACATGTGCCTTTCTTCGAATTCTTCTATTTAGGATATAAGCTCTCAACCTAGTTAAGATAATATAGAGGTATATAAGTATAGTACAGCTGGTAGTATAATAGTACAATGACAGCACATACAGCATTAGGTATTGGGGAAGTGGGCTTAGACCTAATAATCAACAACATACAAGCTCACAAGGAATGGAAAAATAAGAGAATTAACCAACCTTGTGAAGACACCCTAGCACTTCCAGTAGAAGCAAATGAGAAGGCATGAGGTGCTCTTTTTACACATGAATATGGACACCCTGCAGATGATTCAAAAATTTGCATACGAACCCCGCCTATCTGATAAATGTTATTAATATTTTTTTTTAAAAAGATCAACAACACCAAAAATATTAGCCTCTGAGCACGCGGGTGAGTGCATGCTCAAAGGCTCTTCTATTTTTTGGGTAAGGGTTAATTTAGAGCATTTATTATAATTTGAGATTACTACATTTTTCAATCACAAAAAAAAAAACTAGGGGTGTAATGAGTGTCATGTGTGGAGAAATAATTTTCCACACATAATAATTTGGGGCCCTTTGCATACGAACCCCGCATATCTGATAAATGTTATTAATATTTTTTTTTTAAAAGATCAACAACACCAAAAATATTAGCCTCTGAGCACGCGGGTGAGTGCATGCTCAAAGGCTCTTCTATTTTTTGGGTAAGGGTTAATTTAGAGCATTTATTATAATTTGAGATTACTACATTTTTCAATCACAAAAAAAAAAACTAGGGGTGTAATGAGTGTCATGTGTGGAGAAATAATTTTCCAATCATAATAATTTTTCATCACAAAAAAATCTAGGGGTGTAATTAGAAAATTATTTAACTTATGCTATCATACGTGAAGAATGCTATCATACGTGAAGAAAAAGAAAAACTATTTAACTTATGCAATTAATAAGTAGTCTGTAAATATCTGACAATACTCTCTACTCGAACCTATCAGTTAAACTTATGCTTTAATTAAACTTGCGCATTTTCATAATAATAACTAGCCTCTGAACATGCGCTCACGCGCGTGCTCAGAGGCTCTTCTATTTTTTGGGTAAGGATTAAATTAGAGCATTTATTATAATTTGGAATTATTATATTTTTCAATCACAAAAAAAAAAACTAGGAGTGTGATGAGTGCCCTTTGCATACGAACCCCGCCTATCTGATAAATGTTATTAATATTTTTTTTTAAAAAGATCAACAACACCAAAAATATTAGCCTCTGAGCACGCGGGTGAGTGCATGCTCAAAGGCTCTTCTATTTTTTGGGTAAGGGTTAATTTAGAGCATTTATTATAATTTGAGATTACTACATTTTTCAATCACAAAAAAAAAAAACTAGGGGTGTAATGAGTGTCATGTGTGGAGAAATAATTTTCCAATCATAATAATTTTTCATCACAAAAAAATCTAGGGGTGTAATTAGAAAATTATTTAACTTATGCTATCATACGTGAAGAATGCTATCATACGTGAAGAAAAAGAAAAACTATTTAACTTATGCAATTAATAAGTAGTCTGTAAATATCTGACAATACTCTCTACTCGAACCTATCAGTTAAACTTATGCTTTAATTAAACTTGCGCATTTTCATAATAATAACTAGCCTCTGAACATGCGCTCACGCGCGTGCTCAGAGGCTCTTCTATTTTTTGGGTAAGGATTAAATTAGAGCATTTATTATAATTTGGAATTATTATATTTTTCAATCACAAAAAAAAAAACTAGGAGTGTGATGAGTGTCATGTGTGGAGAAATAATTTTCCAATCACACCCCTAGATTTTTTTGTGATGAAAAATTATTGTGATTGGAAAATGATTTTTCCACACATGACACTCATCACACTCCTAGGTTTTTTTTTTGTGATTGAAAAATATAATAATTCCAAATTATAATAAATGCTCTAATTTAATCCTTACCCAAAAAATAGAAGAGCCTCTGAGCACGCGCGTGAGCGCGTGTTCAGAGGCTAGTTTTTCTAAACTATGTGGGATTCCAAAACCAATAACGAAATCTATAAACTTATCCGTATTATCTAGATTTAACAAGATTAAAAAAAAAAAAAAAAAAATGTATTCAAAAAATTATTACAATGACACCTGAGATTGGTGAAACAACTTTTGTGTTAGAATCTCATTCCCTTGTGTGTGTGTTTGTTTCTTTAAAAAAAAAAAATCTGGACTGATTATAACCAATGAAAATGAGAGTTTCCTCACACTATCTTAATTCGAAATTTCACATAAAAACCCCTATTTTCCTTTTCTCTTTCCACCACACATAACATGTACTAATGTTTGGAAGAAGAAAAAAAAAAAAAAAAGACAAACATAATGGGAAAGAAACTAATTTGGTAGGTTTGTAAATATTAGTACCTCATATGCCTCAATTACACGTCGAATCATTGAATTGGAATCTGCCACATCTCTATTTACATCAGGATGGAATTGCTTCACCTTTGTAACAAAATTGAAATTACGGAAAAGAAAAAATTAGGCATACAAATATAAACACAAATTCTCTAATACACACCCACATATGTAAACACAAATAATTATAACAATTTATTTTGGTAAGCACATTAGGAATGATTTGTCTATCATCAAAATCGTATCTTCCAATTACCCCAATAAACGTCAATCTTTTTCTTCCTTTCTTTTTTGCTATGGAAATTTATAAAAATAGTCCAAATTATAAACTTCAATAACAGAGTTGCCATTTTTTGGGACCCAATTGGCTTACCCGAGTTCTTCATTTCTCCAAACTCCAAAACAACAAAAACCCATAACTCAAAAATCCATTTTCATTTTTATTTTCCTCAATTTTCCTGGCAATCAAATTAAAAACAGCAAAAACCCATAACCCAAAACTCCTTTTTTCTTTCCTCAATTTTCTTGGCAACCAAATCCCAAAACAACAAAACCCAGAACCCAAAGATCTTTTTTTTTTTCCTCAAATTTTCTTGGCAATCAAATACATAAAAAACGAAAGCAAAAACTTATTCAAATAAGATATAAATCATTATACTTTGGCTCGGAAAGCGGCTTTGAGCTCGGTGGCAGAGCAGTAGGGCTCGACGCCGGGCACGACGTAAGCTGAAGTACTGGACAGAGGAGCCTCCCCTTTGGTCCTCTCTCTGCAATTGCAATTCACTGTGTATTTAGGAGTTGAAAGAGAAGGACAAAATAACTTTGGGTTTTTAAATTAGAGGGAAAATTGTGACCGTTAAGATTTATAACGGCTTTATGAAGTGGGAGAGTTGGAGGGTTGAATTTGAACTGCATAGGCAAAAACATTCCATCTTTCTCTCTCTGTGGCTGTAGCTGTGGCTTTGGCATTACAGTGCCACATGTTTCAGACTATAAATATGTGGATAATTTGATGCATTATATATTTCTTTTCATAATATTCATTTTGTTTTTCCATTTTGTGCTTTGTCTTTGTTTTCCTTCTCTGTTTATGTTTTTAAAGTATTTCTTTAAGGGCCTTTTGGTTGGAAGTGTGAAAAAGTATGAGGATAGAAAATGATAAGAGAGTGGAAAAGTGAGGGGATAAAAAAAAATTTTAATTTTCCTCATTTTTGTTTAGTTGGGAGTGAAAAAGTGGAGGATGGAAAAAATATGTTTGTATAAATTAACTCATATACCCTTGTTAAAAAGTAATGCCTTTTTAAAACAAAAAAAGCAATCACTCAAATTTATTAAAAATAAAAATCATATCTAAAAAAAAACCACGTCTAAACAAAAAACAAAAACAAAAATACAAAAGAAAAAGAAAAAAAGAGCAACGGATTGGACAAGCATTTTTGTCATTTATCTATCAAATTCCGCCCACTCAGTTTTCTCTCCATTTTGGAAAGAAAACATTTTGGCAGGCCCGGAGAGAACACTTGGATCCCACCAATTTTTTTCCCTCCCCTCCCTCCAAACAAACAACCCAAAAAATGAGAGTTTTTCTTCCCATTTTCTCTCCAAAATTTTCCATCCACCCTATTTCATCTCCAAACAAGCACACCTTAAATGATAGTTTTAAAAATTATATGGAATTTGGTCTCAAAAAAGATGACGTGGAATGTAGAAAATTCATTCTTAAAGCAAAAACAAATATGGACGGTTAGATTACTAATGAAAATAGATGGTATGACCAATATGAAAACATAATCAAACATACAAGGCCAAAATAAAAATAATCTTAAATTTTAAGGGTTAAAAGTATTACTCTATTCGTCTTCTTTTTCAAACTAAAATTTTGATCTGCATACATTTGTTTCAGTTTCAGTTTCTTCCTTATATATTAATTTTTATAAATTTTAACTTTTAATTTTCACAATAAATCCTTCAACTATTAATCATATTAATTTCATCCCTTAACTTTAAAAATTAATAAAATCTATATCTAAACAAGAGGGAAGAGAAACAAACCAGTAAGAAAGAGATTGAGTTGATCTAAGTTGAAAGAATGCAATAAAAGTAGAGAAATAGTGAAATACCAAAAATGACATTAGTAGAAGTAATTATAAAAAAAGACGTCAATCAAGGGTGTAATAGAGAGCAAGACTTTAGATAGGATATAATGGAAAGAAAGAATTCATGTGATCAACCCAATCTAATCTGTTGAGAATCCATAGCCGACACTAAGTTTTAGGACTAAAACTTTGTTGTTGTTATATATCTAAACATATACATAATGTCACACTATATAAAATCCCATTCCGTCTAATAACATCTAATAAGAAATCTTGTCTCCTGGCCATGACTGATCAACAATCCCAAGTGACTAGAGCACTAAGTGACTAAATTAAATTCCCAAGCCTAAGCTGTCTCTATTGACATTGATTTGTAGTAAATTAAACTGATTCAAAGTTATTGATCCTAAAAAAACTAAGTCAAAGTGCTTTGACTTGAAGTAAACCTACTCGTGCTAAATAAAATTTGATGTGCATCATCTCAAAGTAAACTAAATTGCAATGATCACAATAGATTAAAGCCTAAGTCATCAATCTAACATAAAATATAAACAAACAGCTAAACATCGCATCAAGCTTGACAAACACTTAATTAAATGTAAGTGCGCAATTACAAGGGAAGCAACTTACAAGTACAAGTCTTAAGAACTACTTGATCTCCTAAGAATCTAAGTACAAATAATCTTAGACGTGTTATAATGTGTTCTTGATTGTGCCTAGTGGACCTTTCATGTAAAATGAGTTTCTATTTATACTTGCGGCTTTAGCGGTTATGCTTGGTTTCTTGGCATGTGTCCTTGCATTTAATTTATTTATTTATTATTTTTTTTTTTTTTTTGGGTAACTTTCTCAAGGTTACTACCCACTTGCTTGCTATCTGTTAGTAACTTATTGGATTAATGTCACTTGTCAATCCATTGAGCTTTAATCCTTAAATTAATAAAATCCAACTAGGTAGTCACATCACTACCACTTCTTCACATGGCTTCGCCCTAATTTGCCACCGTGACTTGCTAATAAAATAATTACTTAGCCTAACAGAATTTTCATTCACAGCCCCTTTGGAACTTGATATCTAGTGCATTCTTACTTTTCATGTCTCATATTATTTTCTTTTATTTTTGGGATTCAAGTAACTAACCTATAGTCCAGGGACTGCAGGCCGCATTCTGTTTGTTTTGAATTATTCATGTTACTGCTGACAACAAAATCACATACTGAATACTTTCCAATTTCTTGAAAGTTCTCTTACTTGACCCTGTTTTACAAAATGATTTACAGAAGCTAATGTTTGTGTGATTGCAAGAGCAAATTGGAAGCTTAGTTTCAGACCAAATCAGGCAATATCCTTGTTATTTAATCACCATCATTACGACCCATGTATCTTCTTTACCATGCTTGGTCTTTAATATTCTTGTTCCTTCAAAGCATTCTTCAGCCTTACCTAAGACAGATTGTTGTTTTTTGTGGATTCTCATCGTGCACTTCAACACTGCCTCAACTATTTCAATGTAGCTTTGTAAAGCACAACTTGAGCCCCATGAATCTGCCTCCCGCTTTAATGAGGCATATATAACATCCATAATATGTTTTGGAAATGCAGACACCACCCATTTTCTTAGATCAAGTGCATCAGGTAATGATTCTCTTGTTGGCTGCTTTTGTCTTGTCATTTCTAGCATCATGATGCCAAAATCACATGCATCTCCTCTAGTGGAAGCTTCAATCCCCTGCCCATATTTTGTTTGATCGGATTGTTAAAAAAAAGTGATTCACAATTTTGTTTGACGTAAATGCTTAACAAATGAGGAAAGGATAATGAAAGGAAAAGTTCCATGTAACTCAACCGAATATAGCTTAGATAAACCTTTATATCAATTAAAATGGAGTTAGCAGATCCTCATCAACTAAACAGGGTTATACAACCAAATTTATTTATTTTCGATGAGGTAATCATCATAAGCTAATCCAATGTGCACCTGTGGATATATAACCAACTGATCAGTCTACCAACTATATCTTAACCACTGAACAGACTACCAACTATGCTTGGATATTTGGAATTAATTTTCCTTATCCTCAGTAAAGAAAATAGAAATTAAAAACTATGATCTGGGGAGCATGCCCCCAAAAAAGTAGTATTAACAAAAGGAGAGATCTCACAGTATTTCCAATTTTCCAACTCTAAAGGCAAGAAATATTAGTAAAATTGAATAAATGACTTTAGTCTCAGATTTCCATTCACTCTTATAAGTTAATAGAATTCAGACAAAAGAACAGATAGGCAATGCCTAGTTTTTTTTTTAGATGTGTATACAATGCGTAGTTCTAAAGTTTAGATATCTACACAGGCATGATTGAATAACAGATGCAATTTGGAAAAATACTTAGTAAGGCTAAAGAAAGGCCCCTAAGCATAATCTTAAGGTGTCACGTAAAGAAAAACTCAAATATAATTGCTTTCAGCATAATTTGACAATCATCAAAACTTTCAATTGCAGTGTTATACACACCTTAACACCATGATTACGTGGTATACACACCTTAACACCATTCAACTAAATTCACAAACATAAATTTTTCTACCACAAAGATACAAATTAGGGGAAAGCCTCACAAATAAAAGATGCCTTCTATAGGATTAGCTAAACTAGAAGAAAACCAAAAAAATATGAAAAAAAAAAGACGTAGATATAAAACCATACCTTCCATGTAAGAGAAATCTCCCTAAACAGAGTGAATTTCTTTTTTCATAAAAAGATATTCAACTATGTTACAAACCCATGGAGGTTTTGTGTCTATCAATAAAACTACTGTTTCCAGCAAAAGGGTCATTGACATGCTAGATTCCTCAGGTTTCATTAATACTCCTTCAATTGATTCCTGTCCAACAAAATAAATACGCAACACTTGCATTAAACAACAACACAAACAAAAGACAAAAAAATTTAAGTTCTCAAGAATAACCCCTAAGGTTTTGTATTAAATGCAATTAAATACAGTGTAATATGAAAAATTCATGCTATATCTGAAATTACCCAATTCCTTAGATCAAGTCCATTTGGAAATAGTTCTCTTGAGGGCTTCTTTCATGTCATCATCTCTAGCAGCATGATACCAAAACCATATGCATCTCCTCTAGTGGAAACTTGTTAGAGGCAATTTTTTGGACACCAAACTAGCAAAACCAAAGAAAATGCTTCATAGCTTGAATTAAATAAACATGAGAAAACTATTGCCCTCATTAATTCATTATTTTGAGCACTCATTATATTATCTTTTGCCTAGGAGAAAACACAACGATAACAGCCAAAGGACAAGGCATTGGCGTGAGTACCAGACTTGACTACCCTAAAAAACCCTAGTCTAGCCCCTAACTTATCAAAGCACAACACGAGGGCAAAAGCATCTTAAACATCTTAATCAACTAAATAGGGTTATACAACCAAATTCATATATTTTACAAGAGGTAAGTCAAGAAACAAGAATCATCAAAGCTTATCAAATGCGCACGTGTGGGTATATAACAAATTGATCCTCATAAAAAAATTTGCATGAGCACATATCCTTTTAGTTTGTTGAGCTGACAGAGAATTTGTAGAAAAATGGAGAATATAGGGTCTTAAAAGTCTATGAACCATCTACTAACTTCTTTCCCTCCCTATTTTGTTATTAATGACCAAGTAAACTAATTGGGCAAAAGCATTTAGAAGTTCAACCAGCTTTAAAACCAACCAGCTAATAATCCAATTACATCAAGAAGTTACTAGACTGAAAACAGAACATTAGAAATCTTTTAGTGGTTAGTAAATCAAACCAATGGTTCTCCCTTCCCATCTTATCCAAGTTATAGAGAATGAACCTCTTATATGGAGCAAATCCTTCATTTGTCATGTGTCTAAACAACTCAGCCAAAACCTTTACAAATTGTGCATGCATTCTGTTCCCAACAACAAAGTTTTGGACTTTCTTTTCAATCCGATCCAACTCATACCTGTTTCTTTTGCCACCCCCATTTCCCTCATTCTCTTAATAGTTCTTGTTCTCTCTTTCATTTCCCTTCAAAAGAATACAAATTGGCCAATAAAACATATGGCACTGGACTTTCAGGAGCTACAGAGAACAACTGATCTGCAGCATATTTTTCCATCTCTGAATCACCATGAATGCTACAACTACCAAGCAATGCTTGCCAAATTCTTGGGTAATCCATTCGTAAAATATTTTGACTCATTAAGCTGTCCTACCCAACCCAACAAGTCAACAACACAAGCATAATGTTCTGATCTTGGACTTAGCCTCTAATCTTTCTCCATGGATTCCAACAACTCCATAGTCCATACCCCTTTCAAATAAGCCAACGTGGCTGCAAGCACGGAGCAAGGACAAAAATGTAACATCTGGTGGCTGTATACCTTCCAACCTCATCTCTTCATCCTTGCACGAGACAGAGTTCCTTTAAAAGACACCCTACTGAATTCTTTGATCAAATCCTCCAAAACCCCATTACTTGGAGTACACGTTTATAAGTCCCTTGCTAACAAAAGTTATCACTGAAGTTCTTTTTGATAACTAAAGCATGAATACTTCATTCTCCACAAACTCAATTTCTACCTTGCTAGGTATACATAATTACAATTATAAAGGTGCCAACATTCTCTACAAACATCAGGAATGATAATTACAATAGTACAATGCAAAAAAAGAGAGGTGATAAACTCTAATGACAAGAGGGAAAATCCTGTAGCAAACTAAGATCAGAAACGAGAAAAAAGACAAGGTAAGAACATGAAAAGGAAATATTGCATTGTTATTTGAAGAATTTCACTCACATTTTTCCTTCCTATAAACATTATCTGCGCATGTAGAAATTACACTTGGCACATTGATATCTCTATATTTCACAAGAACTATTACATTTAAGGATGGTCTTTAGTTTCTCAATGAAAGAAAAGGGGTGTGGACGACAGACAAATGTGTAAGTACCTCCAAATAGTTGGCCATTATATGCATTATTTGCAATTTGGGTTTTCACTAAGAATACATTTGGTATGAGCGGGATAACTACATTCTACACAATAGTAAAACCAATGCTTTGGGTCTCGTTCTTCTTCACAAATATCGCAATAATATTCACCGGAGTCATCTTCAGCTCTATAATTAAGAGTGAAGGGATGCTCATGTTGTCCATATCTTGTAGTATGTGGTAATGTAGCACACTGAAAGTCTAGTACAAATTCACAAGTGGTACAACGAAATACTTGGTATCTTTTGTTATCACAACAATTGCATTTCTGCCCATGTGCTGTGTTGGAGAGGATAAGTCGATGCTCATGACCTTCATGGGTAAAGATGTCCGATTTCAAACTACATTCAACATCGAGATCAAACTCGCATATAAAACAATTGTAGGTGAAGCCATTGCAACCTTGGCCACAAGCATTACACTCAAACGACTTACTCCTATGAGGTGCTTTTGGAAGGAGGGTGAGTGGGTGTTGATGAAGTGGGTGTTTCTTTTTTTGGGGTAATTTGACACAAGATTCATGAAGAAAAAAGCTACACTTTACACAACTATAAAACGGAGGGGAAATGTCTCTTACACAACTATCGCATTTTTGGTTATTTAAAATCTCATCAGTAAGCATTTAGTCATGCTCGTGACTGAAGTGTTTGATTTCTATGGCTATTTGAGTTTCGTCCTCCCCCATATTGAATTTGTTGACTTTGTAAGTTACTGAGTCAATTGATTCATCGAGTTCTGGAACTTCATCCTCATCTTCAAATTTTTGCAAATCTATATCCTCCCTGTTTTCCTTGAATATAGCACAATCAAGATGGGCAACAAAATCGCATTTAGAGCAATAGTAAAGCCCATAGCGTGTGTCCAGTTTTTGAACACAGAGTTGGCAAAATCGGGGGTCGGGTTGGTGGAATTCAAGAGAAGAATGGGTGAGGTGGAGGAGGTGCTTGTGACGCACAACTTTGACTCTGCGTGGGTATTGATAAGCACATGTTCTATGAATCCAGAAACCACATGTATTACACAGAAAGGGCATACCTTTGTCTTCTTTGCCACAAAGGTCGCAAGTGAAGGTGATCCACTTCCAAATGGGGATCAATGGGTGGTCGTGCAATTCAGCTTCAGCTTCCAAAGTGGGCAGTACAGAAGCGCATGTAATGTGAAGGTTGAAGTCGCAGCGGGAACACCGATAAGTGTATTGGTTGCGAGATTCGTTGCAGAGTTTGCAATTGCTAAATTGAATGTCTTTGCCATAATCTATCTGTTCGGGAGAGAGAATAAGAGGATGGATTGGGTGCAACGGATGGTGCAACCCAAGGGGTAATTCCGCACATGATTTATGAAGAACTTTGCCGTAGACCGGGCATCCAGCTCTTCTACACCAGTAGCCAGGACCGTCAATTGATTCTTGGCACCCACAACAAGTGAATCCTCTGAAGAGAGCGGAGACCAAGGGATGCTTTGAATCGCAAAAATGTAGAAGCTGCTGCTCCATCTTCTTCTTTCTATCACATGCAAAGTAACAGTGACAATCACGGACAACATCAAATTTATTTAGAGAGAGAAATTTAAAAAAAAACAGAGAAAGAGAGAGTGCGTGAGAGCGAGAGAGAATTGGTGGGTTTTAACTTTTAGAGCTGAATTTTAGATTTGTAAAAGAGTAAAAGTAAAAAAAGAGGGATTTGGAAGAAGGTGTGGTTTTATTTAACAAATATTCATTCATTCAAATCCAGCCCTGTTCTGTTAAGTAACGGAGGCCGTTGGAGTTAATGAATATTAGATGTGAATGTTTTAACTTTAAAGGGCTTGCTTGGGTTGGGCGTGGCCTGTGGGTGTTTTCAATTTTTTTATGTAACACTGTAGAAGGTGTAAAATCTTCCATGGTACTATGGAATGGATTTTTTTTTTTAAATAATTTATTTTCACTAATAATGAACGTAATTTTTTTTAGTGAAAGGGAATGCACCTAAATAGTTATGAATATATATAGTAAGAATGCTTGTGCAACAAAAATTCAAAATATGTTTTTAATTGATCCTCCATTCTTGTGATTAGAGAAATACAATTTGTTTTTTACTTTTTTTTTTCTTTTGTTTATGTCAATCGTTATCATTTATTTAAAATCATTTAACACAAGTCTAAGTTTGCATTTATTCAATATATAAATAAAGAGTGCAACTAAGTTTGTCTTTATATTCTTCTCAAAAAAAAAAAAAGTTTGTATTTATATTGATATGATCAATTCTTTATGCAAGTTTTTCCTTACTCCAATTTAGCCAATACAACTCAAAAGTCAAAACAACAAAGCTAATCCAACAATACCTCTAAAAGAAGTTCACTAGTAATTGTAGTTTGGGGATTCAAAATGAAAGAGCAAAATCTTTTAGAGTTTCACATAAGCGAGCTTGGTTCAATGCTAATCCATTTTTACAATGAGAAATGCAGTATAGAAATTTTGTTATTAATAAAAACATTTTTTTTAATGTTGAGTCTATCACTCCCTTAATTTTTATTTATTTAGGTTGAAATTCTCTCTTACCCATATGTGATAAATAAGAGAGAAAAAAAAAAAAAAAAAAAAAAAAAAAAAAAAACAAATATTTGGGCATGTTTGAGAGTGAATGTAAACTATCTTACTATTAATATGAGATAAAATGAATATTTAATAGAGATATGTTTAGGTTTGACTTTTGGGTAACTTTTACCAAAGTTTTATTTATTTCTTTTTTCTTCTTTGGATAATTATCTTCTATAGAAATTATATTCCTCAATACCATTTTTCCATAACAATCGCTTGTAATCTCATTATTAGACTCAATTTCTTTCCTCCAATTATCATGCTTATTAAATATTAAGGAGATCTATTATTCTTTCTAAATAACAAGGTGATTAGACATTAAAAACTCACTTATCTATGAAGAGTGATTATATATATATATATATATATTGTATACTTAAATACTTAATTATTTTGAAATTTTGTGTGTCATTAACCTGTAATAGATATTAAATAAAAATGTGATTCAAGAAAAAATTGATTTATGAAAAATAATTGAGTGATATACCATTTATCCAAACTACATTAAATGTAACATACCAAACCATCTAGAAGTAATATATCTCACAAAAATATAGTGTCAAGTGCAACAAAATCTTATTACATTTAACATCTATATGACAAATTTAAAGTAAGAAAAGTAATCTATTGTTTATAAATACCAAAAGAAAAACACATATACATGTGAACAAATATACAAAGGCAGCTATCAATACTTACATCAATAAGAATCCAATTTTGGCTTCAAAATACACTTAAGGAAGCTTCCAAATTATCCTCAATGTTTTAAGTCTAACTTCATATGAAATCCCTATATAACATCTACTATATATAGGATTTCATGCCATTGTGTCCATGAATAGATGCTTGCTCCAAAACAAAGAAAACAAAAGAAAGAAATAAAGAATAAAGGAAGAAGTAGGCAAGTAGGCAAGGCATATGCTTGCTTGCCAACTTAGACTTGAATACTTCATAGTAACATTTCCTTTTTCTTTTCCTTTTGTGTTTCCTACAATGGGTGCTACAATATCTGGAACCCATAAAGTGGGACCGCTATGGACAAGCCATAGCTTCATCTTCCATATGCTTTCTCTTTTATATTTGTATAGCAGCCTGTCACCATCCTTTCGTTAACTTGTTTCCAGCGCTTCTTATTTTGGATCAGCAGGATCCTTACGTGGGAGTTCTCTATGGGGGCATCCCTATGATTGATACGGCTTCCATTTCACTTCTTGACGCGGGACATAGAAAGATTTATGCGGCACTTTGGTACATTGAGTGATTGGTGCACCCACAACACTATACGAGTGATTTATTTACGCTATTTTGTCATGGCATGGGAAATCACAGCATGGAATGAAATTATTGATACCACCAGTAAAGATTTGTGACTCATTCGCTCATTCATTTATAAGATTTATATATGCATCTCTATCTAGGTTATCCACAAAAGAAATTTTATCTCTTGTGTTACATTTAAATGATGAATTTTGAGATAGAATTTACTGAAAATTTAACTTTTGAAATTACTAATACTGATTTCTATTCTTTAGGTTAACAAGAAAGGACAACTCAAAAATTCTATAGAATTTTATACTTTTTTTATAGGAAGAATTTTATACTTTTGATTTCAAAGCATTCTTTGGCTTGCTAAACGAGCTAAGTTCAAATGCACTTCTTTCACTCATCCCATTACCTTTTCTTTTTCTTTATTCTTATCGCCTTATTGTTTACATTTTGAATATTTCTTTGCATATTTTGTAATTCTTTCTTGATTTGGAAGAAAATAATAAATGACATTAAGAAGTTAAGTGAATGAATAAATTTTATTTTTTTTATTTTTTTATTATTCCTTCATATACATATTCTAAACTTGGAAGTTATCTTTTGTGTGACCCAATCCATTCAAGAATCATCTCTATGCTTACATTTAAAAAAAAATTTCTAGTACCTTCTTCAATAGTATCCTTATTTTTCAAATAATATATATATATATATATAGATATATATATATATATATATTCCTTTTCTACTATAGAATCTATTAACAATTGTGTTCATATATGAATTTGCCTAACTATTTTACATTAGACTTGAAAAGGTCCATCCTCAAAACATTTGACCTAAATTGTTGGAAGATCATTTTCATTAGTTAGGAGTCATCACCAAGAAAGATCCCTATTGTTGTAGTATTTCTTCTCTTTCTATGTGAGTCATAAATTCAAGCTTGTAAAAGTTATTTATTTTAAGCTTTTATTTTAATTTTTTTATCATGTTTTGCCAACCTTCCATTTGCATTGAGCCACCAAATCTTGACAAAAATATGTTTGATTTTTAAACACTTTTTTTTTTTTTTTTTTGGTTTGTATTAGCATATGATGCAATAGAACGTAGCATAATTTTCGTTAGTTTTAATTCTGTTGTGCCTTTTGCGCAAGATAACTTGCATTTCCTCTAAAGAAGTTGTTTTGCTCCTAATAAGTTTAGTACACCAATGGCATCTTAACATAAAACTTGTAATAAGACAGTCAAATGCTAATTATATCTTATATTCAAAAGGTTATATTAAATTATTTTATGTGATTCTATTGTGATTACCTAAGAGATATACATAATTACTTGACTTTTTTTTATCATCTTTTTTTCTTAATTTATAAATGTCGATAAAGATGTTTATTATTAGTTAATTTAACTAGTTTCTTTTAGAAAGTAGATTAGTAACTATAGTTAATTGGCCACTTGAACATATTAGTACATTTAAGAATTTAGCTTTAACACAATTGGTCTTCATTTTTAAAGGCAGAACAAATACTACTTAAGCTTGTTTTCCCTTTTTTGCCTTTTGTTTCCTCTTTCCATTTTCTTTCTTTTCCAAAATTACAAGTACTAGATTGATGTAGAAAAGAAAAAGGAAAGTGATTAAATATCATGATACTCATTCATAAAATTATAATAAGATTATCATTCCTTTATTCAAAAACATTAGATAAAGGAAAAAAACAAAGGACAAAAAAAGAAAATGAAATCTAGGTTGATAACAATTCTTACCATCTTTTAGATTCTTTCCTAATAACCAAAAAAAGGAAAATAAGAAACAACATCAATTATTCTTACCATCTCTTGAAATTCTTTTCTAATAACTAAGAAAATATGCCACAACATCAAAATTTGCTACCGTCCCTTCAAATTCTTTTCTAATAACCAAGAAAACAAGATTACAATATCAAGACAAAGATACTTTGAAGAAACACACTTCTTTGTTTCTTTACGTACAATCTACTCAATCATTTTAATAATAGAAAAAGAAACTGAGATTCCTATTGGAGTTCAAGTTTCATTTTACACAAAAAAACAAGTTGATATCAAGTAAAGAGTGTAGCTAAGCTTGCTTAAGTGTTTGCTGGTTTTAATTCTTAATGCACATTTTTCACTTAACCTAGGTAAGCCAATGCAACTCAAAACAACAAATTCAATCCAACAAAACCTCCAGCTGAAAGCCAATCCAGGCAGGGAAAAGCCAATCCAATTTAATCTGTGAAATGCAACAAGGCAGCTTCTTATTTGTATAGTTTTAACTTTTAATTGAATAAACACCCTTCCCCTCTCTATCTTTCTTTCATTCCATCACTCTCTTAATCAAGACATATAACGACATAAAGTACTGAGAAAACACACATAAAAAGCAAGCAAATGGTGAAAAGGTCCATATCTGCAAATTATTTACACATGGAGTTAACACTTAACACCATATATTATAAATTTGAAGGTATTTCACCTAAGAAGAACTAGATAACATTGGCAGAAATTTGGAAAGTTCTCTCAATTTGTTTAGCTGCTTCATTCCCGGTATCATTGGTGAAACTTTAAGTGACAAATGTTTCTCAGAGCAGAAGAGGACAATAAGTATATTTCCAGCATTCCAGGAACTTGTGATAATGATTTCCTCTGTAAAACTTGACCTCAATAGATTTTATACTTCCACAAGGTTGCAAACAAAATTAAAAGAGTATTCTTTACCCAGTTCAATGGACAGTATGCCTACCATGGTAATTCCAGCCATGCAGCGCAACTCGAGGCGTGACACCCAGAGGGACCTTAAAGGTGATCTTAATGGGCATAACCTCTCCAGGCACTAGCGAGAAATAGTTGTCCGAGTAATGAACAGGAAGAATTCTTGTGTCCTCTCCTTCCTTGTGGTCTGTCTTCAATGCATGAACAGAAAAGTGAAGGAAGAAAGCAACTCCTACATCGGCCCCATTTACTTCGGTAACCTTCAAACTACCATTTTCCTTTGTGAAACATCTGAAAATCCTCTGGAACAAACCGACCTCATGTTTTTCGTCTGTCCCACTAGTTGCAGGTTCCACTGAGGCCATATCAAAATCACCATTACCTTGCTTGGCTGTAAAATTGTTCATATATGTTAAACTTCTAGAGTCAGCTCTCTTGGCCATGTTTTCAACATGCATTTCAATTTCATAAGTGGACCCTTTGATGAAAACCTTGGATGTAATCTTGAGGGGTATTTTTTTCCTTCTATATGGCTCCAGAAGCTTGTAATCTCCACCAGACAGATGCAACCAGTAAAAGTTCCTAGATAAAATACCAAAGTCTGATGTGTGGTAGAGTTTGAGGAGAAGGAAGAAGACCGGCTTTGGGTTTTTAGACTTTGGATACTTTATCTCAACTATGGGTACTGTTTTTTTGGCTGGAGCAGAGAGATTTCCAAAAACTTTGTAGTACGGACATGTACCTTCTAGATCCCAGACTGAGGCTTCAATAGCTATGTTGGATAGTTCCTCAGACGTAGTATTGACAACCTGCTTGTGGCAGGATCAGAAAACAATTGTGAAGTTACATACCATCTGCGGATGGGATTATTTTAAATAGTATCAAGTACGAAGAATGTCTTCTAGTAAAATGCATTAGTTTCATATATGCCCTCTTCTGAAATATTCTTTAGTTTAAGAAACACAAACTTAAGGATTACAGCCACCCCTCTGGTCTTGTCAACCCACACATAAAAAAACAAAAAGGAAAATCAGCTACAAGAAAATTTGCAAGATTTTTTTTATTAACCTTTTATTTTGCTCTGTCAAGAAGAAAACATCAGTTATATTGAATTCAAAAGATTATTCAGGCTCAATAAGTGTCCTATGAAAACACTTCATCGAATATTAAATATTCATTGAATTTCAAAATCCAATTCAAACTCATAAATTTTAACTCTTACTAGTGTAGAAATTACCTCTATAAAATAGGTAGCCAGATTCAGCTGGACATGGATTGGTTCTGCAGCACAGCGACAGCCATAGAAACCAGCAGTTTGGTCTAGGAGATGATCATAAAATTGACCTCTAAGACCAGTCCAAGGGTTCTGTGTCTTCCAAATCAGGACGCCAGTGTATTTACTCCACATACGGGAAGTCCAGCCCTCCAGTAGAGCTCTATATTGAATGTAGTTAGCCAGTTGAGCCTGATGATCATTTCAAGTTAGGTCACCACAAAAAAAGAAAAAAAAATGCAAAAGGCATCTAGAATTGCTATGGAAAAATTTGATTCACCTTTAAACAAAAATCATCAAGATCCTTTGGGGTTCCATAAAGTTCAATCTGATCAACACATTTTTTTGGCTTCGAATAGGGAATGTATTTATGGTATTCCCATATGGGGTTTGGAACTTCTTCCGTGTAGCCATTTGGAAGCTTCTTAATCAATGGAATCTGCCAGCCTTCTTGAGGCATAGTTGCTCTGATAGTCTCTGCAACAGGTGTTCCAACAGAACCAACCTCAGGATTGAATCCATGGTTGTAAAAGTCATTTTTAAAAAATGCTTCGGGATTTTGGATTTCATAAGGGCCATCAGTGAAGCCCCCCTTTCCATCTGCAAACCCATCCCACAAGGATCCTTGGATGTAAACACGTGTACCATCAAGATATTGGCTAGGATCTTTTGGCACTACAGATAAATCTTCAGAAGATTTGCTGATTTCATTGGAGTTTTCAAAATAAGGATGGAGTCTCAGGTCATTTTTCAAAGCTTTGTTGATGTCATCTGGTGGAACTTGCTCATTTCCACCTACCCAAAGAGCAAGACTTGGATGGTTCCTTAGAAACTTGACAGTGTCTCTTGCACATATCAAGAAAAGATCATGATCCTGGGGACCATTTGGATTTGATACCGGGTCACCCCGTCCGTCAACGTCTCCAGTAATCCAAAACTCTTGCCACACCTACAAAAATCAAATCAACCATATGGAACAAGTTATACTAGAGTAATTTAATCGTACAATAACTTAGAATATTAAATCCAAAGTAGCATATTGGAATCCTTAGGTTTGGTTAGCCTCAAGCCATATTTAACCCTGTAGACAGGTTTGGGTCTCAAAAGGATGAAACATTCAAAATAATGCAATGCAGAATTCACTCCGGTAGTAACATTTTTAAAGCTTCAGTTACAAAATAACCAAGTGTACCAAA
Organism: Quercus robur; assembly: GCF_932294415.1. NCBI lineage: Eukaryota > Viridiplantae > Streptophyta > Magnoliopsida > Fagales > Fagaceae > Quercus > Quercus robur. The sequence goes on along the minus strand of NC_065536.1, from coordinate 11,379,626 downwards.
ATTAAAAGTACCAAGACTCCTACCGCAACATACCAAACAGTAGACAATGTCAACTAAATTTTTTGAGAAAACAACGCCGAAATAGGTTAATCGCAATTAAAAAATACAACTGAACTCAACAAAGCCATTATCCTAAGTAATTTAGTTAAATCATTGATAATGGCAATAAAAGATAGAATACAGAATGAATGCATTAACTAAAATCTAGACATAACCTTGAGGACAAGATGTAGAAAATTTGATTAAGACAGTTTTTAATTATGCAAACAAAGACCACTGTGCTGACTAGTAAGGAGTTCTTTATTTAAGTTTCAAAGCATTCAAGAACAAGAGGTGGCTAGAAATATATAAGGTCTAAGGCAGAGGCAGTCAGAAAAGATAAAATAGACAATTGTCTAACAGAGTGTGTAGCCTGAAATAGAGGTCAAGGTCAAATGATTATGATAATAATCCAAGTTGCTGACCTGAGAAATTAGAAATCAAGCAGTGTTGAGTTGTACCAAAGAAAATTAAGAATTTTCTCACAAGCATGGTCTTGCTCGTCTTAAATTGTTCCCACAACATCAGTTATGCTTGTTTTTAAATCAACTTTTGACACTTCAAAAAATGGAAATAAATTTTGTTTGTGACACACTATTGCCACTTTGTCAGTACTCTACAACTTAAGGAAAAAGCTTTGTAGACAATTTTGGTCAGAGAAAACTAATACCCTAATAATTTTGAAAAGCATTATAAAAATCAACAATGCCATAAATTTATAGTAATCTTCATCATGGGACTGATTTCAGTGATTAACTTACCATCAACTTATATAGTTACATGATTACCATCATTCTCAGGAAAGTACTGCAGTTTTTTTTTTTTTTTTTTTGATAGGCAACAAAAAAATATTATTAATAATCATAGCCAACCCAAGTACACTGGAAATGTACTAAAGGGGCAAAAATCAAGAACCAAAATTACAAAGATCAAGTAAAATAAGTGCTGCAGATTATAGTTGTTAGCTTTTTTCAGTTATAAAACTCTCTACAAAACTTTCTTGGCACAGCATCCTACACTGCAAGCATCCCGTGACAATACCCCTCAGTATAAAGCCAACAAATTTTGGTGAATCTGAAAACTTAGATGTTCCAAAATTTGTCCCAATCTTACTATAACCCACCCCGCCCCACACCCCCCCCCCCCCCAAAAAAAAGAAAAGAAAAAAGAAACACACACACCTACATAGATATGTGCACACACACACCCAGTGATAGTGTAGTTTGAATAAGAGGTCCACATAAAATGTGCCACTTGGGACTATATCCCACTGATAGTCAATTAGCTTTGTTTCTGTTAAGGAGAGAGTAGTTCCTGAGGGGTCCAGATTACCTCCCATCGATATACATATTGGGACATTATTCTAACTCAAAAGTTTCATCCAATTGGTTAGCACCCAACTATATATAACAACTCCTCAATTTCTTTACTTTTTCTCGATACGGAACTCAACTCTTACACATGCACTCTCAATAGATCTCCCCCTCCCATGTGATCCTCTACCACGTCAACCTAGCTTCCCACTGCATGTGAATCTTTCACAAATCCAAAATGTTATGGATGCAAGAGTTGCACCAAGTGCAGTGAAAACCAAATTCACACGAACTGCATCAAAGCCAAGCCACTCATTCAAAATTTCAAACAGAAAGTTGACCATAACTCTAATAACAATTTGTTGGGTTGAGAAGTGTTCCTGGGGTCCACCAAGAGCCCATAGATATATATTGAGGTATCTATTGATATATATTGGGGTACCATTCAAACCCAAAAGCTTAGGCCAAAGGTTTTAGACCCAACAATGTCCATCAACTACTCACTTTCATTACTATTTCTCTCGATGTGGAACTCAACCCTCATACATGCAATAAGAACAGTTGCTGACTTTGGTATGGTTTGTTTTACCTCTTCCTATTGTGTACGAGAAAGAAAATAGTACTGCCTAGTCCTATTTGGTTGGGTAGTCTCCACAACAAGTCACCAAACCAACTTTGCAGTTATCTTTGTTATTTGTAAGAAAGAGCTCGTTAGGTGTATTCTGGGTTGGGTTTGCAAATGCTTTGTGCTACTATTGTAGTTATCCTCAATGCCGCCCATGAACACATGCCTAAAGCTGAACCATGTAAGTCTCTATCTCTATGTTCCCTGTGTGGTTGTTTGTTCTATACTTCTATTTCTATTTTTGCATACACCATCCATAATTGTTCACACACACATACAGAGAGAGAGAGAGAGATCACCAGTAGTCCATAAATATCACAATAATGATAAAATTCTGGCCTCTCAGCCAATCCACCACCCCAACAGCGGATCATATTAAAATTCATATCAGCATGAAACTTGATGTCTGTTTCATAACGTTCCTTTGAAAGACGTAGTAACCCATCTGACAATATCCAATTACCACCACGGATAAAAATAGGCTGTCCATTGACCTTGAACAACCTGTAAAGAAAAAATTTATATACATATCATAATATCAAAATCAAAACCTATGTAAAATGTCCTAGAAGGCATATAAAGCAATACCTTCCACCTGTGGCGCTATCAATATGGCTCTCAATTTTTCGGAAGCCAAATAGATGGCTCCAAGCATCAGACTCTCCATATCCCTTTACATCAATGGTAATATGAACATTGTACAAGGATTGTTTTCCCATACCATTCGGCCACCATAAGTCAGGCTTGTAGAAGAAAAGCTGCAAATTCATACCATTATCACCTACAACAGAAGTATTGAGAGCCTAAAACTAGATAAAAATGCAACATATTTGAATCCATAATAATTGGATGCTCCAAATGCTCAGTAATCAGAAATTACACATCTCTAGATACCATTTTGGATCATTCCAGGTAGGGATAAGTAACAAGGCTATATTCCTTCTATTCTTCAGGCACAGTATGCAATTTTTTAACTTGGGGATGGAGGAGGTCATTTATGCTTTCACCTCTTTTTAATGGTGATAAATTACCGATTCTCTCCTAAGTTACGCTTTTAGGAAATAGTGAATTTAATCACTTAAACATAATTCTAACACTCCCTTTCACGTATGGGCCTAAACTTTCCCTTAATAAGAGGGGACCAAACACGTGGGATTTTTAACATTTTAAATGGGGGGTAGAGTAAAGCCAAGGATTGAACTCAGAGTCTCCTTCTCTAACACCATGTTATATTACTGACTCTCCAAAAGCTTAACAATCAGTAATTTAACAAGGTATCAGAGTAGGAAGTCCTTAGTTTAATCTATATTTAGGATATGATTTTTAAATAGGAGGTAGAGTGAAGGAGACAAGAATCATATTCAAGACCTCTTGATATGATACCATGATAAATTATCAATTTTCCAAAAAACTTAGGCTTCTGTGAAATGGTGAATTTAATCACTTAACTATAATTCTAATTTCTAATGAATGGTAATGTACAACATGAATGAAATGAATTGAGAAGGAAGCTCATTACCTAAATGTACAATACCATTGTATGATTTTGTATGATATTGAGAAGGGGAAAAAAAATCTAACTTCAATAACCGAATCATAAGGAGAATATACGAGCGTCATAGACAGTCTACACAGATTAACAAGGAAAACTGAAACTGCAGAGGCCAACAATAGTTCAGCTTTAAGACGTGCTCTAGCAAAAATTTGGCAGTTGACAGATATGTATATGAGTGTGTGTGCATGTGCGTGTGCGTGTGTGTATAAAACAAGGTTAACCACTATCACTACAGTAAATTCTATACATCAAATAGATAAGACCTAAGAGCATATTTAATGGGTAGAATCCAAAACAATCCTTTAGCTGACAAAAGAAGAACAAGAACTTAAGTAAAAAGAGAGGGTATGCCAAGTTTCAGAAGCATGAGGAGGAATGTATTAATAAATAGACTTCTATGATAAGTATTATAGGTTGCATAAGATGCTAGAATAAGTCGACAAGTCTTCTTCACCTCAATTGGGAAGAAGGATGTAGATAGCTCACATAGCCTAGATCCTAAATGTTAACTCCAAGCCAGTCTAATCTTCTTTTTTTTATAAGTTTGCCGGTCTTATCTTGATTTTTGATTTTCTATATGGGGACAATCCAATGTGGCATAGACTTAAAATTGTGCTAAAGATACTACGAACAAAAGAAGCTTGCTCTTAATGGTTGATAACTTCTTAGTAAAACAAGAGTATCTTAAATTTTGAATGGCTTAAGAAAGAGTGGCAAGCTGAAACAAGACTATTCTAAATAAAATTCACATAATAATGAATGCTATCACTGACCTCAGGAAATGTATATTGCACTTGTGATCCAGCAGGAATTGACAGGTGTTGAGTTTGAAGATGCTCTACTAAACAAATGTTTCCCTCAATTCCCGTTGTTACTTGGATATTCAAAGAACACTCAGCAACCCAGGCACTTCTATTTTCTAACTCTGTTGTAGCATGCAAATATACCCTCTTGTAATCGTCAAAAAATGATGAAACCAAGTGGGGATCAATTATTTTCACTGGCTGCATCAAATAATAAAGCATCAGTCTGAATTATCTAATTACAATAAGCATAGAACAATTCTCCTGAAGGAACAAAAGCACCATTAAATTTTGAAATTCTAACTCAGAAAGAATTGCATGACCACAAATAAAAGTAAATAAGGAACTACAGAAGAAATCTACACTACATTTTTCATAACCATGCATATGTACAGCTTATGAGGGTACTATTAATGTTTACACTACTGCATTCATTTAAAAGTTCCAAATGTCATTAACATGATATTTTATCGCATGTCTATTGTTATGGAAGGCAGTTATGCAATATAGCTCACCCCAGTTATAGATACAGACACCTCATCCCATATGCCAGTGTTCCTATCCCTGTAATCATAGAAATGTGAAGTACTTAGAAACAAAATTATTTTGCTTTGATATATTCTATGAATATATGGTTCATTCAACTAGCAATGGAACATATGGATAGGTTACAATAGGACGAAAACACATTCTTTAATGCAAAAGACACAATAAGAAGTGAATGTACATGGGATTTCCTTTCCTTTATCATGGGAGGATGCATACAGAAGTTCCGGCATCATGTGACTTTCCCTTTTTTTTAATGAGTAAATAATTCATTAAATAGCAGAGGTGCAACCCATTTGCAAGGGAAGTATGCAAGAGATACAACAACAATTATTAATGAAAATTACAAAGGTCAAGCATCTAAATTAGAAATGGAAAACTGTCCTGAAGCTGATATCCACTCACTGTATACACTATATATATGTCTATATTTTGTTCTCCCAGGTCAAACTTAGTTAACAATATTGTGCGTCCCTTAAAATTCTTGACTAGTAAGTCCATCCATGCTCACAGCTAATCTCTAAACTTACCTTCAGCAGTTCACCAGTGCATTGGTCATTTATTGTACCAAGACACCCTTACCTTTGTTCTCATAATTCCTCTTTTTCACTCAAATGCAAAACTGCCATGAATGAGCTGCATAAACTACATAAAAACGCAGTTATCGGAATGGTAAGTTGTGAATGGCTGCCCCCCAATTTTTGATGTGGTGTATATGGAGGAAGAGAAACAATCGGAGTTTTGAGTTATTGATTTGATAGATTCATGTACTATGTATGATTGATTGTACGGTCTTCTATTGTTTACTCCTTGTATAGTTGGGTAACTCAATGTTTTATATCAATAAGAATTGCATTACTTTTCAAAAAGAACAAAAAAACTACAGAGGAATTATTTATATACTAGTGATCCATTTTCAACCGAATAATTCTCCACTGTATAACTGATCTCTCAATGATTTATCACACTGACACTATTCACTAAAAATAAGTTTCAAATATCCATAGACAGTTGCCTGTCTCATTCTGGTTCTGACAGGAAATTTCAAATAATTTCTTATCAATATGCATCTACTGTCTCTCATTTTCCAACACGAAACTAGAGATAACAATATCATTATGGAAAAAAAATTAACCACAATCATTGGGTCATGCCATGCAGTGTTGTGGATCTTATAACAAGTTGGTCAGGCAGGAATTGTATACTCAAAACTAAGTTTCTTTGGAGTATGATCCCTCATTGTCTTATGTGGGTCATATGGAGGGAGACGAATACACATACTTTTGAAGGGGATGAAAGGTTGATTCATAAGTTGAAGCTTTTCTTCCTTCATACATTGTTAGAATGGGCAAATGCTTCGGGTTTTGTTACCTTCATGTCTCTACCTGACATGCTTGATTTTTGTACCTTCATTACTGTTTAGATTTTTTCTTTTTTGTTTCTTAACACACTGCCTGTGTGCCATGATTCTTTTTTGTTTTTCTTTTCGTCCTTTTTCAATTTCAATGAAGTTTATTACTTATCAAAAAAAAAAACCACAATCAAAGGTGACAAACATAGTTACCTTATAGGAGCCATCCAATCCCAACCCTGGACATATTGTGTAGCAACATCTTTTCCAATCTACCATGAAAACACGTTATTGTTAGATTGCATGTCTTCCAAGCATATCAAAATTTAGATTTTTACTTCATCACTCCACTCGCATGGGATCCAAATCATAAGTGTAATTCTAAAATTAAATAATTTATAAATTAAATAGGTTTTGGATTTAGCTATAAACCTCATGGTCACCACCTTGCCCTCCCTTAGGGGGAATTCTCCCAGGATGATCTGGTGGATGAACAAGAACAGCAAGCAAGTTTTGACCATCAGGATGCAAAATATCAGTGACATCAAGAGAATGCCTCCGAAACATCCCCTTTGGCATGACCTTTTTGTGCCCATTTAAATATACTTCTGCAGAATAATTGATTCCACGAAAATTCAGATCCAGGTGCTGATTTCCTGACTGCAAAAGGACAAGCAATTAGACCCTTTTCTCTTTTTTCATTTTTTCCTTTTTGTGTGTGTGTGTGTGTGGGGGGGGGGGGGGGGGGGGGGGGGGTGGTGTTCAAATTTGACACTGAGAAGTAGAAAGGCTTAGGAACTGCCAGCTTCAAGACAAGTTCAATAAATTTCAACACAATTTGAAATGTCAAAACCAGATAACAATTTCCAGAATTTTATCTTTTTTTTTCTTGGTAGGGTACTCATGTACCAAAGAGGATTTGAAACCCCAACCTCACTCACCACCCATACTTATGGGTGTTGGAGGTGCCATTTGGCCCAAATGGCATTGGCAATTTCCAGAAAAATAAAAATTTTCAGACCATCTTTTGGTTAAAATCTGACCCAATAACACTGATCAGCTACCCAAGTACTGACAAATTACAAGAAAATAGTTCACAAAAGGTTGGCAGGAATAGGCACTGTCAAGTTGAATCTATAAGGAATGCAACCAAAGGAAATCTTACAATTTCAAAAAAATTGACGTGAAAATCATTTCAATAAGTATAAAATCTCAAGAACATATTTCATGTTAGTAAATTGCGTACCAGCTTACTCTGAAAAGTTGTAAAAAACCAGAATGTGTAATACTCTCTCCCAGAATCAGCAATATCTATAATTGTCTCATTTTGCAGCCCATAGAAAGGATCAGGAACGACTTTGTTCTCCACCAAAGTTGCCAAAACACTGTCAATCAAATCACCGTTAGCCTTGACTGATTTAAGAATACAACTTTCATTTTCTTTTTCTGCCCCCAAAGTCTCACAATAGCTATAACATAATCGCGAGTATATATAGATACAACACTTGCCAACCTTTATTTCTATGAACAATAGTGAATGTTATTGAAAAATAATTTCTACAAGTATGATCAACAGAGGCATAAGTAGCGGATGTTATAGAACAAAAACTTTACAATTATAATTAATAGAGCCATAAATAAACAATAGACCAGCAGGGAGTGCAAGTAAAATATGACCTCCTAATTCCAAAGTAAATGTTTATGAGGTAACTTGATCAGCTATATCCCATGCTCAACACAGCAAACAGAAGAATAGTACACTGGTCTTTTTTCTTTTTCTTTTTTGAAAAGTAAGAAAGATGTATATTCAAAAAACTACTTTATGCAAAGAAGCACAAAGCATACCGAAGATTACACAAAAAAAAACAAAAACAAAAAAAAACAAAAACAAAAACAAAAAAAAAAACCAAAAAAAAAAAAAACAAAACAAAACAAAAACAAAAACAAAAACAGAGGAAAAAAACTAATTACCAAGAAAAAGAGAGCTAAGGAACAAAGGGGGAGATTCACTAGATGTGAGTCTCCAAGCCCTAGACCAATTAAAAGGGGAACAAGAAAATAGAGCAAGCAACTGGTCATTGGATCTATCTAAGTCCTCAAAAGTCTGCCAGTTGCGTTCCCTCCAAATGCACCACATCAAACACAACGGAGCTAACTTCATGCTTGACAGTTTATGTGTCGAACAACTAATGAACCTCATTCAATTTCTTAAAATCATCTGATTTTCTAATTGTAAAGCAATATGCAATGCTTCACATCTCAAAAATTATCACCATACATTTCATGTTGTGGGTAACCAAACACAAATGACAAAACTAAATAAGTGTAACCAATTCAACCCATTATTTACTTTTTTGTTTCTATTGGCGAGATTTACATAATTTCATGAATTTTAGTGAAATACAAGACCAAATTTTTGCAATTACAACCATCACTAGAATCCATCACTCATAGTTGTCAAATCGTGAATCGTATCGTGAATCGATTTTTGATTTTTTTGTATCATGTATCGTATCAAATCATGTATCGTAAGATACACAAACACCTAATAAAATTATAAAATAATTATAGATATATATATATATATATAAAAAGTATATTCATTATAAATTCAAAATATATTCAACTAATAACCAATTTAATTATTACTTATGTAATAAAATTTGACAAAACTAACTAAATAAATCAAATTAACTTATGTTTATAACATGCACATTCAAACTCAGAAGTAATATATGATATATGAACCAAAATAATAATATCTTTTTATCATCTTGGCTAATCAACTCTATCTAAGTCAATGTTATCATCATGTTTAGCATGTTGCAAAATTATTTTTTCATAGACATTTTCTTTATTATTATCAACATTTGCTTTTTTTTTTTTTTATTCTAATAATTTTTTCTTTATATTTTTTCTTGACATTCTAGCTTTTTAGACTCAAAATAATAATAACAAAATAAAAAATAATTATATTTTCATTTAATACATTATTAATAGCATAGAAAATAAATTTGCACATATGAAAGTGAGTGCTATGAGTATATTCTAAATTTTGCAGGAGAAAGAGAAGGGAGGAAAAAAACTCATGGACTTGCAAATTCATTAGACTCAATTAAGTTTCCCAATAATTTTGTGTTAACAAAGTCTAACAACTTGTTTAAATCAAATAAAATCACAAAATTTTAACAAAAAAAAACCCATTTTAAACCTACATGTCTATGTATTGTACGATACATACGATTCACCGATATGATACAATTCATACAATATACAACTATGTATCGGACGATTTATGAGCACTTACGATATGCCCTTATGATACGAAACTTTTTGTATATGATACGATACGTATCGTACGATACGATACTAACAACTATGCCATCACTGTAAAATTTATGCCAAATATGGTACAAAAGAACTACATGAAAAAAAAAATTAATAAAATAAAAAATAAAATTACTCAAATACACAAATTTGAGACCTAAATCTCAATCAAATTCTTCATATAATTTAATCTTACAAGCACACAGGACTACATTGATACACATGGCTTCACATTTCAAAAATTCCAACAAAACATTTGATTCCTACCCTAGCCAACACATTTTTTTACTCCATCAAAAATTGTGATGAGTAAGGTAGAAACCAAAATGTATTGTTAGAATTTTTGAAATGTCAAGCTGAAATGCATTCTTCCTACCCTACCCAACACATAACTTACAATATCCAATAAGTTCAACCAATCCAACCTATTACTTACATCTTGGTTCTTATATGTAAGATTTACATAATTCCATGCATTTCAATGAAACAGTATACATATAGGATTGGGCTCAATTCCTTTAACATAAGTCACACCACTTAATAACTTATTTATCATGCATGCCAAATTCATATCAATCAGGTGTCATTTAATATCCAATCCATAAACCCATCCATTTACTAATATACGTCACAAAGACCCCTTAAAAAACTATATCTATGAAGAATTTACAAAAATAAACATTTTTTTTTTTTGGTCATCTTGATATTTGATGAGCATGACAGTTAGAAGTACACATAACCCAATACCGGGTTTGACAAAATACTCTACCAATAAAAGGATATTAGGTTTTGTAAGTTGTACAATAATTCAAATTTGGCATAGAGAATCAAACATTTTAACCGGGCGATGCTTGCAAAGCTAGGTTGGATGGTGGCTTTGAACAAAGATAGCCTTTATGTTAAGGTGCTACCGGGTAAATACTCCCATAACTCAGATTGGCTAAAGGGAGGCAAACAAAGAAGGGCCTCGCGGAGATGGAAGGAGATAGAAAGCACAAGAGATATTATTAATAACAGGGCTTGTTATATGGTAGGCGATGTTTTAAGCATCAATGTATGGGAGGATCCATGGATCCCATGGATTGAGAATTTTAAGCCAAAACCTACAAATGGTGATGTTCCTAGAATAACGATGGTGGCGTCAAATCTTTCTGGAACAAACGGGCAGTGATGGAATGAAGGGCTAATCTCAAGATTGTTTGAAGATAAAGCATGTGATGTCAAATGGAAAATTCCTAGGAGATTTCCCAAGCCTGACAAAATGATTTAGCTAGCTATGTGATAGGACCAGGGAGGGGAGTGATAGGATGAGATGGAAGGTAATGAGTAATGGGGAGTTCACTGTGCGATCATTTTATGAGACTTTACAAGGGTCACCTCCTATGCCTTTACCTTGGAAAGCCATATGCAGGTCCAAGACTCTTAGGAGAGTTTCCTTTTTTGCATGGACGGCAGTTTTGTACGCTCAAAATTCACAAGAAATTGAAAATTTTAATGTGGAGAGCTGCTGTGCGGGTATTACCAATGTGGCACAACTTGACACGCCTTTTGGAACTTGAAAACATAACTTGTCTTCTATGCAGTTTAACTCTGGCTGGAATTTTATAGTTGACAACTTTCAGACTGAAAATTTAAGTTGACCCTTCTAAAGAACCATTTGATGCATGTATCCCAGGAGGAGATTTCACCTTTTCACAGCAGTATCAATGGACTTCATATGGAAGCTGCGTAACAGAGTGATCTAATGAAGAATGAATCCACCTGAGAGATATTCCTCATAAAGTGAAGAAGCTATGGGAAACCTATTTAACAATATGTAAAGAGAAACAAGGTCGTAACATATCCCACCACGAAAGAAATGGTGCAAGCGAAAAACTGGATTCTATAAACTCAAATGTGATGCTGCGTAGGGGAATGACAGGGCATGCTAAGCTGTGATTATTAAAAATTGGAATGGGGAAGTGTTAAAATTTATGGTGAAGCAAATAGAAATGTGTAAGCCAAAAGTGGCAGAGGCAGAAACAATTAGATGGGCAACCCAATTAGCTAAGCAAGAAAAATCTCAACAAGGTTATAATTGAGAGTGATGCCAAATTATGCATAGATCCTACAAACAAATTTAAGGCCTAAGCGGGAGTCAGAACCTATCGTTGAAGATGTGAGAGAGCAACCTGTAAGCCTGGGGAATGTGAGATTAGCTGGGTTCAAAAATAAGGCAACAACGTAGTACCTGCTTTTGCAAATTGGGCTCTAAAGACAAAGGCTTTTAGCATTATCCTCTGTAATAGCTTTCCATCTATTTTGTTAAATATCCTCTGCGTAACGTCAACTCTGGTATTTAGTTTTTGGTGCAATGATGGTTTCACCAAAAAATAAAAAAACAACAATTAAAAGTTACACACCAAGTATAACTTGAACCCAATATATATACAAATACCAAACGCCATTTATTTGATTTGATAAACTAATGGCACTCGAGCTAATGACAAATACAGTGATACAAAACTCCAAGAAACCAGTTTTTGCACACACACACAAACCCATATATAAAATCCGTGGCCACTGAGTTCCTACCAAAATTGTTAATGGCCAATGTTTATTTAAAATGTTGATGACTTGGCAAAATCCAATCCATTCATTTCAATTCAAATGGAACCGATAATCAAGATTTAGGAACTCGATCATAATGTAACCAGCTCAAGAAAAAAGAGCGATACCCACATCTGTGGTATACCCAAAAGAACTAGAATTATGCCTCATTGTGGCAATTAATAAAAGGACATATATGCCCGATGTGGAATTCGCCACACACCACCAACACAACACACACTCAATCAATATCGAATCAATTTTGGGAGCATCACACACAAAAATGCTGAGACCTAAACATTCCAATTTTGTTTTTTTGATTAATAATAGTTTCTAAGAGTGACTCATACTTATTTGGATCCCAAAAAAATAAATAAAATTAAAGGAAAATACGATTGAAGAGAGAGAGAGAGAGAGAGTGACTGAGAGAATTTACGTTCCGGGAACGACGGCGTTTAACCAAGGGGAGGTGGGGCCGGAGGGAGGGTGAGTTGTGGTGAGCTGGGTCCCACTCAGGCTAACCTCCGTGGACCTCGCCGCGAGCCACCCCGAGTCGAGCCGAGTCTTCCCTATACTCGCCATTGCGTTCCGTACCGAGTCTTGACTCGCTCAGAAATGAGAGAGAGAGAGAGAGTTCTCAATGTGTTGTAATCTTTTTGAGTCTTTGTATTGTCGGTGCGTGAGCTTGAGAGAGAAGGGTACGGGAAGGGTATTTTTGGTATTTTGAAAGTTTTTGGTGGGGCCGGGTCCTGATTGCCCCACGCGGACTGTCTGCATTTGTTTCATGGCAGGGATCTCCACCTAGCCCTGACATGAAAAAATGGGGAAACCAATATAAAAAGATTAAAGATTTGCTGTAAATTAAATTGTAGTAACCTTTATAAAAATATACGTGTCAATGTCTTAGACAGACACTTACCTAAATTTGTATTTAAATGAAAAACTTATTTATGAAGGTTGAATTTTTTACCAAATTATCACTTGACACGTGTATTTTACAGAAGTTGCTGCAAATCCTTACCCTAATTCTTATATTTGAGTAGTAATTAATTTAATCTATGTTATTTTTAAGTTTCAGTCAATATGATTCTTATCATCAAATAACAAATTTAATTGCACAACCAAACACAAAAAATTACAAATTAAATTTACCAATTTCCAACTCCAGGAAACATAAATTTCAACTTAGCAATTAACAATTAAATTAAAGTCAGATTTGGATTCAGAATGATTGTAAATTGATAATAATATGGATCAAAGTAACTACAAGTTGAAAAAAAAAAAACTTGAATTAGACTATTATTAAAATACCATGATCAAATTGATGGTTAACAAAATGTAATTACCAAATTGCTAATAATCCATGACCCTAAATTGTAGCATCAAAATAATATTTTTGATTGAAAACAACTATATTTCAAATTTATCGCGTCAATGTTTGAACACGTTTAGGTCCAAACGGTGTCGTTTTATGACATCCTGATAGTGCTGGTCGCGCCGCGTGGGATGTGTCCGTTTGTAAGAAGGTGGAGATAATGGAGATTTCCGGTTATGTTGAATGTCTGATCAAATCTATTGGATTCTTACAAAAATTTCAAGCTTGTGTTAAAGCGTTTTTTTTTTTTTTTTTTTTTTTTTGTCTTGATAATTTTGCAGATGAAAATTAGGAATGTTTATCAAATATAGCATGAGAAAGTTCATAAGCACAATAAAATCCAACTATTATTACAACACTGTGTTTATTATTGTTTTATTAAATAATTCTATGATTACAATATTTTTACAAATAATTTATAATAAATCTTAGGTAATAAGTTGTTATTGATTCTAATATGAATTCACCAATAACATCATTTTTTTACTTGTCAATAACAACTTACTATCTAAGATTTGTTATACTTTCTCAAAAAAAATCTAAGATTTGTTATAAAAAGTAGCAATAATTTTTCTATTTTATTACATTTTATCTTGACTTGTCATAGATTGATACATTAGTTTGTTGAGAAAATGCTGTAAGATTTGTTAGATTGAAAACTTATGTATCAATGACTCAACTGATTATTACATATTTGATTTGCAGGGTTAATTTGTCCTTCAATTTTCAAAATTGGACATTATTTCTTTTTAACTACGGGTAATAACTAATAAGTACTTCAACAACTATTCTTTAGAATTTTCATTAAATTTGACAAAAATATCAAAAAAATTCGTGTATATATATATATATATATATATATATAATACAGTGTGTATTAGAAATTTAAATTTTCGTTAAGTTTGACTAAAGTTATAACAATATATAATAATTAAAGAGTGGCCATTACTATGTTTTGAAGTGCACGGTGCATTGCAGGTTGCATTTACACTATAAACTTTCCATAGGCCATTGAAGTTACCTTAATTAGGCTCTCAAACCCAACACAAATTAAATTCAATCACATAGTTATATTAATTAACGCAATATAAATTGTGTTATATTTCTCAAGAACAATTAAATTTAACTAAATATTCTTATTTATTTTTAGGTCAATACAACCTCATGATTAAATTTATTAATGAAATTGTACCCAAATTTTGCACAAGCATAAATTGCCAAATATTTATTTGTGTCCTTAGAGAGTACGAGACACCCAATTACAAGAGCCATATAGGTGATGCATTAACTCCATGCCCATCATGGGATTGATTGATCAGGATTCAGGTCACCAAAAGCTGTAAATTCTGTAGAAAATCAATAAAATCCATTCATTGATTTACCAAAAATGAAATGACAATATATAAGTACGCATGACCATGGTGTAATGTCCCATTCATGATTCACCTATAGCCTATTCATCAAGTCTTACAAACCTGTAACATTGTGGTCCAAAGCTATGATCTTTTTGCAAACTGGAACTGGAAGCCTCCAATATTACAAGAATATTATACCAAATCCCTCTAGAGGGTTACTTTTTTGTTATCCTTGGACAAACTTATGGGTTAAATATATTACTTTTCTTGAAAGCATTCGAGATTCACATAGGTCTTCTTTGTACGTAATAATGATCTTCATTACTTTTGCATTGATTGATCAAAAAAGACATAGCATAGGGTGTGATCATTATCAATGCATTTGGTGGGAAAATGGAGCAAAAGTCAAATTAATAGCCATAAGAGAACCATCAGTCCATCACACATTGAAGAAAAGGGTGTGAAATCTGTCACCACTCACCCCCTTTTAATTAAGACAGAAGTGTGGAACCTAACCTAACTTAATAAAGGGCATTTGAAATGGTCAATGACTGTTTCTCTGTGATTATTATTTCGTCCCCTAGCTTCCAATAGGAGATAGGAGTAAGCAAACCATAAATACTAGTACAATATGTTGTTTTCATCTCCATATCTATTACATTTATGTTTTAGAATGTGTTTACTGTTTAGGTCACATTATTTAAATAGATCTGTTTTGTTTAAAAAATACAATTGAATAAAAATAATGTCCATTCTATTCCCTTATTTGAGAGTATAGTAAGAATTGATGAAATATAGTGTATATATATATAGGCAAAGGTTTTTTTTCAAAAAAAGAATGCAAAACTCAGAGAAAGTTCAATTAGAATGTGAAATTAGAATCTAATTTTGCGCCATGTGTCTAAATTTATGTGGAAACTATACCATAATTATCTACTTAAGTTTGTACCATGTGTTCACTTAAGTTTTTTAATTTTTGTGCTAAGTGAATTAATGAGTGCAAAATACTAATAATTTAATATTAATGAACAATGAAATAAATAAATAATTCCAATCACATATACTCAATAAAAATTACCACACAACAAAGATCACCACACATTCTATCTTATTAAAAATTAGGAAAAAAAATGATCATAAGTTATATTAAATTTAGGTAAGAATTTTAATATGTGACTAATAATGTTTATTTTTTAAAAATAATTCAACTAACTATTTTATATTTTTATGATAAAAAAATGTATTTAATTTTAAATGTATTTATACATATGCATGTGTTACATGCTATTTTTTTAATAATTTGACTAATTATTTATATTTTTATGATAAAAAAATGTGTTTAATTTTAAATGTATCTATACTTATGCATGTGCTACATGCTATTTTTTTAATAATTTGACTAATTATTTATATTTTTATAATAAAAATCGTGTTTAATTTTAAATGCATCTATGCATTCACATTCCTAAATAAACTTACTATCCACATACATAGATCATTAAAAAAGATTTTAATGACAGATATTGGTGGGCCCATGTGTCAGGTGGTAGGATAATCTAAAAATGTTAAAATGCAAAACTTACTTTCTAAGTTTTTTTAAAATTCATTTTAGTTCTCTAACTTCGCTTTCTTTTTAGTCCTCTAAGTTTCAGATTTATTCAATTAAGGCATTTTCATCAATTTTTGTTAAAAATTTTTGAAAAATACTTTTTAATCATTAAATGATTTATTTTTAATTTAAAACTTTTGAAGAAAAAATTAAAAAAAGAAAAGAAAATTAACCACAATATATAACAAAAGTTGATGGAAAAACCATAATTGAATAAACTTAAAAGTTAGAGGATTGAAATGAACTAAAGTAAATTTAGAAGACTGAAATGAATTTTGAAAAAATATAAAGGGTGAGTTTTGCATTTTAGCCATTTTTAAATGTGATAAAATTTTGTTATTTCTTTAGCTTTTTTATGTAATGCATAGAATATTTAACAAAATATTAAAAAATATATATCTCTTTTATGATTGTCTAAATTTAAAATTTGATAATAATTGTAATTATTCATAGACATTTATTTAGTATGATTGTGTTTGGATGTGGACTATTTATTCTACCATTATTAAAAGCAAATTTGGGTGATAAAATTCTAATGAGTAATTCAAATATATAATATAATTTAAAATCAATTATGATATGTCAAGAATGTATTGGCCCCTTGTGATAAATTAACAAATTAATTGGTCAAGTTAATTAATTAATTTAATTAGCAAGCAATACGCATGGTAGCACAAACAAATTACCAATTAACTAAATGCAGCGGAAATTAAATTGACATGGTGATTTGTTTACAAATGGAGAAAACCTACACGACAAAAATTTCACCAGGTGATTTTAAGGTCACCACTCCCGATAATTCACCATTATCACAACAAGTGGTTACAAGTAAAGGAATCTCAGTACCTTATACCAACCTACAATTGAAACTTTACCCCAATACCCAATTGGACTTGTTCTATAGTGACAATCTCTCATTTTAATGCATGGCTCCCAGTATATAACTAACCAATAGATGCGCGGATCTTAGTACGCGACTTAATCACCAACTTGAGAAAGATGTTGACTGCAAAGTTTTTCAGTTCATCACACAATGAAGATCACGAAACTTCTTGGTCACAAAACCTAACGGTGTACAAACAAAGCAGTTTCTTCAAGAGAAAGATAAACTAGGGCAAATTTTGTTTCTGATCACAATTTGCATGAACAAAACTTTGCTTCACACTTGCGCAACCTTTGACGACTCTTAAAATAATATTTATATATGTTTAGGGTTGTGAGAAAAGAAATGCCAAACATATACATACAGATTGGATGAAAATCAGCTCCAAAAAATTGAATTCCATAAACCTCGATAGATACCCTATTTGTCGAACAACTGTCGAGTATCGGGCTAAAACAGCTTTTTAAACCTTGATAGATACTAGCTATCGAGATTTAAAATCCAACACTTCTCCACTTGATTTTTGGACAGATTTGCATGGTTTTAACACCAGAACTTGAAACCTTGTTCCTTGAAGTATTAAACACATCCTAGATTTACCCAATTACAAGTAAAATGCGTTTTGTCAAAAGATTAGCCAATTCTAAATTGACATATGTTCCTAATATCAAATCACATATGTCCTAACAAATTAAATTTATAATATAAAGAATCAAAGAAGTTTACTTTTAGTTAACCTCATGATAGTTTGCCGCGTAAGTTATATATATATATATATATATATATTAATTGAGTCTAAATTGTTTTTTATATTTAAAACATCAATTATAATTTTGACACATCAGTTTCTCAAAAAAAAAAAAAAAAAAAATTTTGACACATCAATTTTTTTTTTAAAATAATATAATAGATAGTTTCATATACAAACATAAGTTACACACTCATAAAGGCCTTGTTTTACAAGGATAGGACATCGAGCACAACTAGTGCACAAACCAAAGCACTTACGAGACCATTAGAGCACAAACCATAGCACTCGTGAGATCATTAGAGTTAAATTCGTATATAAGAGTAGTTTGTAATCAAATAGTCTTTTATGTCTATAGAAGAATTTTTGATTGTAAGTTAGATTTCCTTGTAGTCATATTCTCATTTCAATCAAGTATCTAAGTTTGATGCAATTAGTAGTTCTTAGTTTAAGTTTGATCAAATTAATTGTTTACTTTGAGGCAATTTAGTGTTAGACTAATCAAGCAGACTTGAATCATATTTTTCCTACACCTTACTTCAATTTGAGATGGTACGCTCTACTTCTAGATGATTTACTTCACCCTGTTTAATTTCGAAATGATGCACTTTGATTCAATTCAATTGGAATAGATTGGTAACTTTAAGCAAGTAATTTGTAACTTGGTCAATTAGGATTTTTCATGCTCATTTGCAACTAGCACATTTCACAAAAAGTCCTATTAAATTAGCTATTTTTGAACCCCAATCCCTAATATTCACTTTGAGCTAGCAACAAAATATTGAAAATTCATCTCAAGGAACCTGAAAAGGCAATTAAGGGACCAATACTAATGTAAAAATTGATTCCTAACCAAACATTTACAAAATAAGTAATGAAGGTGTAAGAAAAAAGAATTACAATACATTTTGCATTTTATTAGACAAAAGTAGACCCTAATCAAAACAAAATTGCAAGGAATAGGCAATTATTTGTTAGATTGGTAAATAGTGGAGGAGGGAATGGAGTTTGAAGAACCGATGATCATGGAGTACCACAACAAATACCATTATTGCACTAGCATCAGACACACCAAACACAAAAAATGACCTTCATAAGATGTATCAAATGCTTGCTACATCAACATTCTAATAATAGCAGTGAACGAGCAAGAATACTATTAATATTTTGGGTATTTTTTTTATTCATACTTGTTCTCTCTCTCTTATGTCAATTATGTGATGGTTGGGCATTACTCAAACTTTCTCTCTCTTATATGATTGTGGGAACTTGGGAACTATAAAAAAAAGGGTAAAAAGAAATAAATAAATAAATAATTTAAATAAAGTGATTAAAGTATAGAAAATGTGATGTAAAGAATATAATAAAATGATGTATTAAAATAGCTAAAATAAATTTTTAATGTGTGCTTTTTTTTTTAGTGAATTTAATAGTAAGTAGTAAATATATAGCCTAATAGTGAACAAAGAAATGTAGAAAAAAAAAAGCATTTTCATTTTTCAGGAGAATCGATTTTATTAGATTTGTTGATTTTTTTTTTTGAATCATTTTAGATATTTTTTTATATAGAATTTCAACTTATGACGTCCGTTTTTTTAATGATTTTGTTCCTTATCATCAAATTAAAACACCAAACACAGCACAACGGTATGAACTAAATTACTAGATTCTCCTTGATGGATAAGCTAATAAATAGTCTTATCTTTAACAAAAGTGAAGCCTATCTTTATAAATTGTCATCCTCATCAATCATCATATGATATATAATTTTATATATCATCTAAATAATCACATTATAAAAAAGCGTGCCTTTTCCACTTTCTGATATTTTTTTTATTATATATTTTTATTTATTTATTAAATTCTGATAAGTTTTTGTAACGTAAAGCAAACGACACACAGACAAGATAGACCAACTTTCCCACCAATAATTTCTTTTTTTCTCTCTTCTTTCTCTTTCTCTGAGAAAATTCTTTCTTTCTCGAACATTTTCCCGAGAAAATGTTGGAATCACAAGCCCACCGTCGCCTCCATGCAATTCAATGCCACCTCCTCCCTTCCTCCACCGCCTCCTCCGACGACTCTTCCTCTCACGTTCAACCAAACCTCACTGCTGCTGAGTTCTTTCACGGTTCTCTCTCTGTCTCTCTCTACCTGTATGTATGTATGTTTGTGTGTGTAGGAGTTTGATAAGCATAACAACCAATTGAAGTATGGAAGCTCTGAATATAGATGATGTTGTAGCTTTGTAAGTTTTGAGTTTTGGAGCTATGTGAGTTGTTGTGATGCTTAGGCCACGTTTGGTCCGTAGCTCGAGATTAACGGATTCTCGTGATTTTTTTTTTTCCCGAAAAAATAAAATCCTGAAAAATCGCGAAAGCAATGAAATGCTGTCGTTTTGGGCGTTCTGTTCTTCCATGCGTTTTTGTTTTCTTAATAAAGCGTTACAATTAAAAAATTAAAAAAAAAACTTTTTTTTTTTTTTTTGGGCTGAAAAATTAAAATAAAAAGATAATGATCATCTCGTTTGCTTCTATGTGATGTATATAAGAAAAAAGTTAACGAATGCTCAAAGCCCTTTTTAAGAATCTTTTTATAGAAAAAGAAAAAGCAATTGACTTTTTTGACACCGTTTTATATATTTTTATTAAAGTGGTCAAAACCTTCCTAAAATAGTAAAATGGTCTATTATCAAATATTTTAAGGCATTTGTTAACGGGACCCAAATATATATATGTTTGCTATTGCATGCTCACCATACACGCACTTACACATGGACTGAAATTATATTTTAAGACATGACCTAAGTTGAATTTTAACTATTAACTTAAATCGTGTTTTAAAACATGATTTTAAAAAAGAGCGCGTAGGTGTGCAAATAGGAAGTGTGTAATAAGATTACGCACTGCCACATTGACAGAAATTATCTTTTTAGACATGACCTAAGTTGAATTTTAACTATTAACTGAAATCGTGTTTTAAAACACGATTTCAAAAAAGAGTGCATATTGGGTGTGTAATAGCAAGTGTGTATTAAGATTTATTGATATATAATTACAGTGGATTCGAACCCTGATTACAATTGGCTTTTAAAATTTTATTTATTTATTTGGTGTTCTTTGTATTAATGCATGCTCTTGTATCAAAATGTTGGGTTTGACCTTTTGAGCAGGCCAGGGGTACAGTGTAGTTCTACCAGAAAAATTGCAAACAGGAAAATGGAATGTGTATAGGTAATGCTTGTTTCTATTTTTCACTTCCATTAGCTTCATTTCATGTAGCTAACTATTTTCACTTTATTTTTGTTCTGACAATGTGAGGACTTTGTTATTCATTGGTGGCAGATCAGTGCGTTCTCCTTTGGAGCTTGTAACTAGATTTGCCGACCATCCTGAAATTGGGACTTTGCATGATAACTTTGTGTGAGTGTTCTTACTCTCTTGCTAGTAAATACAATGTGCTTGTTGCTGTTTGCTCATTTTGCTTTTGTAATTACAACTGTATGTACGCTTAGAGATTTTCGCCTGAATTTACTGTAAAACAAGAGAACATTGTGAATACAGGCATGCTGTTGAATCTTTCCGTGATTACAAGTACCTGGGTACACGAATTCGGGAAGATGGTACGGTTGGAGAGTAAGTTATCAATTACTCAAGCATGTAGATCAATTTGATTGTACATTATTAGTGTTCTCCACGTAAGATTGTGTGGCATGTTCCTGACAAATGAAGGTACAAATGGATGACATATGGCGAAGCGGGGACTGCTTGCAAAGCAATTGGTTCTGGCCTTCAGTATCATGGGTTTCAAAAGGTGACTAACTTGTAGAGCACTTTAGATTCTTGGTTTTTAAGGACCCCATTTTTATTGAACATATTTTGAATAAGCTCATAACTCCTGTTCTTGTGTCTGGTATTTAGCCTGCATATAAACTTCAATTTATGTTAGGGACCTGCATACCCAGCTAGAAATTGTCATATCGTGAAATATTTTATAACTGTAAATATGATTCCATTGTCTGGTCTCTCATGGAACAGGGAGCTTCCATTGGACTTTATTTTATAAACAGACCAGAGTGGCTGATTGTGGATCTTGCCTGTTCATCATATTCATATATCTCGGTTCCCCTGTATGACACTCTTGGTGAGTATCTATAAGTCCGGATGTATCTTTCCTAATCTATGAGCCCTGTTCTGACTTCTGACTGTGTAATTTCTAGTGCAGGCCCAGATGCAGTTCAGTATGTTGTGAATCATGCTGATATACAGGCTATTTTTTGTGTCCCACAGACTTTGAACACTGTGAGTTTGATCTTTTCTTCTTTTAAGCTGCGTACATTAGGTTGTGCTTAGCTAAAGATGAGTGCTTAAATTGGTGTGTATTGCTGCTAGCTGAGAAGGAATTCTAATACATTTCAGCATGTTTCTAAGCTTCACAAGTAAAAAGATAATGATGGGAATGTAAAGTGGGGAAGATGTGAATTGTTGTAGATTTTTTCTTATTTGAACCAAATCAATGCCTTATAATAACATTTCTTTACAATTTTCAGCATAAGGACCTTACCCCAAAAAAATGGAATTCCAGTTGAAAATGCTGAGTCAGTGATTTGGATTTTAGGTTACTCATTACAAATAGATTGCTTAATGCTTCAGGTTTAGTTCACATGTGTAATTTTTTTTTTCCTGTTTTAAGAAGCATGATGTCTTTTTTCTGTTTAAGATCTATTTCAGTATTTTTTGTCAAAAATTTAGCTGCTAGTATACCTTATAACCCTAAAACAGAGTTGTTCCTGCTATTTTGAAGTTCCATCACCAGTCCTTGCTTATAAGCTTCGGTGATCTAGTTGAAAGTGGATTCCCTAACCACTTTCATGTTGCTTCTTGTCCTTAATCGAATCTCAATTCTACATTTCTTTGACATTTTTTAATCACTGATAAAATAAATTTTGATTCCCAATTTGCAAATGTATCTTATCCCTTTTCCTGGAACTTGCAGTTGTTGAGCTTCCTATCTGGGATTCCATCTGTACGTCTTATAGTGGTGTGTACTTCTCAAATCTCTTTGCAGTATTCTTGTTGAAGTCAAAACAGTGCTTGATCCTTGTAACCCAGTTTTCTTATATTTTTTCCCTGCATCCATGATGACATAGGTAGTGGGAGGTGTAGACGAATATTTGCCTTCTCTTCCTTCTGGATCTGGAGTGAAGCTTGTCTCATATTTGAAACTAATCGGTCAGGTAAGATTGGAATTTTCCCTCTTATTTTCTTCTAAGAATGACATTCTGATCACATCAATACACTCATAGCCTGACCAAAGGAAAACATAGATATATAAGGGATTATTGGTAGGGTACTAGACATTCTGATCATATTAATATACTCATAGCCTGGTCATGACGTGCTTAGAATTCATTTGAATCACATAATTTTGGGATTATTGGATTGTAAGCCCAAACCATGGAAAATGCCAATGTAGCCATTTATTCACTTGGATACTCCATGTAGTAAAAGTTGAACACAACTAAATTGGTAGGGTACTAGCCTTTTTGGTTTCGATGTACCACATTCAAATTGTCTGCTTCATGCACGCAGTGTCTCTTTATATTTTTCAATTCTGTTGATTTGAATTTTTTGTTATAAAATTTTCAGATGTTCTGACTATCCTTTTGATGTTCTTAGAATGATTATATGTAAGCAAAATACTATAACCTGATTAGTTTTTACCTCCATTCACAAACCTGATTAGTTTTTTACTCCATTCACAATCCATAACTGGTCTTGTGGATCATTGATCTCAAATGCAAAATTGATATCTTAATTTCTTTCTTTTTGTGGGAGTGAATATTTATGTGAAGGAGTTTATATTTTTCCATCACCTTACAGATGATTTTCTTTTAGGGCCGCAGTAGTCTGCAGCCTTTTTGCCCTCCTAAACCTGAAGATGTTGCAACCATATGCTACACGAGTGGTACTACTGGAACACCAAAGGTAGTGAACTTGTGTATGAATGTTAACTCTCAACTGTGGCTATTTTTGCTACCTACATTTTTAACCATGTGCTAAGTAATATAGAATTATGGTTCAATTTTTTATTTTCTCCTCTTGGAAAGGGAGTCGTATTGACACATGGAAACCTGATTGCGAGTGCTGCTGGTTTTTGTCGCGCAATCAAGTTCAATTCCTCTGATGTGTGAGTGCCATAATTTCTTATAGAATATGAAGTCAATTTGAAAGTCATTTCAATTTTTTTTTTAATCTTGAAATATTATTTTTATTTAATAATATCCTACTTTTCACAGTTACTTCTCGTATCTTCCTTTGGCACACATCTATGAACGAACAAACCAATTTATCTTAGTGTACTACGGTGGTGCTGTTGGTTTCTACCAAGGGGTATGTGGTACATTTGAATATCGAATCTTTAGTAACTCGAGGTTGAAAACCTTGAGCATAAATGTCAGTTAAATTACACACTGTATATGTCATACAAATGGAGGGAACTAGGAACTAAATAATGTTTTTATGCTTGTACCTTTTTCCCATAACATGGGTTCAGCATGTTATTTTGGCATTCTAGTCTGTCAAAACTCAAAAGAGTAAATATATGAACTACATAATACAATAGGCGAAATTCTGGCATTTCACAAATGCTATTGCATTTTTTCATATATTCCTGTTTATTGTTTGACTGAACTGTCATATTTAAAGTCTGGCATTTCACAATACAAAGTGATAAGTTTTTAAGGTTTAATTTTTCTAAACATTGAGTTGATGAGACTCCTATTGCATTACATACCAAAAAAAAAAAAGAAGAAAAAAGACTTCAGGATTCTAGTATTCAAGCTAGTGTTGGTCCTGGCCATTGACACTCAATTTCTACTGTATTCCATACGACAATAGCTTTAGTTCCTGAGTTAGTATAAAACCTTAGTACTTTTGGTGCAGCTTTTAACAAAACTTGCTATTGTGGTTTTAGTTCTTATGAACATGCAAGTATTCAATGTTTAAATTTTCACATTAACCAGACATATTGGCAATTCATTTAGAAATACACTATTTAAATATAGCACAACAGTAAGGGAGTGTAATGTGGCTCAGATGGTTATAAAATTTGATTAACTGTCAAAACAGCAAGTATTCAGTGCTTTATAAATGTTGATCCACAGTATACAGCAAGTTCCTTGGTGTTGCACGTTTTTGGTTTTTTAACAGGTTTAAATAATGTTCGTGTTATTTCTTTATTCCAGTTCACGTATAACTGTGTCCTTGTTTTCAGGACAATTTGAAATTGATGGATGACTTGGCTGCTCTCAGACCAACAATATTTTGCAGTGTTCCTCGATTGTATAATCGAATATATGATGGGTAATCATGGCTAATGGCTGGGTGCTGCTTAAACTTCTCATTTGCTTGCTATTTGCATTGTAACTGCAGGCCTAATTCAGTTTATTGTAATAGAATTACAAATGCTGTAGCAAATTCTGGAAAGCTAAGGGAGGGACTATTTAGAGCTGCCTACAACTCAAAGAAGCAAGCCATAATGAGTGGTATTGGTGCTCATAACTACACCCTTTTCATATTATAGCATAATCTTCTTATTAAGTCCCATGCCCTCCATTATCATAAAATACAAGAACAACGTAGAGTTCACATGATGAAAGAAATAAATTGTAATGATTTCAGGCCGGAATCCATCACCAATGTGGGACAGGTTAGTATTCAATAAAATAAAGGAAAAGCTTGGAGGACGGATCCGTTTTCTGGGATCGGGTGCTTCACCATTGTCTCCAGATATCATGGACTTTTTGAGGGTGTAAGTTGAAGAATGCACTATAGAATGTAGAATGGTTGTCTGTTTGAATGTTAATAAGGACTGATGTCTCCACAAATAACAGGTGCTTTGGCTGTCAAGTACTTGAAGGATATGGCATGACCGAGACTTCTTGTGTCATAAGCATAATGGATGTGGGTGACAATTTATCTGGTCATGTTGGGTCCCCTAGTCCTGCCTGTGGTAAGTTCTTGACTCATTGCATTGAAGATAATCAAAGAAAATTATGGTGCAATCACGCTTGATTGGATTTTGGTTTCTAGTTACCAGATTCAGATTCTCCTTTGTCAGTATGTTTGCATTCCTTTGTGCTTAGCTGTATTTTCCTTTTTTCGGTTTCAGAAATAAAACTTGTGGATGTTCCTGAAATGAACTACACCTCCGAAGATCAGCCTCATCCTCGTGGTGAGATCTGTGTGAGGGGTCCGATTGTGTTTCAAGGCTACTACAAAAATGAAGTCCAAACGTACTCTTCTTGCATACATTACTATTTTATGGAACTAAAATATATTATTATTTGAATCTACCTGACTGTAAAGTTGATTGGACAGGAGTGAAGTCATTGATAATGATGGATGGCTGCATACAGGAGACATTGGGTCATGGTTACCTGGAGGCCGCCTTAAGATTATTGATAGGTAGTGTTTTAATAATTTTTATCATGATATTTAAAAGAATTGATATTGGCACAGCTTGGTTTTTTGTTCAAAAATAAATAGCATTGCTTATAGTGCTCTTAAACATTTAAATTGCAATGTAAAGTCAAGAACTATTATCTCTGAGATTTGGAGTTTGCTAGTTGAACTGTCAATTTTCTAAGTTCTAACTACATTGTGGATCATTTTCCATGAAAGATGAATATGTATAACTTTACAGGGAAAGATATGGCATTTGGCTGTGCACTTAATTAATTTTGTATGGGATGGTCAAAAGCAATAGTAAAACATTTTTTCTTTTACCTAAATAAAAATCAATCTATTGTCATGCTCACTGTCAGAAAATACCCTCCGGTGCATGTGATGCATGCTAAATATCACATTATTAGTTCACATTATCCATAAGCTCACAGAATAAATTTTGAAATTTCATGATGAGGATAACCATGTGGATAGTCCAGTTTCTCACTCAATAACAATTGACATATTAGCACTCATGGCAAGCATGGGGAGAATATGTAGTTTTAAGTCCAACTGCATGCTTGCAAAATGTGCCTGATACAAAAGATGTTAGGGGAGAGGGAATTTAAGATTTTTTTTTTTTTTTTTTTTTTTTTTTGGCATCAGTAATAAGCTAACTTGCCTCTGTATATCCTGTATGTGGTAACAGGACTGTAAATACATACTGTTAGATACGAGAAAGTATCTCCTAAGCCTGCTCTATGATGAATAAGATAATTTTTGGGTAGATACAGGGTAACTTGTGGATAAATTATTGGGCTCTGTCTTTGTCTGTCTCATTGCAGCAAGTTTAAACCATCAGAAAAATAATTCCTTTTTTTGGGTGTCTTCTGACTGGAAATCATTTTATTGAAATATGACAATTGAATAAAATCTGAAATTTGTATGATCTTATTGAATTTCTGTTGTCAACTCATAACAGGAAAAAGAACATATTTAAGTTGGCACAGGGTGAGTACATAGCACCAGAGAAGATTGAGAATGTATATACCAAGTGCAAATTTGTTTCTCAATGTTTCATATATGGTAAGGAAATGGAAGTTATTCTGTATATCGAATTCCCCTGCTAGTCAATGCTGACTGCTTAATTTGTTCTTAGGCAATAGCTTGAACTCGAGTCTAGTAGCTGTAGTTGCAGTGGATCCAGATGTAATGGAAGCTTGGGCTGCGTCTGAAGGCATCAAGGTGGTTGACTCCACAAAATTTAATCTTTTGCTGTTTTTTGAATCATATAGGTCTTGAATAAGACATTCTTGTTTGAAACAGTTCTCTTTTCAAGGCCATTTAGAAATCAACATATGGTTTCGTCTCTTTTTGTCATTAACCATTATGCACAGCATAAACCATATTATATTGTTGAACCATAAGTTCTTGTTAGCATCAATTTTTAGTTTGTTTAGAAAACTTGTTTCAAGGTTTGCAAGACCCATTCATACAATTTTGATTAGGTAAAGTTGTCCACCAATTTCAATGGGTATTTTTTGCATTTTGTAGTGCAAGGAATTTTTAACTGTCTTTTTATTCTTACAAGAAGCTGAGTTGAGTTGGTGTGAGTGCTTGAATGTGATTGGAGGCACATTCTTCAATGATGATTATTTATGTACTCTGCCTAGAGTCATTATGGTTCCATATGAGGCATCAATGGACAATGAAGGAATGTTTTACTTTTTTCCTTGTTCTTTCTACCAATCTTTTCAAATTCCATATTTCTGCAGTATGAAAATCTAGAACAATTGTGCAATGATCCCAGAGCGAGAGCTGCAGTTCTTGCTGAAATGGATGCTGTTGGAATGGAAGCCCAGGTAATTTTGAAGATAAACTATTAAACTATTTAGCTTCTATAGTAGTCCTTAGTTTTGAAGCTTCTGTTATAACTGCAGTTGAGAGGTTTCGAATTTGCAAAAGCTGTAACTTTAGTGCTTGAACCATTCACCTTGGAGAATGGCCTTCTCACTCCAACATTCAAGGTATGCAGATTATTCTTTTTCCTCTTAGACCATAGGCCCCATAACGCTAATGCACCATTTAAATGTCAAAAGACGAAAGGAAAGTGGATTGGACTGGTTTCTTAGCCACCTGTTTTCACTCAAAACAAAGCATTGTTGAGAATGTATTGACTTGAATTATGTTGCAGATCAAGAGGCCTCAGGCAAAAGCATACTTTGCCAAAGTAATATCAGACATGTATGCTGAGCTTTCTAAATCAGATCCAAAACCGCAGAAAATGTGATGACAAGAAGTTCATGTAAGCAGCACGCAGAGACGTGGCATATGTACCTAAGAGAAGTTTACAGTTTAGTAAATAGACCTTACAAACTGATGTATTAATTTTTTAACATAAAACAAAATAAGTAATCTAGGAATTTATTTATTATATTGTTGATGTGACACTTATTATATTCATTGTCATGTCAATTTGTGAGACATTTTTTAATAAAATTGATATTAATAGTAGCTTTAGAATTTTCTATTTACCTAATAATCCCAAAAGTCTGAGTGTTTGTGGCTTTTATCTTGAATGAATAAGATCTCTATTCCTTGTTTTGTTTTTAACTAGGCTTCATAGGTAACTCTACTTTTTGCCCAATAGGGGCTCAAACATTTTTGGTCTGGAAAACCTGCAAAATTTCTGTGACGAAGTTGATTTATTTATTTGCTTATTTATTTAGGGTGTGTTCTGAAATGCTGTTCGATAAATAAGAAACCTTAAGTTAAAATGCTTTGTTTACTAAGGGGATGGCACGTAGGAAATAAACTTGTATAGAAAATGACTAATTGAAAAGAGAGATTCTGACAGAAGAATATAGATAGAACAAGAGCTGCAAAAGGCAATGAGAAACAAGTTATTTGAGAGGAATATAATTAGGGACTTGAGGGTTTTTTAATGATGCTCTCCTGGCTAAACAAGGCTGGTGTCTCCTTGTTTTATTGCATCTTTAAAGCCAAATATTTCCCTCGGTCTTCTTTTTTTTTTTTTCTTTTTCTTTTTGGGGGAGGCCATCCTTTATTCCTTTGTCTGAAAAAGCATTTAATCTAGTGGGTCTTCGAGTATCAAATGAAGTTGTGGTCACAAGATTTGTTGCCAGGAACCAGTGGGGCACAGTGGTTTCTGCAAGAAGTAAAGCAGTGGTGGGGAAAGGTAATAATGAATTCACAGAGAGTTTGTTTTTTAATGTGGCAAACAATGTGTAGTGCAAGCCATCAAAGCTACTAGGGTCCTACCCCCCAATTATTCTGATCTGGCACTCCTAGTGGACGATATTCGGCTCATTTTGTTCACACTTTGGTGCTTCATCTTTTGCTTTTGTTGATCATGGTGCCAACAGAGCTGCTTTCTGTTATGGCAAATAGGAAAAAATTGCCAAACAGACCATTTTTAGGAAAAAATTAGGTGTGTGTGGCACGTGTTCAAAGTTATTTAGTAAGTTAGACTGTTTTTGAAAGTCGAGTTTGGCAAACTCGACTTTGGGCTTGGAAAACGCACACTATAGTGGCGTTTTTTAGTTGCTATAGCAGCGTTTATAGAAAACGCCACTAAAAAAAACGCCACTATTGTGTCTATAATCCAACCCAAAGTCGAGTTTGTCAAACTTGACTTTCAAAAACAGTCTAACTAACTAAATAAGTTTGGATGCGTGCTGTCCGGCTAAAATTTTTCAGAATTTTCATTGTTTGGCAAATTTTGCCTGGCAAATATGGCGAAGGTAGAGGAGGAAGTATGGCTCGAATGCCCTTCTTTCTTTGGTCCATGTCTTACACAATGTAACCTTTTAAAATTGAGAGAGAGAGAGAGAGAGAGAGAGAGTTACAATTCACTCAATTGTGGATTTGTCCATCACAGTTCTTTCTACAAAGTTCCAATGTTACATTTGACCCCTAAGATTTTAAATTCCGTCTAAAGTATCTTTATTGATTTTATTTTAATCCAAACTCTAGGGGTCAAAATATAGTAATTGAAAATTCCTGTAGGCTTATGTTGTTATTGAATCAATCCAGTCGGGGAATTTATTTGTCCAACAAATGCAAAGCAAAATTTGTTAATTTGGGCAGAACCTTATCAATTTCATTAGAATCCAAATCTTTGAGTCAAATGTATCAATTGAAAGTTTGTGGACTATATTGAGACTGGCCAACTCATGAGGCTAAGCTCTAGTTCTCACACCAATTATGGGACCTGCAATCTCCCTTGTAAACGGTGAATACCAAAAGGGTGAACAGCGAATCCCTAAATTTTTAATCTGAGTTAAAAACTCTTGATGACTATGGGCAAAGTACTTTCCCAACCGGTTTTTAACTTCCAGAAAACCTAAGTTGAGAAAGTTGCGCTGCCTCCTGAGAGTCAGAGACAATAAACTGATTTCTATGGGAGCACATTGGACCCATCATGAGTGCTCACATGTTAGAGCCATGAAAGGTAAAAACCCACTAGAGTTGATATCACAATGGTGGAGTTGCAGCACAGAAAGCAGTGGAAAATCCTTATTCCCATGACTATAAGGAACATAATGATGAGAAGCATTAGACATGAAGATGGGGATAGAATAAAAAAGGTCTACTAAATCTTAAATAGGCCCTAACTTTGGCAAGTATAAATTAAAACCTTTGAATACCATCAACAATTCTAAAACAGCAATTGAATGAAATTTCATCTTGAGAATAATCTCAGTAGTTTTTTATTTAAAAAAAAAAAAAAAAAGAAACTAATCCCTACAGTGTATGTACTGTACAAGTTATAATCTTTTTAAACAATGTTTGGTTTCTACATTACATGTATAAAGGAAAATATGAAAGAAAACTCTTCAATTATTAAAGAACAACAAAGAACAAAGCTAAGCTTAACATCACTGTTTGACAAGTGGCCGTGTGTTGTTCCAAAGCCATTGACGAGCACAACCATCCAGCAGCGGTGACACCTGTGACATTTCTAGGTTAGTTAACAGAAATTCAACACATGAAGCAGGTAAGACAGATTGACTGATTATGCATATGTGTGTGCAGAACTCAAGTACTTGCGAGATAAGATAAAACAATGATTCTATTCCACCTTTTGAAATGAAAAAAAATATGGGAGTTCTAAAACATGTTTTCATATTATCATTCTAAACCAGTGACATGATATTCATGTGTCTGCAAAATTTGGCTTATATGATTTTCTCTACTGACTGAAAAGTAAGGTGTAAAACACCAAATTAAATCCAGTACGCTAAATACAACAGGGTACAATAAAAATAGATGTTTTCTCCGTGACTCACACGAAACCTACTTTGAATTTCAATAGCTATGAGAAACATGGATCTTTATAAAAACATATTTCAGTAGTTTGTCACCATGAGTCCAAACTTCTATATACCAAATAAAAGTACATAGAGATCAAAATAGTTTCTAGATGTGGAATATAACCTTTTCCCACACTTGTGAATGGTAGTCATTGAGCCAATCAACTTCCACAGCAGAGAGCAAAGATAAGTCAATCAATTTACTCTGCATGATGAAAATAGCAAATCAGTAAGCTTATAAAAAAGAAAAAAAAAATCTCTATTACAATCTTGTTTTAGACAGACAATTCAAGTTGCAACGGAAATCAATAACTCAAAAGTAGATGGTACAAAATAATATAATCCACAGAGGACATTCTTATCCATGTAGCCACTTTTTTTTTTCCTGCCTCTCATATATTGAATTAAGAAACACTACAAAGGACTCAGCTTTGGACCTCTTGTAAGATGCAACATGAAATTATTTCATGATCCATGTTTACAATTGACAATTTTGAAAATAACACAGATTGTCAATTCTTTCCGTTTATTTAATTAAGTGCCACTTGTCCATTTTGGATGTTGATTAGAATGATGGCAGAATATCATGACCATAGAAACATCACACTCAGTTCTAGCACTCTTTCTTTAAATAATATTCTATTTATGCTTACCTCGAAGGGGAAAGAAGAACATTATAAGTCAGTAGAATTTTAAGAAAATAATCTGAAAGTTTCTATGTGATTGTCAAATATATCGCCCCACCCCCCCCCCCCCCCAAACAACACACAAAAAAAAAACACCAAAGATGAAGTTTCCAAGCATAAAGTATTGAGAAGTATGTCTAAAATAGGTTACAGGAATCTCTAAATATGTGTGTGTGTGAGAGAGTCCCTCTCTCTTATATATATATATATATATATATATATATTAGAGTATCTCTCTTTGACTAATGCATCCATTTAACCATGACTAAGTTCCTCCAATGGCAAGAATATTAGTGTTGCCACCTAACCTATTTTGAAGCCCACTAGAGCAACAGAGCTCAGTATGTGTGAGCATGATGTAATGTAAACTGAGTTTCAGCAAAGAGGCTACAGGAAAGTAGAACACTTGAACAATTAAATGACCACAGCCAATTCTCAAAAAAAAGAAAAAGAAAAAAAGCCTACAGCTGATATCCCCCACACAGCAAACATATCAGATTTTATTCCACTGTAAAATCAAGTTGCCTATTTTGGGCCAAGCAAAGATAAAGATGCACTGATATTGATTTCTCACACAACCTTACTAGGATTATGTTACTGGCAAAAGACGTGATGTACCAGGAAAATGTTGGCATACCTGAATGGGGACAAATGTAAGTTTTTCAAATCCCAGGTATCCAACCCCTCCAAATCGATTAGGTGTGTCAACCTCTTTCACATAAAGGAGATTCTGCAGAAGAAAACTTAAATCACCATCTAAGAAGAGTACGATTAGGAAAAACATATCATAATTTTAACATGCAACCAGCATCAACAATAAAGAAACACATCTCTGTGAGAAAAAAGAGAGAAACAGAATATTCTATGAATTAACTAAAAAATAAGTGAAATTGTAAGCTAAGCATCACACTATTTTTCTTTTTTAATTTTTTCTTTAAGTAACAAAATTATTAGAAGAAAAAAATTTGAGCCCAACCTCAACTTCTAGGAAATTTACAAATGAAACTACATATTTTTAAGTGCTACATGTTTCTATAACAACCTGTTAAAGGTTTTAACATCTAAAATCAATCTACACATCCATACAGGAAAATATAGAAAAGAACAACTTTTATCAAGTGTTACAAAAATTATAGGCAGGCTCTGTGGTCACTATCTTTGCACTAAGAAGGTAATGCAAACCCTTATGTATCTGCTTAGCTCATACATACATTTTCTTCTTCACGACCAACTACTTTGATTTTTGTCTAGCCAATGAACCTTGAAAACATAGCATTCAAGTCAAAGAAACATACCCATTTTTATCTAACAGGACCTAATAAATGGATTTAGTCACTGATAGTAAACTTTCCTGTGATATTGGTAGCTGAATGAATTTTCAAGGGCATAAAAAAGAGCCACTGAAGAGTGTACCTCAATTCGAATACCAAAGGCATGGTCTTCATAATAGCCAGGTTCATTGCTGACGATCATGCCTCTCAATAAGGGGGTCATATTTCCATATCTAAAGCTAATACTTTGAGGGCCCTCATGAACATTTAATGCAGCTCCCACTCCATGTCCAGTTCCTAAAAATGGAAGGAAAATGAAATCATTTAATTAAGCCAACAGATTCGTTTGTTTACTTCACAATCAAATAATAAAATAACAGAAGTTTGGAGTTGGACATGTACCATGCCGGTAATCAAGTCCGATCTTCCAAAGGAAAGAACGAGCAAATACATCCAACACAAAACCTGGGGTAGATTCAGGGAAAACTGCCTGATCAAGAGCTATGTGACCCTGCAATTGGACACTATCAGAAAAATCCCCCAAAAAAAAAAAAAAAAAATCTTAACTGCCAAAATTAGGCATCTGGACTCTCAAGAAGTACAAGAAAAAAAAAAAAACCATAGTACACATGCTACAAACAATATATATAACCACACTGATTATTTAACCAAGAGATCGTTAAGGGATGATACCCAAGATCAAAATGCACAAAATAGCAGATTGCTTTAATGTAAGAAGCAATAATATTCTGAAGTGACAAGAGATTCATACTTCTCTAAGTCCAAATTTTTATTTTGGATAGGTAATAGATATTTTCATTAAATAAAAGTACACCATGTTTACGATGATGAATAGATTGTACTAGAAACAAGTACAAACAAATCAAATAGAAACAGAAACAGATTGCATGAAATCAAAAACGGATTACATTGTGTAAAACCCCAAATATGAGACCACCCAAACAATGTCCCAACTAGCAAAGACTTCAAAAAATCAGTAGATTTCTCAACATCATCAAATGTGTGGGGATTTCGTTCCCTCCAAATTAGCCACATCAAACAGGCTGGAACCATATTCCAGACCAAAGAAGAGTGTAACCCCAAATAATTCTCCCATGCAAAAAGAAGAGAAACAACCGTCCTTGGCATCACCCAGTGCAATACAAACATCAAAAAACCTTCACTCCATAAGGTGTGTGCAAACTTACAATGAAGTAAAAGATGCCAGTGTTTCTCCATTGCAACGGCACAAGCAACACCAATAAACCAAAGACAGGTTCCTTTTTACAAGGTTGTAAATAGTAAGAATACTATCTCAAGCTACAGTCCATAAAAAGAAAGACACTCTTCTAGGTATCTTCTCCAAATACATTTCCAAGGGAAAGGAAAGGTAGGAGTAGATAAGGAATTATAGAAAGAGCACACATCAAAAATACCATTCGGGGTTAACTTCCAAAACAAACTATCAATCCCCTCACCCCTAGGCATTTTGGAATAAATAAGCTCGTAATAATTCTGTGGGCATTATTAATTAAACAGATAACCAAAAAAAAAAAAAAAAAAAAAAAAAGCTACCTGTAAAACTCGAGTGAAGCATTCTTTTTGTCGTGCAGTAGGTTCAACAAAATGCACTGTCCTGGTTATGTCAGTAGTACCATCAACATACTGAGCTCCACTATCCAATAAGAAGAGTTTCTTTGCATCCACAACAGCACAACTTTCTGTTTCTGGTTTGTAGTGTATGATAGCCCCATTTGCACCAGAAGCTGGAAGAACATCCTAACCGTTAACAGTGAGAGTTTTAATTACAGATAGCAACAGCTTCTGTATATATTATTAGTTGCAATTTGTGGAGCGACTAATACAATTATCCTTTGAGTAAGTGCCAAAAGGAACTGAACCCTGAAGCTTGTAAGTTGACCAAATCAACTTTAAAAAGTACAAGAAACAAAAACTTCAAGTCACAGGCAAGCATGTTATGAAGATAAATACTTTCCAAATCCTTTTTCCATAGGAGCAAAAAAAAGTACTTTAGAATTATAGAGGGCATAATTTCAGTTCAATTTATTAGTATCCAAGCTGATGTACCATTTAGAATGGCTATATTTTCCCTATGAATTGAGAAATGGTAATCAAAATTACAGAAAGTTTATACCATTTAGAAGCATAATTTGAATTTTTTTTTATTATTTGGTGATAAGTAAAATATGATCTAAATCCTTAAAATAAGAAGAAAAAAAAATGGTCAGCAGAGTTACAGGAATTGATATACCACTTATTGTGTCAAAGCTTGTATCAATGAAACCAGCCTGCTTGGAACGAAAGTCCAGGAGTTTGTCTGCAACTTCCACCTCTGTTAATTTCACATCCTTATGAATTTCATCTTCTAACCAGACCCAAAATTGTGCTAGAGCAGCAGCATCCCTGTAAAGAAGATATCAGTCACATCTTCCACAAGTTCCTTAGCAAAATTCAACTATGTAATTGAGAAGACAGACTCAAGCTTCCCCAGTAAAGAAATAAGAAGTTTGATCCCCAACAAAAGCTCCATCACACAAGCCTACTTAGACTACTAGTATCCTGCTCTTGCTTTACAAGTTCTTTTTCAAAATTCTATCCCAACATGGTGAGAAAATATTATGCTCTTAATTTCCATAGATACCTATATCTATCCACACAATCACAGGAGAGATGATAATTTTTTTTTTCTTTTTTTGACAGGTGAAGTGATTTTTATTAATAAAAGATTTTTTTTTTTTGATAGTTCAATAGTTGGGAGAGAGGATATTTGAACCATGGATGTCTCCCTTGGAAACACCAAGAGGTGCTAACCAGTTGAGCTACAAGGCTCTTAGCAAATTGTTTTTTTTTTTTTTTTGATAAGTAGCACTTAGGGAATTGTATTAATAAAAAAAAAAAAAAAATACAAGAGACGATGAAGGATATTTAATTAGAGGGTAGTAAATCTTATGGACTAATGACAAATAAACCCTATATGAATAATGACAAATAATTAATTATGAATCAACAGTTTCATAAACCCTATATGAATAACATGATTTGATTATTGACCCAGAGTAATAAAATCTACCCAGATGACTGAACACTGGCAAAGAAAGATAATTAGCAATTCCAATGAAAAACAAAGAATGAAAGAGAGAAAGATATTATCTGAAATAGAAGACAAATGCTAATGAAATAATCAATAGGAATAATATGTATTAATGAATGAAGTGATATGCATTCAGGAACTAAATTTCATCTAAGTTCCTTCCAATGAATAATTTGTGGCACTAGAAAAATAGAAATGACTAGTGATGAGTCTCCAGCCAAATAATGACAACAACAATTAATTCCTTCATATTACTTTGTATTACTTCTAAAAATTTCAAATGATCACTAAAATAACTTGGCAAAAAACAAACATGCCAACCCTAATGCTTACATTCTATATCTTTCTATGATCCATATATACAAAACTTATTAATGAAGATTACCATTGAAGACATTGAAATTGAAAAAATAAAATGCAAAATGGTCACATAAATTCATCAACGTAGATATCAGGTCTTAGGAGAAACAATTAATTACCTTAAATGGGAATTCCGCATCCCTTCTAGCTCTGCATGATTTTTCACTGCCTTTGCCAGAGAAATAGGGGATAATCCATACACCCCAGTGGGTCCACCAGACTGACCATTGGAGCAATCATAGATCTTACTCTGCCCTTTGGTTTTATTCCCAAGGCTCTCCATATATTTGTCACAGGCAGACTTATAGGTGTTGGCAATGGCCGCATTAACAGAAGATGTATCCAACCAAAGGTGAGTCCCTTGTGCTGCCAAACTGAAGAAGGAAACTCTGTTGTAATTTTACAGCTTGCAGTGCTCATGAAATGAGCTCACCTCAATATGCATGTAACAATAAACCTAAACCTAAGGCCAGTCTAACCTCAAAATATCGTGGTAACTATGCCAGAAAAAAAATGATTATCTGTGTTTTCAGCATTATATACATGAATAAAACTGATCTTTTTTTGATAGGTATGAATAAAACTGATCACAGTTTCACTTCTTTTCACAGCCCATGAGCCTGAATCTCATACCATATAGTATATTGAAATCAAAGCCAGTTCACCAGTATAAAAAAGGACCATGCTTTCCAGTGCAGTGCACCACACACACATATTGATAGTTTCCATTTGCACTTGTGCAACCACACACCCACACACGTGCACACACACATACACATACACATATAAAATATAAAAGAGAGGGAGCTCCAAACTTTACATTTCTATTTCAGAAAGAATACAATCATATGGCCTCAACTCTATGCCTGCTTGCTTCAAGTGATCCATCACCTCTGGCGTGACTTTAGAATTGTCCATAAATAATTTTGCTCCATCAAGTTCAACAATTAAGTATGCATACATAACAGGTGAATGGGGAACATCACTTCCTCTCTGTAAAAAAAAAAAAAAATTGAAGTATCGATTTAAAGATTAAGAGACATAAGCAGGAAAATTAATTCGAACTAATAAGTTCAGCTTTGTGTGGGGCAATGTATCCCCCCCTTCCCTTACCCCTATCCTAAAGGAAAGAAAAAAACAAAATCTATTAAGGAAGTACCATGCTCTATATATCTTTTCTTTTTCCTTTATTTTAAGAAGAGCAAAGGAGCAAGAATTCCAACAAATTCAGAGAAACAACGTCTACATGCAACTCCACTCTAAAAAGCTGTTCAGAAATATTACCAAGTTCAACAGCCAAGCAACTTCATCAAGCACTGATATAACAATTGCAGATGAGCCAGCATCAACAAGTTCAGACCTCAGCGAAGACAATTTTGACGCTACGTCTAAACCAGCATATTTTAGGTCATGTATTCTGATTGGTTTTTTAGGAGGCTTAGGCCGTGATTCTCCCCAAACTTCATCCACTAGATTTAAATCATGTAAGTACACCAGCTCATGATTCCTCGTTGCAATTGCCTGCTTCAGTTCCTCCGCAGCATCGGAAGAAAAAAGAAACTGCTCCCTTCACAATACCAAAGACACTGGCATCAGAGACAGAATCCTACAGTGAGCATAAATAACCAACAGCAGATATCTACCCACAGAAAGAAAGGGAAGCCTATCATGGGGAGAAAATAAAGAATAAAGAAACTAAATAGAAAGAAGCAATGAAAATATTTTGACAGAAAGGGAGAGTTACAAAGTAAAACAAGATGTGAATCAATCTCCTACTTGATAATGCCCTATACTTATGAAAATAAACCATAAATCATGATAAGATGAACTTTTTAGAATATGCTCCATGGTTGCAAATAAAAAAGCTAGGTGAAATCCAAAGTTTAAAATGAAAGCGCATATGAGAAGTCAAAATCAGCACTTAATGTGATGGAGTATGAATTGCACAGTAAAGAGAAATATAAACAAGAAATTTGGTGCGGCCATTTTAAGAAGCAGAGTATGCTTAGCCAAAAACAATAAATAATAAAGAAGCAGAGAATTGCTCACAGGATCAATGCCAACCCTACCACCAGGAGCCAAAACATCATTAAGCCATTCACTAGTCGTAGGAACTCCAGGATTACCAGCCCGCATGAGAATCCAACACGAATTCAGCTGCTTCTCAGCCTATCATTACAAAGAGGGGAAAAAACTTGTTAGTAAATACTATGTCTTATTGTAGAGGATATCAAAATAGATATTTCTTCTCCAAATTTAGTTTTTTTTTTTTTTTTTTAAATTTCCCCAATAATACTATAATGATTTGGCCTGACCAAAGAGGGGAAACTAAAGGTTTTGACTATGCATATAGCACAGAGCTAAAGCTGAAGAGTTGGCACACGAAGCAAGTATCCTTTTCTCAAACCTGGAGAAAATAACGCCCATCTGTCCAAAGAGCTGCTTTATCCTTTGTGATAACAGCAGTACCAGCACTACCAGTAAACCCTGATATGTAGGTCCTCCTCATGTAACATTCAGCAATGAACTCACTCTGTGGGAGAAAAAAAATGCAATTAACATTTGCTGGAGGAAACATTTAATGCAGAAATTCTACAATCCCTAGTACACTAGCAAAGCAACATAAACCCTATAATTCCTAACACTCAGTTGGTGCCCAAAGAGTATGAAAAGAACAATGAATGTTTACATTCTATGGATAAGAATAGCAGGGTTTTTTTTTTTTTTTTTTTTTTTTTTTTTTTTCCCCGGTTGCATTTCCTTTCGTTTTCATCATGTTTCCTAGAAACCATTGGAGCCTTAGATATAGGCCATATGGCACTTTTAATATCTATAAAGATGTTAATACAGATATTATCTTAGCAAATAAATTTGCTTTGCAACTGTGAACCATTCATTCACAGAATTCGTTCATAATCCAAGAATAAATGAACAAAGGTGATTAACACCAAAGGGGAACTATTAAAAATAACATTAAAGCTAAAAGTACCAAATTTCAAACTTTTGAAGCAACCAACAATTCAGACCAAACAGAAAGAAACAGTCCAGCATACATGTACATATGTGTGCGAGTGTGTGCGTGTGCGTGCGTGTGTTATACAGTAATAAAAGCCTTCTTGCTTTCTTCTTTCTTTTTGATAAAAACCTTAATAAAAAATTTACAGAAAAAAGTGCAGCAAGCGTAAACAACCATTTGATTTCCCAACATATACACCATCATAAACTGCCAAAACTTGAATTTGGTAAAAACTGACATAAACGGTCAACATAACAAAAAACAAAAGCCCAACTCTAACACACAAGCTCACATCCAACAACAAAAACCTCAGTAACTTTGTTAAATTCCATTTCTTCCAACTTATACACCTATACTAACCAATTTAATTGCTGATTGCAGGTCCCTAATGAAGTAAGCATGGACAATCTTGCTAAAGCATATTTACCGCATGGCTAATGGAGTAGTGGACCGGCTAGTAGATAGAGGAAGCAGTGAAATGCAAAGGGAGATTTTATATGACACGTGCCAGACCTTTTTGATCACTACATACTTTTGTGACATGATGGGAACTAACCATTTGCGTACTACTTAATTTTTTAACAATTTCACTAGCTGGTCTGTATATATATTTCAGAGTGCTGATACTACCTCTAAACTTCTCTGTGATACTTTTTACTTTATCTAATATATATAGCCATTTGCATGCTAAAACAAAAAAAAAAAAAAACCAAAGGCACAATCCCAGGCCCCAAAAAACACCAGTTCAAACAAAACCAAATTAGAAGAACTAAAACCCAAGAATTCAGCCTGAAAATTCTAAACCCAGTTGCATTTTCTCCTCTAAAACACCAGCACAAAGCACCAGAAACTTGCAACTTCAGCCAAAAACTGAACCAAGAAGCTCAAAATTTTCAACACAATCACTTAAAACTTCAAGACCCCGAAAGCCAAAATTTCAAAAAGAAAATTATAAAATTTCGACCAAAAATCCAAGAATTCAGCCTAAACATTCTAAAACCAGTAAGCATTTTCTCAACTTCAGTAAAAAACTCAAACAAAAAGCTCAAAAAATTCCCATACTCAACAACCACAAGTTTAAGCAAAAGCAAGTTATAAAATTTAAACCAAAGACCATGAAATTAGCCTAAAGATTTCAAAACCAAGTTCCATTTTATCCTCTATAACACAACACAAGCACCAATTATTCCCCCCCCCCCCCCCCCACCCCCCCCAAAAAAAAAAAAAAAAAAAACCAACTTCAACTAAAAACCAATAATTCAGCCTAAATATCCCAAAACTCAGTTCCATTTACTCCTCTATAACACAAAACAAGCACCAAACATTGAAGAAAAATTCAACTTCAACCAAAAACTGAACCAAAAAATCACAAATTTCCATAACAAACACGCAAAACTCAGAAAACCCAATTGAATTCAA